>NW_016107330.1:10901257-10929223 GCF_001604975.1 Cebus imitator | reverse complement strand
TGCCTGACATGCAGGAGGCATGCCAATAAATATTAATTATTATCATTATCTCCACCATTTTTTTTTTTGAGACAGAGTCTTGCTCTGTCACCCAGGCTGGAGTGCAGTAGTGCTGTCATGGCTCACTGCAACCTCCACCTCCCGAGTTCAACCGATTGTCCTCCTACAGCCTCCCGAGTAGCTGGGATTACAGGCGTGTGCCACCACGCCCAGCTATTTTTTTATATTTTTAGTAGAGATGGAGTTTCACCATGTTGGCCAGGCTGGTTTCCTGACCTCAAGAGATCCTCCTGCCTCTGCCTCCCAAAGTGGTGGGATTACAGGCGTGGGCCACTGTGCCCGGCCCTACATCCTTCCTTACTAACCAAACTGTGCCTGCTCTTTGTGGAAACAGACTGTGCACCCGGGTGTCTCGGTGGGGCTCAGAGAGAGCGTGGCTCCAGCTGGGGCTGGCAGTCACCTGTGCTCAGGAGGGACCAGGGGACCAGTCTGGCAGACTTGAGCAGGAGACCAAAGGAATCTGGAACCCTTGATCAGATCAAGGTGGGTCTTACTCTTAGGTCCAGTGTTTGTCACAACATAACACAGGGCTGTGGCAGTGGGAGAGTGAGGATCATCGGGTCAGAGCATTTGGGCCTGTTGCCCTCCTTAGAGAAGTCACTTGTGCAATTCTGTGAGTTCCTTTAGAACTGTGATGTTGGATGTGGGGACTTCTCAAAGTCGCCAGAATAAAATGTACAATGTGGGTAGTGACTGAGAGCTGGCTGTTGGAGTTGCTGATCAACTTTTCCCCTACATTTTGCAGGGCTGGGGGGACACAATTAGGTGTTCATTTAAAGGCTGGGTGGAGAAGCAGCAGGGTGATTGCACGGCTGGAAGGATGGGTGGGTGTGAGAGAAGGTGGATGGATGGATGGTGGCGATGAGAATGGATGGCTGAATCAGGCCAATGAACAGACGATGCTTGGCTGTCGGCAGGACAGTGAGTGGACAGGGTGGTTAGACGGAGGGGGAGGTATCTTTCCCTGCTCACTGCTTGTCGTCCTTTGCTTTCAGCTTCGGGCCGCAGAGGTGGAGATCAAGGACCTGCAGTCCGAGTTTCAGCTGGAGAAGATCGATTACTTGGCCACCATCCGCCGGCAGGAGCGCGACTCCATGCTCTTGCAGCAGCTGCTGGAGCAGGTGCAGCCCCTGATTCGCAGGGACTGTAACTACAGCAACCTTGAGAAGATTCGGCATGAGTCCTGCTGGGATGAAGATAACGGCTTCTGGAAGATCCCACAGCCCGCCATCATCAAAACCAGCCTCCCAGTAGGTCAGGAGCTTGGCTGGCCCTTGCCCTCCCCACCCTCCTTCACAGTTCACCATCCTGCAGACTGGCAGGGAGCGTGGGCCTCTCCTTGCAGTCTGTGGGTATAGCAGACACGTGACTCTGGGTAGCTGACACATCAGGACTCCGAGAAAGCAGTGTGTTCTGGAGGCAGACAGATGTGGGTTGGAATTCTGGCAGCACCGTTTCCTATGTGACCTTTTTGGGACTTGGTGTCCTCATCCATGAAATGGGGGTGAATAACAGCACCTCTCTTAAAGTTGCTGTGAGGCTTGGAATGTGTTAATAGACCAGGTGCAGTGGCTCATGCCTGTAATCACTTTGGGAGGCTGAAGCTGGTGGATCACTTGAATCCAGGAGTTTGAGACCAGCCTGGCCAACATGGTGAAACCCTGTTTTTAAAAAAGAATACAAAAATTAGCCAGACGTCTAACGTGGTGAAACCCAGTCTCTACTAAAAATATAGAAATTAGCCGGGCGTGGTGGTGGGCGCCTGTAATCCCAATCACTTGGGAAGCTGAGGCAGAAGAATCGCTTGAAGCCGGGAGGCGGAGGTTACAGTGAGCCCAGATTGTGCCATTGCACTCCAGCCTGGGCAACAGAGTGAGACTCTGTCTCAAAAATTAGACAGGCATGGTGGTGCATACCTGTAGTCCCAGCTACTTGGGGGACTGAGGCCGGAGGATTGCTTGAGCTCAGGAAGTCAGGGCTGCAGTGAGCAAAGATCGTGCCCCTGCACTCCAGCTTGGGTGACAAAGTGAGACCCTGTCTCAAAACAAATAACCACCCCCCCAAAACCCAGAAATGTATTAATACACATAAAACCCTTAGAGCAGTGCCTGGCACATAGTGCGTGCTTGCTATGTTGGCATTACCCTAATCAGCATGGTCACTGCTTCATCCATACAACAGCCCTGAGAAGGACTGTTGTAAGGTTTTCTACCCATTTCACATATGAGGACGCAATCTCAGAGGGTCCAGAGTCACGGTCACAGCAGTGAGTGGGAGGACCATTGGTCGAAACCCACAGTTCAGAGTTTTATGCCTGGTTCAACTTCCACTCTTTCTGCTGACCTCCTGTGTGACCTTACAAAGATCACTGTCCCTCTCTGGGCTTCTTTACAAAGAATGGGTTGGATAAGATGACCCTGAAGGCCTTCTCACTTCTGATGAGTCTCAGAGTAAAGCCAGGCATGCTGTGGCTTTCTCTAGCCACGGAGCTGGCTCTGCCCATGTGGGGAGCCCACAGTGCCAGCCAGGAGTCCTCCCTCTTGGTCAGAGTGTTCATCCAGGTCCAAAATCTTGGATGTTTATAGATGGCATTGACACCCTCCCTGCTGAGACCCCAGCCTGCTCCATTTCCCATATGCTCTGGGATGTAGCAGCCTTCCTGTCTGTCTCCACCCTTGCCACAGGCTTCCAAGCCCCTCGCCTGCTGTCTTGCCTGGAGGCTTCTCCGGTATCTGAGCCCGTCTTGCTGTTTCTTAAAATCCTCCCTTGGCTTGGGCTGGGAAGTGTCCTCCCTGTTGAAGCCTGAGCCAGGCCTGACCCCCACCTCCACCCGTGCCCTCTTCTGGGCCTCGCACCAGGCAGCAGTGACTTCAGCTTTTGTTTTCTCATAGCAGTTTCAACTGGGCCACAGAATAAACCAGCCCACAAAACCTCTGCAGCAGACAACAGCGAGCAGAACATGGTGAGGACCCTGGGAGAGGGAGTGGGGCGTTGGGGATGGGAGGGCTTTGCCTGCAGTGCCATGGGTCAGCACTACTGCAGAGAGCTGGTTTTCTACTTTCCTTCCACTTAAGGATTAAAGAAGGGGCCAAGGCTGGATCCTTTTCACGTCCCTCCATTGGCACCTAGACCCTCAACCCCCTCTGGCCCTGATTCAAAGGCACTCACAGTCATAAAGACCGTTCCGGGTGGCCCATCTTGCCAGTGAAGGACAGAGGCTTCAGCCTCAAACCCAGAGGAGAAGCAGCACATTCCGGTTTCCTGGGCCCCAGCTGGTATCCTCAGACCAAAAGGGTCCTCAGAGGGTTCATGAAGCAGTAATTGAGATTCCTGTCACTTTATTTTTCTCTCTCTCATATTCTTTTTTTTTCTTTTTCTAAGCGCAGTGGCAAGAACCTGTCTCCTATATTTTGTGGTGCAACAGAAATGCATCTTATTAAAGCAGGGGTGTTTTCTTTTTTATTTTTGGAGACAGGGTTTCACTTCATCACCCAGTCTGGAGTGCAGTGGCATGATCTTGGCTCACTGCAACCTTCACCTCCTGGGTTCAAGTGGTTCTCGTGCCTCAGCCTTCTGAGTAGCTGAGATTACAGGCACCCACCTCCATGCCTGACTAATTTCTGTATTTTTAGTAGAAAAAGGGTTTTACTACATTGGCCAGGCTGGTCTCAAACTCCTGGCCTCATGATCTGCCTGCCTTGGACTCCCCAAGTATTGGGATTATAGGCATGAGCCACTGTGCCTGGCCAAGCAGAGGTATTTTCAGGGAAACTCTTCAAGTTTGTTAACTTAGCTGGGAGCTGCTGTCCCCAGCAGCCACAAAAGGTTTAGACAGAAGGGCACCAGCAGGGGTCCACTTGGCATGGCCTGGTCATCAAGGGCTGGATTGCAGGCACAGCTTCCACGACACAAGCCCATGAACAATGATGTGAAAGTTGTTATTTACAGAGCCTCAGGGTAGGCAGAGCCACCAGAGAGGGACCCAGGCAGCTGGACCCCCTGCTGGTGTCCTTGTGTCTGGGCCTCTGGCAGCTGCTGGGGACAGTAGCTACAAGCTAAGTTAATAGAGAAACTCAGAGTTTTGTTCAAAACAAGGGGTCAGCAAACTTTTTCTCTAAAGGACCTGACCATAAATATTTTGGGCTTTGTGAACCACATGGTTTCTGTCACAGCCACTCAACTCTGCCACTGTAAAACAGCCCCAGGTAATACACAAATGAATGGTGTTTCGATAAAACTTTATTTACAAAAACAGTTGCAGACCAGATTTGGTCTGTTTGCCATAATTAGTTGATTCTACCTTAAGCCATTACAAATATTTCAGAAAACCCACGTAGAATATACCTTTATAGTTATGATAAGGCCACTCCTAGGCCAATGAATTCCAACCAAATATCTCTGGCTGAGCAACTCAGGCTGCAAGGGGCCACTCATGCTGGTCTAAAGTTTGACTGGCAGCTTCTCAAAAAAGGGCAAGTTGCTGCCAGGAAAAAAGACATTCTTAATTTGGGACCACAAAGAGGTTATGTCAGAATGCTTTCAGCTCCAAGTGATAGGGAGATGCCAAAGCAAACAATCATGAGAAAAACAGGGAATTTTTTAGTTCATATAAATGGACCAGTTTCAGGCATGGCTGGATCTAGGGGCTGAAACAGTTGGGGTCTGTGTCTGTCTTCACCTGTTGTTCCTTCTTCCCTTGGTATGCTAGCTGCAGGCTTTCTCCATATGGCTGGGAGGATGGCTGCTAGCGATTGGTGATCCAAAAGGAAGAGAGGCCTGGTTTGTTAAAGCAACTGTCCCCAGTCGTTTTGGCACCAGGGACCAGTTTCGTGGAAGACAATTTTCCCACAGACTGGGACAGCTAGGGGGTCGGATAGTTTCAGGATGATTCAAGTGCATTACATTTAATGTGGACTTCATTTCTATTAGTATTACATTGTAATATGAAATGAAATAATGATACAACTCACCATAATGTAGAATCAGTGGGAGCTCTGAGTTTGTTTTTCTGCAACTAGATGGCCCCATCTTGGGGTGATGGGAGGCAGTGACATCATCAGGCATTAGATTCTCGTAAGGAGCATGCAACCTGGGTTCCTCACATGCACGTTCAGAATAGGGTTCCCGCTCCTCTGAGAATCTGATGCCGCTGCTGATCTGACAGGAGGCGGAGCTCAGGCAATAACTGGAGTGATGGGGAGCAGCTGTAAATACAGACAAAGCTTCACTTGCTCACCTGTTGCTCACTTCCTGCTGTGCAGCCCAGTTCCTAACAGGCCATGGCCTGGGGTTGGAGACCATTGTCTTAAAGAATCCTTAAACTACAGCTTGGGGAGAGATTCCGATTGGCTCTGCCTGGGTCATGGGCCTACTCTTGGACCAATTACTGTGTTTAGGAAGATGTGGTTCTGTGATTGGTGCAGTCTGGGTCACATGTCCAGCTGTGTAGCAAGCGGCTGGGAGTCCCACATAGTATTGGGCACTATGAATGCTCACTCCACTGGAACCATCAAGTGGGAGGACAATTCCCTGAAAAAGATTTAGACTGAAGAAAACAAGTTCCACGATAGTGGTGAAAAATAATAGCCCTTGGTGATAAAAAGATTAGGATTCCAGTTCTAATGATCACAAATGCACCGGGGAGCCAAGGAATTCTATGAGCACGTTGTGATAGATTTGGGGTTTGTGCATCACCCTGGCCCCTGTGGGAACTGGCAGGACACCCTGTTTTGAGCTTTGTAGGATGGAATAAGGCCCTTCCCATCTCAAGGAAGGGGGTTCAGGTGCAGGCTTGGCTACAGACTGTGACTCCCCGGCCAGAGCGGCCTGGGATCCCACCCATGAGTCCAGGGTCTATGGTGTGGGATGCACCAGAGTGGGCAGAGCCTGCTCCAGCCCTGTGACAACCTGGAGGCGGCTTGGGGTGGCCCCCACTGCCCCAGGATGCCAGAGGCTGCTGAGCCCTGTGCCAGGGGCACAAACGAGGGGGGTGACCATGGGCATCTGCATCTCAGCAGGAGGAGGACCGCTACAGACTCATGCTCAGTCGGAGCAACAGTGAAAACATCGCCAGCAACTACTTCCGGTCTAAGCGGGCCAGCCAGATCCTCAACACGGACGCCAGGAAGAGCCTCAGTGAGTATCCCTCATTCACTGAAGGGACAGTGAGGGGACAGCCCCTCCCCTGCCCCCACCCTCTCCACGTAGCTGGGAGAGGCATGAAGGGGGTAGTTTTGAAGTCAGACCTGGGTTCAGAAATTCCTTTCCCTCTCGGAGCCTCAGTTTCCTTAGCTACAAAATGAGGAGGGTAACACCAACTTCTCAGGATTAGGTGAGACGAGGTGCAGAAACGCCCAGCCCGGGGCCTGGTGTTCAATACAGAGTCTCCTCTTTGCTCCACTCCTGTCTCCCCTGGCACTCAGTGCATGGCTCAGGGGCCTGGCTGGGGATGCCTGGGTTTAGTTCTCACTAGTTACACGCCAGCTTCCTGGCAAGTCACACACCAGCATTGTGACTTCTTCCACATGAAGACTGACTTCACTTATCAAGGGCCATAAATGCAAAACACGCTTTTAAAACTTAAGCATTACTTCATTTTCTGTGCTTTTAAACTGAAAGCAAAGCCCACAGAGCTTCCAATAAAATAGCAATAAAAAGCAAATCTTGGTCAGGCAAGGTAGCTGATGGCTATAATCCCAGCACTTTGACAGGCTGAGGCGGGTGGATCACTTGAGGCCAGGAGTTCAAGACCAGCCTGGCCAACATGGGGAAACCCTGTCTACTAAAAATACAAAATTAGCCAGTCTGTAGTGGCACATGCCTGTAGTCCCAGCTACTCGGGAGGCTGAGGCAGGAGAATAGCTTGAACCCAGGAGGCAGAGGTTGCAGTGACCTGAGACTGTGCCACTGCACTCCAGCCTGGGTGACAGTGAGACTTTGTCTCAAAAAAAGAGTAAATTTTAGTTCCATATATTGAGGTTATTTAGGAGATAGAATGGGTAGAGTTGAGGAATGGGGGGGCGGGGTGGAAATAGGATTAATTGAGTGCCTGGCATTGTGCCCATGTAGCAGATGAGGAAACTGAGGCTCAGAGATGAAGCAGCTTCTCTGAGGTAATAGGAAGCAGTGGAGCTGGGCTTTGAACCCAGGCTTGCCTGGCTTGAGATCAGGCTTTGGGAAGCCCCAACTCCCAGCCCAGCCCCTTTGGATGCCAACATAGTTGCTAGGTGTCAGACCTCAGCCAGAGCAGCTTCGCAGAGCCTGGGGTCCCAGCTGCTGGGCAGGAGGGAGGGAGTGGGGTGGGCCAGGCTCCCCACCCTCCCCACTGGGGCATTTTCTCTCCGTCCCCGCTCTCCTGACTTACCAGCACCTCTGCCCCTCTTCTCCACAGCATATCACAACTCGCCACCAGGCCTCGGCTGCCCACTCAGCAACAACCCTGCCATCCCCCCTACTCAGGCCCCTGAAATGCCCCAGCCCCGGCCCTTCCGCCTCGAGTCCCTCGACATCCCTTTCACCAAGGCCAAGCGTAAGAAAAGCAAAAACAACTTTGGCAGTGAGCCTCTGTGAGCACAGCTGCCCGCTGTTGCCTGCCTTATAGGCTTCTAGAGACTGCCAGGCCCTCCCAGGGCAGCCCCAGCCAGGCCTCCCTCCCACCCCCCACACAGTGCTCTGGGGCCCGAGGGCTCCTTTAGCCCTGGGAATACACATTGCCTTCCCTGTTCCCCAGAGAGCCCACCTGTGCCTGGGGCAGGAGCCCCTTGGAGGCTGGACTGTCCTCCTTAGAGAGGCCTGCACCATGTCAGTGTTTCTGTCTGCTCACCTGCCACTGAGCCCACCAACCATGCCCACCAGTGTTGGCCTTTGCCTCAAAGCCTCGGAGCTGCTTCATGGCCTTCACCAGCCCTGATGGAGTGGGCAGCAACTGCCACGTGAAGGAAGCTCAGTATCAGCTGGGAAGGAACTGTGCCTCTGTCTGACTGGCCCCACTTCCTGAGAACTGCCTCGACCCGTGGGGTGGCACAGGGGTCCCACAGCAGCTCTTCCTGCACTGCCCACCCCTGGCTGGACTGTGGCCCAGGGAAGGCGACTCCACATTAAACTGACCAATAAACTGCTTTTAAGACAAGCTCCCCTTCTCTTACCCTCTGACAGTGTCACTTGGGGCCCCTCCCTGCCATTGTGGCCTGGCTGCCCCAGGGAAGCTCTTTCTGGAACAAGGGTCCTTTGCCTGGGACCTCCAGGGTTTCTGCAGCTCCCTACAATTGTGAGTACATTCTTCTGGGAAGAGTTTCTGGATTTTCATTAGATTCTCGAAGAATCTGTGACCCAGGAAAGCAGACCCCTCGCTGTGGAAAATAGGGCCATGTCTCCCTGAGGTCAGAAAAGGGCCCAGGTTTTGACAGTCCTGGGGGCTGTGCTGGGACTGGGTGTCCTGACATAGCCAGAAATGAAACCAGGCCACCCTGTTTGTGCCCACATAGGGGGCTACCTAGGACACAGCCCTCCCCTTGCCCACAGTATCCCAGGCCTGTCCTGTGGGGGCACCCCACTATCTAAGGGAAAAGGCTTGGCCTTTGGCACAGTCCTGGAACCTCATTTCACTCTGAGCCTCATCTGTGAAATGGGGTAACGCTCGCCTCATAGGGTTAATGTGAAGATTAAATGAGATAGTACTTAAAGCACACCTCATAGGGTTAATGTGAAGATTAAATGAGATAGGATGTAAAGCTCCTGGGGCATAGCAGGTCTCTGTGTTAGTCCTCCTCCTCCCTATTTCGTATCAGTTTCCACAAGCCATATGCCTGGGCCAAGGAGCTCACACTCTTGAGAAGCTGGGGTGGGGGTGCTTGGACAACCATAGAGATGTCTAGCCACAGGCAGGCGGCAGTGCGTCCTGAGTCAGAGCAGGTGAGATCAGGACTTTAAAAAATTATTTTTTTGAGAGAGTCTCGCTCTGTTGCCCAGGCTGGAGCACAGCTGTTCAGAGGTTTAAGATGGGGGTGTAAGGAGGGCGCTTCTGGTGGAGAGCACTGCAAAGCAAAAGGCAGGAGGTGTGGAACTCAGGGTGTTAAAGGCTGGGCCATTCCTGTTCCATGGAAGCCCTGAGCAAGGACTGAGAGGGGATGAGGCTGCTGAGATGAGTGGAGGTGGCGACCTGAGAGCGAAGAGCCCTGGGGTGTCCCTGAGCTGTGACAGACTCCTAAAAAGTTTAACACCATTGGCTCTGAATTAGAGGTGGGTCGATGTGGTACTGTGTCAAGGGTGGAAGGGCTAGTCTTGGGAGCAGGTATTAGGGTGCAGGAGCCAGGGGCCAGAGGCTTAACTTGGAGCGGAGCCAGTGGGAATGGAGAGCAAGTCGAGTCGTTAAGAAGATGCATGGAGGGAGGTTTTGATTTTTGCCCCATTCTTGGGTTGGTGGACACGTGTCAGAAAGGAACTGCTACCATCTCTCTACAATTGCTGTCACCATTGGCCTGAGGATTGTGGTTGGGACACAGAGGACAGTGGAAGCCTTGAAGCTGCGTGTGGTAGTTTTTACTTAGACCCTTGGTGGACAAAGGCAGCTCTGAGGTGACCGGGGTGGCTTCTGTATTAACGTAAAGAGTTGAGAGCCCACGTTACTGGATGGATGTTCAGTCTGGCCCGGCGCTAAGTGCTTCACAATCTGCCTTGTTCCTCCCAAGAGCCCAGAGATGAGATAATTAGATGGCTGTTCCTAAGGCATACAGATATGCAGCGGAGCTGAACCTCGTCCTTAGCCCTGTTTACAGCCAGGGAAACCGTCCTGGAGAGAAGTGCAATGCCCGAGTAACAGCTAGTGAGGGATGCAGCTTGGAAACTGAACCATTGCTAGGCCAGTCCACTGCCCATCCACAGTCTCCAGCGTGGGCCACCGAGCTGGGCAGGACCGGGCAGGCCCATCCGTGCCATGGCCCCTGGAGCCGCGAGCGGCAGGGACGAGGCTCCAAGTGCCCTGGCCCTGATCTTATTCTTCCAACCCCTCCTCCCTAGAGATGGTGGGGGTGAGGCCCAGTTTCTGGCCCCGAGCCTTCCCAGGCCCAGCGAAGATCCCGCCAGCGAGGAGATGGCTCCACACCCTGTCCAGGACGCGACGATCAAGCCTAGGGAAGACACACTTCAGCCGGAAGCGGGCTCCGGACTAGGGGCGGGAGGCCGGCCTGGGCGCCCCAAAGGGCGCTCGACCTCGTTGATTGGCCGAGGCTGCAGAGCTGTCGCTCTAGGATTGAGCCTTTTCTTTAGGGAGGCGGGGCCTTGATCCACTCCCACCAATACGGTTCAAGGTATCCGCCACCCACCAGGACACTTCCGGTGGTGCTCTCTGCTCCCTACCGTCAAAGCTCCGGCTCTGGAGGCCCAGCTCCGTCGTGTGTCTATCACTTCCGGGTGGTGCTCCACGGCCACGAGCCGCGATTGGGCTACCGTAGACGGGGTACTTCCGGTGTCCAGGTGCTGGGTTCTTTGGCAGGAGGAGGAAGATGGAGCCCAGCACCGCGGCCCGGGCTTGGGCCCACTTTTGGCTGCTGCTGCCGTTGCTTGGCGCAGTTTGCGCTAGCGGACCCCGCACCTTAGTGCTGCTGGACAACCTCAACCTGCGGGAGACTCATTCGCTTTTCTTCCGGAGTCTGAAGGGTGAGAGCGGGGTCCGAGGGGGCGGCGTGTGGGGGCCTGGGGTTGGAACGGCATTGACCACTCTCCCTCCCACTCCCTTTCCGGGAGCAGGTCGCCCAGGTCTGGCCTGCCGCTTGGGGTGCGGGTCCGCGATGTCTGCAGCAGGGGTTTCCCTTCGCATCCAATCTTCCTCAACTACCTGTGTTTTTCTTGTCCAGACCGGGGCTTTGAGCTCACATTCAAGACCGCTGATGACCCCAGCCTCTCTCTCATTAAGTATGGGGAATTCCTCTATGACAATCTCATCATTTTCTCCCCCTCGGTAGAAGGTAAGGGCTCCACGTCGCCCCTAGCACTGGGATTCGAGACCTGGGACTGATGGGTTGCTTTCTTCTGGTTCTTGGCATGTCCTGGGTCATAGGATGGGTTGCCACTCCTGAGCGCTGCTACCAGAGAAGAGGAAAATGTTAATTTCTGACCTGAGCCCAGTAGGGGCCATCTTTCTAAAAGACACAGCTAAGGATTGTGGGGTTAAGTGTTGCTGTAGACCAGGGAACCCAGGGCCCTGCTGCTCTACCGAGAAGGGAGTTTACTCTGTAAAGGGCCTGATAGAAAGATGGAAAGCTCCTGGGTTGGGTTTGCCTGGGTGGAAAAAGGAAATGGCCTGTTATTAATGTGGATTGCTATAAAGAAGCATTGTGCATTGTGGCAGTTGATCTTAAAAATTCAGATAGATTCATAGTCTCGGGCTGAAAAAAGAGGCTTAGCAATTATCTACTACCCCATCCCTCCTCCCATTTGAGGCTGGGTAGATACATCCAGCAGCCTAGAAGAGGGCTATTCAACAGAATGAATATCTTGGCCAGATTATCCAGTTTATACTTGAGTATTCCTGTTTTATGAGGCAATCCAATCCACCACTGTACAATTCTGTTAAGAAGTTCTTATATTAAACAAATATTGTCTCTTGCTTTATTTTATTCTTATGCTCTCCAGCACCTTAGATAAAAAAATCTAATGCTTGTCCGGCTTGGAGGCATAGCCTTCAAATAATCATAGCTTGTTTGGTTGTTTCTTCTCCAGACTGAACATCCCCAGCTACTTTGGCCATTTCTCTTTGGCCATACTTTTTTGATGAGCATATTAGTCATTCTCTTCTTTATTTGCTTCAGTTTATCTTTTTCTCAAAAGACACAAGTTTTCCTTGTCTGGGTAAGACAGAACCACCTTCCTCCCTTCAGTTGATGAAGCTTAGGAAGTTCTTCATTGGTGTCCTTTTTTTTTTTCTTTTTTGAGACAGAGTCTCTCTCTGTTGCCCAGGCTGGAGTGCAGTGGCACAATCTCAGCTCACTGCAACCTCCGCCTCCTGGGTTCAAGCCATTCTGTGCCTCAGCCTCCTGAGTAGCTGGGATTACAGGTGCCTGCCACCACACCTGGCTAATTTTTTTTGTATTTTCAGTAGAGACGAAGTTTCACCATCTTGGCCAGGCTGGTCTTGAACTCCTGACCTTGTGATCCACGCCTCGGCCTCCCAAAGTGTTGGGATTACGGATTACAGGCGTGAGCCACTGTGCCCAGCATTTTTTTTTTTTTTTTGAGATAGCGTCATTGCACTCTTCAGGACGAGTGCAATGGTGTGATCATGGCTCGCTGCAGCCTCCATCTCCCAGGCTCAAGTCCTCCCTCCTCAGCCTCCTGAATAACTGGGACTGAATAACTGGGATGCGGCTTCTTTATTCTCCGTAGTTCACTTGAGATTCGGTTTGCCAAATCCCTGAAGTATTTTCCTAGGTTGCTGTCACTTAACTGTGTTACTCCCAACTCCCTTGCAACATGTGCTTTTGGAATTGGCTTTTTGAAGGCAGGAGTAGTTAGGTAGATGTCACCCCAAATTGGTACAAGTTGAAAGCTTCAGATGACTGGGCAGGTGAATGGAGCCTTCAGTGCAGTAGCTGGTGTTCGCCAAGTTTTTACTGTGTTTGAAACTTTGAAATAGATACCATACAGTGGACTGGGTGAGACCTTAAGGACAGGGAGTCTGCCCTTGAGGAATTCTTTCAGTCTGTTTTTGAGGAAATAAAAATAAAGGCTTGAAATGAGTTACCAAACCCTGTGCCAGGGTGTAAGATGAAGTGGAGGCACTGTCGGCTCGTATAGGTTGGAAGGAAAGCAGCAGTGAATGAGACTGATCGGGAGAGGGCTGACAGAGGATACTGTTGGTGTGAGAAACGGCAGAGAGGGTAAAACAGTGTTTCCCAAACTTTAGTCATTTGCATACGTCCTTCATGATTTTTACCATATTATATATCTCCTGTGCTAATAACTACCTAATATTTGTCTTCAAATTGACCTGCTTTAAAAAAAAAAAAAAAAAGGCTAGGTACAATAGCTTATCCCTGTAATCCCATCACTTTGGGAGGCCAAGGCAGAAGAATTGCTTGAGTCCAGGAGTTTGAGACCAGCCTGGGCAACATAGTGAAACCTCGTCTGTACAAAAAGTGAAGAAAATTAGCCAGGCGTGGTGGTGCATGCCTGTAGTCCCAGCTTCTGGGGAAGCTGAGGTGGGAGGATTGCTGAGCCCTGGTGGTCAAGGCTGCAGTGAGCTGAGATCATGCCAACTGCACTCCAGCCTGGGTGGCAGAGCAAGACCCTGTCTCAAAAAAAATAGAAACCGAAAAACTAAAAATGTCATTTTAAAAGGGAACCAATAGTGAACCCAGAATCACTACTGAAAATGGAAATCCAGTGTCGTCACTCGATGTACGTAGAAGGTAACTATAAATAGAATAAAAACAACACCCTTAAGTTCTAGCCAGATACTGCTGCCTGCTGAAGGCTTTAAACCTGAGATTCCCTCTTGAAAAAGGAGATTAGCAAGCATTACAAGTTCTAACATCTAGTATCAAACTAAGACATTCTCTTTGATGGAGAAAGCTAGAAAAATAAGGAAGGAGAGTAACTCTCTCTGAGATTGAAAGTTATTTAAAGCCCGGTTCCTGCATTGCTGTTGCCACTTTTTCTGCCTCTGGTGGAGTGGGTTCCACACTTCGGAAGGTGCTGCTGCGAAAATCCTCTCAGGCATTCCTGGGGAAAGGCTGCAGGGTAGGGTTCACAGTGGGGTTTGGTGTCTGCTCCCAGGGCCCTGCTTTGGTCCCGTGACCGCCATCATCATCACCCTGTCAGGTGTGTGAGTGCTGGCCTGGCTGCCCTCTCCATGCCCCAGTGACTTCTTTGCCCTCACTGGCATTGGAAGGCTCCCAGGTCACTGGCAGTCATGGCTACAAGGGAAGAAATTTTCAGCGCATTTTCTGTACCTGGGAGAAACTAGATCCTTGTTGTAGATGGGGAAATAGGTTCAGAAGAGTGAAGGGATTTGCCTAGTTTTTTTTGTTTTTTTTTTTTGAGATGGAGTTTTGCTCTTGTTGCCCAGGTTGGAGTGCAATGCGTGATCTCAGCTCACCGCAATCTCTGCTTCCGGGGTTCAAGCGATTCTCCTGCCTCAGCCTCCAAGTAGCTGGGATTACAGGCATGTGCCACCACGCTTGGCTAATTTTTTTTGTATTTTTAGTAGAGACGGGGTTTCTCCATGTTGGTCAGGCTTGGTCTCAAACTCCCGACCTCAGGTGATCTGCCCACCTCAGCCTCCCAAAGTGTTGGAATTATAGGCGTGAGCCACTGTACCTGCGGGATTTGCCTGGTTTTAACCCCAGGTGGTCTCAATTTCAAAGCCCGTGTTCTGTCTACTCTATAAAAGTTTCTCAGCAGGTGCATCCTTGACGTTTCAGACTGGATGATTTTTTACAGTGAGGCTGTCCTGCATACTGTAGCGTGTTCAGCAGTGTCCTGGGCCTCGGCCCACTAATGCCAGTAGCCACCTCCCTGTTACTGTGACAGTGAAGAAATGTCTCCGGACATTGCTCTGAGGGGTGGAATCGCCCAAGATTGCAAACCACTGCACTGTGCCGTAGGCTGCTTTTGGAATGTCTAGGACTGCCTGGCCTCTCCGAAGGAGAGTGGAGAGATGGCTTTTTGAATGTAGCACGAGAGGTAGAGGTAGAAAAAACGGGAGTCTCTGAGTATGCCTGAAGGTCATTTAAGGCGCTTTTTATTTTCTGCTGAAGATTATCCCTCAAAAACAGGGCTCTTCTCATATTTAGATCTTTACGAAGTCATTTGATGGACTCATTTCCACCTGCTACTGGGGGTCTAATGACACACTTCTGTGTCCAGTCTTAGTAAATTGTTACATCCATCATTCCGCTTGTTCAGCCAGACTCCTTGGCGTCGTTCTAACGCCCCGTAGAACCATCAGCAGGCCCTGCGGCTGCGCCATCAGAAGGCATGGAGGCCTGCCACTCCTCCCTCCATTTCTGCTCCAAGGCTGGCTCAGCATTCTTCACTGCCTAGATTTTCACAGTGGCCTTCTCACCCATCACCACGGCCACTCTTACCCTCAAACCCTAGTCTCTAACCCATCGCCAGGATCGTCCTTGAAAAACAGGAATGAGATCCTGCCAGGATCCTGCTGGGAATCCTCTGGTGGCTCCCCATGGTAGAGCCTCGTGTGGGGTGCAGGGCCCTGTGCAGCCTGTGCCCTCACTTCACCCAGGCTTGCCTCCTGCTGCTCACTCCTGTCTCTCTAGCTAAGCTGCCCTGGGCCCCTTGCTGGTGACCATGTCCACCCACCTCGGGGACTTTGCACCTGGTGTTTGCTATGCTGGGAATCCTCTTACCCCACAGACTGCCTGGCTCATGCTTACATCTCAGATGCCACTTGTCAGGTCTTCCCTGAAAAACCTTTGCCTAAGAGCTCCCTTCCCACATTGTCCACTTTGTTTTTCTTCTCGGCTCACAGGAATTCCTTATTTAGTGAGTAAATGGATTACTGAGACTCCCTTCATGACCTTAGGTTCAACATCAGAGTACCCTTCGGGGAGACTCTGGAGCCTTAATAGCCCTACCCAGTGCTAGTTTTAGAAGCTTATGGCAGTAGTCACATGACCCAATTAATTGACCAAAAAAGGATAGGATCTCACAGTTACAAATATTACAAATTAATGAGCCCTTCTGGTGATCACTTTTTATAAAGCAGTGTACTGGGTGGCTCTGTTGTGGATGTCAGGATAGAATCTGTAGGATTCATAGGGGAAAAATGGACTCATGCCAGACCAGGGAGTCCTGGTGTCGAGTGATGGCATCACCCGGAGATTCAGAAGTGCTCTTCCTCAAACCATTTAGACGGAGTGGAATTGACAGGCTCTGGAAACTGGCTGCAGTCATCAATGTCACTAGCATGAAAGGTGCAGGTGATGAGGTTGACCCAAGCTGTTTCATGAAATATGGGCAGTGCGACATGCCCAAATGCATATTTCCTGTGTGACTTGAAATACACACAGCTTGCTTGACCAGTGTTAGTAGATGTTTGACTGTTTTCTCCAAACCTCCAGAAGTTTCTAAGTCTAAGCCATCATTTTGAGTCTTCACGCTGGGAGGATGGCCCTTTCTGGGATGTGGTGTGGGAAGCCTCTTCCTTATTGTGGCCTCCAAAGGGTGCTTCTCTGCCAGTGATCATGGCTGCTCTGCCCTTCCTGTCCCCTCCCTGCCAGTGTCAGAGGAGCAGAGAGAGGAGACCTGTGGGTCACTGTGTCTGGTACCTGCTTTCAGATTTTGGAGGCAACATCAACGTGGAGACCATCAGTGCCTTTATTGACGGTGGAGGCAGTGTGCTGGTAGCTGCCAGCTCAGACATTGGTGAGTCCAACCTGGGAGGTTCTGGTGCTTTCTACTCTTCCAGGGAGTTGGAGAGATTTACAAACAGAAGCTGTCAAATTAGCATTGACTGGGTGGGCCTTAGCTTGCGAGTCAGTGAGGGAACTGTTACATCAGTCCAGATTCTGACTCCTGGAGGCAGAATAGCATGCTGCTGTCCAGGGCTCCGTTTAGGGCTGCTGGGCACTGGGGCTGACTGGCAGAGAGGGAGTCACAAGGAAGCCAGGATACTTGGCCCAAGGCCCCCTGTAAGGGCTTAGCCAGGTGTCTTTTGGGTCTGTGCAGGTGACCCTCTGCGAGAGCTGGGTAGTGAGTGTGGGATCGAGTTTGACGAGGAGAAAACGGCTGTCATTGACCATCACAACTATGACATCTCAGACCTCGGCCAGGTAAGCAGGCTGTCACCTTCCAGGTTTCAGGCACATATGGCAAAACTTGGCTTAGCCAAAAACTAAGAGGGAGTGAGCAGGTACTCCCTGGCTTGGGGAGCCTTTTCCTCACCACCCTGCTTTCTGCCTGCTCTTTGCAGCATACGCTCATCGTGGCTGACACTGAGAACCTGCTGAAGGCCCCAACCATCGTGGGGAAATCATCTCTAAATCCCATCCTCTTTCGAGGTGTTGGGTGCGTGAGTAGGGAGAGGCCAGCAGAAACCTGGGGGAAGAAGGGGTCACTTAATTTTTTTTTTTTGGGAATTCAAGCTAGAATTATTTGGGGGTATATAAATGAGATTTATTTATTATATTAAGCCAAGGCCAAGTGCAGTGACTCACTCCTGTAATCCCGGCACTTTGGGAGGCCTAGGCAGGAGGATCACTTGACTCCAGGAGTTGGGAGACCAGCCTGGGCAACATAGTGAGACCTTCTCTCTTAAAAAAAAAAAGTTGGCCGGGCATGGTGGCTCACACCTGTAATCCCAACACTTTGGGATGCTGAGGTGGGCAGATCACCTGAGGTCAGGAGTTGGAGACCAGCCTTGCCAATATGGTGAAACCCTGTCTCTACTAAAAATAAAAATTAGCCAGGCGTGGTGGTATGTGCCTGTAGTTTGAGCTACTCAGGAGGCCAAGGCAGGAGAATCGCATGAACCCAGGAGGCAGAGGTTACAGTGAGTCAAGATCGTGCCACTGCAGTCTAGCCTGGGGGACACAGTGAGATCTGTCTCAAAAAAAAAAAAAAAAGTCAAACTCCATTTTTATAGCAAGACAAGAGCTAAGTGGTTGGCAGTTAAGAAAAAAGGATTCATTCCTGGGACGAACTGGCTTGGGGATCCCCTGTCCTTGGGCTCAGTTCCTGGGGCCAGTGCTGGGCTGCTCTTGTCCTGCTACAGGATGGTGGCCGATCCTGATAACCCTTTGGTGTTGGACATCCTCACGGGCTCTTCCACCTCTTACTCCTTCTTCCCAGACAAGCCTATCACCCAGGTAAGGGCCTCACAGCCTTGAGGCTTCAAAATAAGAATGAAACAGAACAGCACATTTGGCTGAGGCAGAGGAAATGACTGGTTGGTGGGGTGTGGCATGGGCAGAAGCCCTGTGGTCTCAGGCTCCCCTTCAGGTAGGGCCAGGGTTGTTTTGGTCTGGCCCGCTGTCCTCTTGCTCAGGAGGCGCGGCAACTCTTCCCTTACTTGGAACCGCTTGGGTAACAACCTCGTTCTGTTCCCAGTATCCGCA
This sequence comes from Cebus imitator, assembly GCF_001604975.1. Classification (NCBI taxonomy): domain Eukaryota; kingdom Metazoa; phylum Chordata; class Mammalia; order Primates; family Cebidae; genus Cebus; species Cebus imitator. The sequence goes on along the minus strand of NW_016107330.1, from coordinate 10,911,089 downwards.
TGCAGTGGGGAAGAACACTCTCCTCATTGCTGGGCTCCAAGCCAGGAACAATGCCCGAGTCATCTTCAGTGGCTCCCTTGACTTCTTCAGCGACACCTTCTTCAACTCAGCAGTGCAGAAGGCCACGCCCGGCTCCCAGAGGTAACTGCCGGGAGACTTAGGGGCTGGGGATCTAGGTGGTTTGGTCTGTGTACATGGGGAGGACTCAGAAGGGGGAGGAGGAGGCTTTTAGCTAAAAGTGTCAGAGGCTGAGTGTTTCAGGTGCTGTCAGATTATTTCAGGACTTTATTGCTATATTGCTGGTATTGACACTTCCAATTTTCTTTTTCCCTTTTTTTTTTTTTGAGACGGAGTCTTGCTCTGTTGCCCAGGCTGGAGTGCAGTGACGTGATCTCGGCTCACTGCAACCTCCGCCTCCTGGGTTCAGGTGATTCTGCCTCAGCCTCCCAAGTAGCTGGAATTACAGGTATCCACCACCATGCCTGGCTAATTTTTTTGTATTTTTAGTAGACACAGGGTTTCATCATATGGGCCAGGCTGGTCTCAAACTCCTGACCTTGTGATCCACCCGCCCCAGCCTCCCAAAGTGCTGGGATTACAGGCATGAGCCACCACGCCCGGCCGGCACTTCCAGTTTTCTAAAGTAGTAGTGCCTTATCTTGAGGTCTGTAACCCCTGACCTCCACTGTTGCTTTTCGAAAATTGTGTTTGTTGTGCAAATGACACCCAGCGCAGCACCCCCCATATCTTTTCATTTGTTCCTGTGTTCCCTTTAACTGTGGGTCCCTAGGTGCCCAAGGCCTACAGGCAGAACTTCGCTAGGGCACTGTCATGGTGGACGTTAGTGTCCTGCCCGTCAGGCACCACTGGAAAGAAGGTGGCTCTGGTGCCCAGACTTCTCCTGTTTCCCTCCTGCAGGTATTCCCAGACAGGCAACTATGAGCTAGCTGTGGCCCTCTCCCGCTGGGTGTTCAAGGAGGAGGGTGTCCTCCGTGTGGGGCCTGTGTCCCATCATCGGGTGGGCGAGACAGCCCCACCCAATGCCTACACTGTCACTGACCTAGTGGTAAGAGGTGCTTGGGGTGTGAGGGCCCCAGGGTTCTGCCAAGCTGATGGAGCTCAGCTCAGAAGTACTTATTGAATATTTCTGTGTTGGCCTAAAGGGCATAAATAAAGATGAATAAGTTAATCCCTACACCTAAGCAGGCCAGGTGAGATGCAGAGCCTGGTACGAAAACTGATTGGGAGCACTTCTGAAGAGGTGTGTGTATTTGCTGTAGGCGGCAGCAGTGGGAAGGGCTTCACTGATTAACTCGGCCCAGGAAGTTGGATTTACAAGAGAAACAACATTTCAGTTAGGTCATTAGGATGAGTTTGTTAGGTGAGAGAAAGCGAATATGGAAACATGAATGCTTGAAAGTGTCTGGCACATTCTGAGTCAGGAGGGTGGCTGGGTCCAGACTTCGATGGGCCATGAATGCTGTGCGAAGGAATCTGGGCCTGCGAAGAAGAGGCAGAGCTGCTGTGTCAGGGGCATTAACCTTGCTGAGGAGAAAGACTGGTTACCGATCAGGGCTGGGTAGCAGGGGCATCTGCAGGTCTTCTGAACTCCTGGGCATTCCTGCCGTGCGCACTGGGTGGGAATTAAGTGCAGCTCTGCCTGCATGTGGTGGCACGCCTCCAGTCATGGCCAGCCCTGGCTAACCCGGCCTTTTATCTCAGGAGTACAGCATCGTGATCCAGCAGCTCTCAAATGGCAAATGGGTCCCCTTTGACGGTGATGACATTCAGTTGGAATTCGTCCGCATTGATCCTTTTGTGAGGACCTTCCTGAAGAAGAAAGGTGAGTGCAGCTCCTCCACGAGGATGCTGCCGGAAACTGCCCCGGGCCTCGCTTGATCTCCAGAGGCCCAACTGGGAAACACTCTGGGAAACCCTCCCGGCTGTTCGTATTGGTTCTTCCGCAGGTGGCAAATACAGCGTTCAGTTCAAGTTGCCTGATGTGTACGGTGTATTCCAGTTTAAAGTGGATTACAATCGGCTAGGCTACACACACCTGTACTCTTCCACTCAGGTAAGCACAGGTGACAGTCCCTGTTTTCAGCTAGCATGTGCCCTGCCCAGGCTCTACAGCGGCCAGGGCCTGCCACCTCTGTCCTCCTGCAGGTATCCGTGCGGCCACTCCAGCACACACAGTACGAGCGCTTCATCCCTTCAGCCTACCCCTACTACGCCAGCGCCTTCTCTATGATGCTGGGGCTCTTCATCTTCAGCATCGTCTTCTTGCACATGAAGGAGAAGGAGAAATCCGACTGAGGGGCCAGAGGCCTGGGACTCTATACCGTGTAGGAATGGGGAGGGGGGTTGGTGGCTTTTGTTTTGCTTTGTTTAAAGCCACGGGGAAATGGCACAACTTTACCTCTGTGGGAGATGCGACACTCAGAGCCAAGGGATGGGAGTCAGGGGATAATTTTTATGTAAGTTTTTCCACTTTGAATTGCCAAGTGGCATTTTTTCATATGTGAAGTCACTCTCATTTCTAAAATAGAGACGTTGCCCTCAAACTTCACCTGGCCCCTGTCCTGCTTTGCTTACGGTTGGGGATGCGGGTGCCGTTTGGTGATGACTGACTGACTGGATACAAAATCCTAAGTGGCTTTGTGAAATTTTGCCTAAGACTGGACTGTCTTTAACTGTGAAATGATGGTGCTTCCTAAGGTCTCCTCAAAGGATACAAGAAAGCTGCTAGTAGACCGAGGGGTGGGACTCTCTGAAATGGGAAATCTAGAAATATAGAGCCAGGTAAGAGAAGGCTCAACGGCTCGGTGGAAGAGAACCTTAACTGCATGTTCACCTTACTGCATGTCCACCTTGCTTTGTTTAGGCAATAGCCATGTTCTAAAAATCATGTATAAAGTTATATGTGAAATCTTTTCCCCAATGTTGATACCTGCCCACAAAATGTTCTCACCTTCAGCATATAAGATCATTCTTAAAACTATTCGGTTCAAGGCACATACGTCATCTGCAGTTGTAAATTTGCATTTAATATTTCACAATTCCTGTAAGAGATGCTAGTCAGAAGGGAAACCCTCAAGTTTAAATCCCCACACTTACTGCTCATCAGTCACCTTCGCTATGTGGGATTAATTCAGTAGCTGGTCCAGAATGCACAGCTTGGGAACACAGAGGATCCTACCTCCCAAGCCTCGCGTGAACATTTCCCACTCCTGTAACTAAATGTGCTGACCCATGCTTGATGGCTGCCTTTGTCCAGGTGGCAAATGCAGACATGCTACGCTGCCTCCTTCAAACAAGTTCCTCGTGTTAGGGGCAAAGGTCACAGCCAAACTCTGCTACTGACAGCCAGTGCCTTGGCCTGGATCCTCTCTGCTGTGGATGCAGGCCTACCCCCCTCAGTCCAGCCTCCTCTAATACAACAGCTTGGCCACTAACTTTTCAGACGTCTGAGGACAGGGCAAGGGTTGAAGACAGGGCTTTGAAGTCTGCAATCAAGCCTGAGTTACCTTCCTGACCATTGAAGAGAATGCATTCCTTCGGCTTCCTACACAGGGATAAGCTTACTACATATATATATATATATATATATATATTTTTTTTTTTCCATCATGGGCGCACAAACAGACCTAGTGATCAGTTCGCTTTAAAAAAAAATATTTTTTTGTAGAGTTAGGTTCTTCAAATTCATCTAGACCAGAGGTTGGCAAACTGGTGTGTGGGCCTATCTAGCCTGCAACCTGTATATGGCTTGCGAGCTAAAAATGGTCCTTACATTTTTAAATGGTTGAAAAGACTAGTGACACATGGAAATCAAACATCAGTGTCCATCAATAAAGCTCTCCTGGCACCCAGCCACACTTACTACGTGCTCAGGGTTGCTTTTGTGCCACAAGGAAGACTAGCTGTCACAACCTGAAAGGTGGCTAACTCCTGGTTTATACCAATTTCTTCATTTTACAGGCAAGAAAACTTAAGTCCACACAGGTTATAAGATTCATCCCAAATTGCTCAGCTAGAGTTAGCGGCTGCAGACTGAACTGTGACTCAGGTTCTTCCATTTGCCAAGCCTGAGGCCTTCTCTTTGGCTAACCAACCCTCTCTGCGCCATCTTGTCTCCTGACTCCCACCCTCACTACTCACAGACCATCACGACACAGAGGCTGCCAAGTTCTTCTTTTAGTAATTCACCAGGCTCCATGCAGGACATCACAGGGCTGCCCTCCACGAGCAGAGGAGGAGGGCTGCCTGGCAGAGCGCTTCACACTCCAGGTTAGCCAGAAAGAGCATCTTCATTTTTGTTTCCACGCAACACTTCGCTGTGAGCCTGTTGGCCAACAAAGTGGCGGCCGATTGTTGGAGGAGCCAGCCAACCATCTTGTCTAACTTCAGATTCTTCAGGGGTAGAATACGTTCACCCCAGAGGCTTAGATGAAGCACATTTGCGGCTACTCGGGCAGATGGTCTCTGCAACAGGAAGGGAAGCTGAAGCTACAACATCTGTTAACACGGTCTCAACCCAAAGCCTGTTTTGTTAGTGAGGGTCTTCCTTTCTCTGGCCCCAATCCAATTCTTCCTCTACCCTATCTCCTACTGATGTCCTTTACTCAGGTGACAAATACTGCCTGCCCCTTACCCATGCTCCAAGCTTTTCCACGTGTACACCTCTGCATGGGACGGCATGCTTGTTGGAATAGCCTTTCCTCCTGGTGGAAAGCCCAGTGCCTCTTGTGCTGTCTGGTCCCTTTAAGTTGTCTCTCATCATTTTATAACTGGTTGCAGTTTCTAACCTTCACTGTGCACCTACTGTGACCAAGATAAGCAGGCCACGTACAGGGAATGGTTAACAGAGTGGCAGAACAGTGCTGGGATGCAGGTATGGCCTAGCTCTTTGCACTAAGCCTGCCCCTGAGCCAGCTGCCACTCCAATTATGGCTTCAGATAGGTCTGCCTTTGCATTCCTTTATATTAATTTCACAGTGTCCACATCTGCTCTCAGAAGATGTTTCTCATCTATCTCTCTGATCAGTTCTCAGCTGTTTCCATGAGCTACATCTCCATTAAACATTTCTTGGCTGGGTGCGGTGGCTCACGCCTGTAATCCCATCACTTGGGGAGGCCCAGGCGGGTGGATCACCTGAGGTTAGGAGTTTGAGACCAGCCTGGCCAACATGGTGAAACCCCGTCTCTACTAAAAAAAATACAAAAATTAGCTTGGCATGGTGGCGGCCACCTGTAATCCCAGCTACTTGGGAGGCTGAGGCAGGAGAATTGCTTGAACCCAGGAGGTGGAGGCTGCAGTGAGCCAAGATAGTGCCATTGCACTCCAGCCTGGATGACAGAGCAAGACTCCATTTCAAAAAAAACCCAAAATTTCTCAAAAATACATCCTTTTTTTGAGACAGAGTCTTGCTCTGTCACCCAGGAGTGCAGTGGTGTGATCTTGGTTCACTGCAACCTCTGCTTCCCAGGTTCAAGAGATTCTCCTGCCTCAGCCTCCCGAGTAGCTGGGATTATAGGCATGCGCCACGACACCTGGCTAATTTTTGTATTTTTAGTAAAGACGGGGTTTTACCACGTTGGCCACGCTAGTCTGGAACTCTTGGTCTCAAGTGGTTTGCCTGCCTCGGCCTCCCAAAGTGCTGGGATTATAGGCCACCATACCTGGCCTCTGAACAACTTTTTAAGCAACTAACAAAGCCACAGGAGTTGAACTACTAGGACTCTCCCTATGATGTGGTGGCTAGCACTCCTACTTCTATCTACATTAAAATCTGTTTTTTATTCTCCTATGACTAGGCTTTACCTTCCACATTCCTAACACAGAGGCTCTGTCACCACGGTGCTGGCCCAAACCTAATCTTTGCTCTGGAACGAGAACTGAGGTTTCCGCCCACACTGTCCTCTTGAAGCCGGGGACAATCTCACCTTGCTGGCCTCTCGCTGGAGCAGTGCCCTCACCAGTTGTCTAGCATCTGGAGGCACCAACTCGGGCAGTGCAGGTAGCTGAGCCTCTTGGTAGCTGCGGCTTTCAAGGTGGGCCTTACCCTGGCCGTAGAAGGGATTGACAAGCCCGAAGATTTCATAGGCAATGGCTCCTACTGCCCAGGCATCAGCCTTGCTGTAGTCAATCACTGCCCTGGGGCCAGGACGGGCTGTGGACACCTGCTCAGAAGCAATGGGTGAGACGTTATGCTGGTTGCGTGTCTAACCTTTTCTGTTGTTCTTGAGGAGTCTTGCTATGTTGCCCAGGCTAGAGTGCAATGGTGCAATCTCGGCTCACTGCAACCTCTGCCTCCTGGGTTCAAGCCATTCTCCTACCTCAGCCTCCTGAGTAGCTGGGATTATAGGCGTGTGCAACCACACCCAGTTTCGTATTTTTAATAGACAGGATTTCACCATGTTGGTCAGGCTGGTCTCAAACTCCTGACCTTGTGATCTGCCCGCCTCGGCCTCCCAAAGTGCTGGGATTACAGGCGTGAGCCACCACACCTGGCCGTATGTCTAACCTTTTCATGCCCTGCACGTCATCTGATTCATGGCTAATCTGAACTCTGTCCCAAGGAACCTGGAGCTTGAGTGAGCTGCGGCTCAGACCCAGAAGGGTCTACTTAGACTGCCTGGTTCATGTGACAGGACTCGCTTTGCCTGGGATATGAGGGAAGGCTGAAGGAAAGCAAAGTGGCAGGGAAGGAACTTGTACCAAATTATGGGTCAGAAAAGATGCAGGTGCTGGGTAATCATAAGGCATCAAGTCTCATTCTGTACTCAGTGGAAGCATGGGTGAAGGGCTGCCAATAGCACATGCCGTGCTCAGAACTCACCTCTGGGGCCATCAGGCAGCCGTTTCCGCCCCGATCCACATACCAGCTGCTGAAGGGCAAATGCAGGCCGATGTTCTCATCAGCCAGGCAGCAGCCAAAATCTGTGATCACCAGCCAGGGGCAGCCATCTGGGAAGGAGCAAGCAGAGCTAAGTGGCCAATTCTCCTCCCTTCCTTCCCTCTGAGAGGCCCTAGTATGTCCCTACTAAAGCCACCAGCAAGACATGGCTGATGGGCTAACAGCTCAGTGTTGGCCCCAGAGCGCAGGCTAACAAGGCCTGAGAGCAGATCAGAAAGGCCTGCTGTGTGACCATGGAAATGCCTCCAGGAAGCATGGGCTGCAAAATCCCCAGGCAAAGGACTGTGTAAGAGCATGACTCAATTGAAATCATGTTCTAGTAACTGGAGCTGTCCCCAAGACCAAAGGAGCTGAAGCTTGGCTCAAATGATCTCCAAGGGCCCTTATATCCCAAGAGACTTTGATTTGAATTTGAAACCCCAAATCCAAACCTAAGAACCAGGTGCATTAAGAATCAGTTATTGCTGGGTGTGGTGGCTCACGCCTGTAATCTCAGCACTTTGGGAGGCTGAGGCAGTGGATCACCTAAGGTCAGGAGTTCGAGACCAGCCTGGCCAACATGGTGAAACCCCATCTCTACTATAAAAAAACTAGCTAGGCATGTTGGCGTGTGCCTGTAATCCCAGCTACTCGGGAGGCTGAGACAAGAGAATCACTTACACTTGGGAGGTGGAGGTTGTAGTAAGCTGAGATGGCACCACTGCCCTCCAGCTTGGGCAAGAGAGTGAGACTCCGTCTCAAAAAAAAAAAGGGCCAGGCATGGTGGCTCACACCTGTAATTCCAGCACTTTGGGAGGCCGAGGCGGTTGGATCACTGGAGATCAGGAGTTTGAGACCAGCCTGACCAACATGGAGAAACCCTATCTCTACTAAAAATACAAAATTAGCCGGGGCTGGTGGTGCATGCCTGTAATCCCAGCTACTCGGGAGGCTGAGGCAGGAGAATCTCTTGAACCTGGGAGGTGGAGGTTGTGGTGAGCCGAGATTGTGCCATTGAACCCCAGCCTGGGCAACAAGAGGGAAACTATGTCTCAATAAATAATAATAATAAAAAAAAGAATCAGTTATTTAGTTATTTGTAAAACAGTCCATACAAAGTTCCTTTAAAAAGCTAGTTCCCAGCCGAGCACAGTGGTTCACGCCTGTAATCCCAACACTTTGGAGGCTGAGGGGGCTAAATCACTTGAGGCCAGGTGTTTGAGACCAGCCTGGCCAGCGGTGAAACCCCATCTGTACTAAAAATACAAAAGTTAGCTGGGCGTGGTGGCACATGCCTATAATCCCAGCTACTCGGGAGGCTAAGGCACGAGAATTGCTTGAACCTGGGAGGCAGAGGTTGCAGTGAGCTCACTGCTCTCCGGCCTGGGTGACAAAGCAAGACTCTGTCTCAATAAATAAATAAATAAATGAAATTAAAGCCAGTTCATCTAATCATTTAATTATTTTAAATCTTCTAGTTCAGTGCTCACTTCGGCAGCACATATACTAAAATTAGAAAGATACAGAGATTTGCATGGCCCCTGAATCTTTAAAATTTTTTTGAAAAAAGGAATGTAGTAAAAATTTAAATATTCTAGTTCAAAAATTTATCAGATGTATGAACCTCCTTTACAGGTTTCCTAGGCAAGTGGCCATTCGGCTTCTACTTGAATGCTTCCAGTGGTGGGCAACTCATTTCCAGAGGCAACTGGGCTTACATTTGGACAGATTTCACTGTTTGAAAATTTATTAATATTTTTGAGACAGCATCTCACTCTGTCGCCAGGCTACAGTGCCGTCGCACAATCTCAGCTCACTGTAACCTCTGCCTCCTGGGTTCAAGTGATTCTCCTGCCTCAGCCTCCTGAGTAGCCGGGACTACAGGCACGTGCCACCATGCCCAGCTAAGTTTTATATTTTTAGTAGAGACAGGGTTTCACCATGTTGGCCGGGATGGTCCTGATCTCTTGACCCCGTGATCCGCCCGCTTCGCCCTCCCAAAATGCTGTGATTACAGGCGTGAGCCACTTGCACCCAGCCAAAAATTATTTTTTTATAATAAGCTGAAGTCTACTTCTCTTTTACTTTATTATTTTTTATTATTTTTTTGAGACAGGGTGTCACTCTGCTGCCCAGGCTGGAGTACAGTGGCACATTCATAGCTCACTGCAGACTCTGAAGTACTAGGCACAAGTGAGCCTCCTACCTCAGCCTTCCAAGTAGCTGGGGCTACAGGTGCATGCCACCATGCCTGGCTAACTTTTTTTTTGGCTAATTATTATTATTATTATTATTATTTTTTGTAGAGCAGGGATCTCACTATGTTTCCCAGGCTGGTCTCAAACTCCTGGCCTCAAGCAGTCCTTCCACCTCAGTCTCCCAAAGTATTGGGATTAAAGGTGTGAGCCACTGTGCCTGTCCTCTTTATTTAACTATGAAAACTTGCAGCACTGAAGTTCTTGTTCTGTAAGTGGGCAACAGAAAGGAACTTGGGAACTGCTGTCTCTCTGCAAAGACAGAACAAAAATCCCCATTCTGAGGGAGAGATTGCTAACCTCTCATGTACACAGCTAAATGAAGACACGACTTAGAACACACAACCAGAGAGGACCTAAAGAGTTGGTCCTAAATGCTCCCGACCTACCCCCTAGTGCCCCTGGAGAATGCTAATGGTGCAGCAGGTTCCTACCTGGGTCCAGCTCCACGAGGATGTTGTCAGATTTCAAGTCTCTGTGCGCGATGCCCTGTTGAACCAGATGGTCCACGCCTTCCAGCAGCTGCAGCATCATCATGGTGGCGAGGCGGGGGCTGGGTGTGTTCGTGCGAAGGTACTGGCGCAGGGTACAGGGATAGCTGGTGGAGAGGGGACAGGGCCGCTGGCTACCGAATGCTGACAACTCCTAATAGCCCTTTTTTTTTTTTTTTTTTTTTTG
>NW_016107330.1:10883379-10901247 GCF_001604975.1 Cebus imitator | reverse complement strand
TCTGAGGTGGAGTCTCACTCTGTCGCCCAGGCTGGAGTGCAGTGGTGCAATCTTGGCTCACTGCAACCTCCACCTCCCAGGTTCAAGCAATTCTCCTGCCTCAGTCTCCCAAGTAGCTGGGATTACAGGCATGTATCACCACACCCACATAATTTTTGTATTTTTAGTAGAGACAGGGTTTCATCATGTTGGTCAGGCTGGTCTTGAACTCCTGACCTCAGGTGATCCAACCACTTTGGCCTCCCAAAGTGCTGGGATTATAGGCGTGAGCCATCTTGCTAGGCCTCCTAATGCCTTAATCATTGTTAGGATTAGGCCGTTCCTCTTCCCCTTCCAGGAGCATTTTGATTCCCATTTTTCCCCAGCATCCTTTCTGTTCCTGCCCACTCACCATCCTGAAATTAGGAAGAGCTGGGGCTCCCTATATTCAAAGTAACAGTACAGATACTTACTTAAAATAAAACACCCACTATAGCAAAGTTGGGGGTACAGAGGGTGAGGAAGGAGAACTGTTTGTTTTGTTTTGTTTTGTTTTGAGACAGAGTCTTGCTCTGTTGCCCAGGCTGGAGTGCAATGGCGTGTTCTTGGCTCACTGCAACCTCTTGGCTCAGGTTCAAGTGATTTTCCTGCCTCAGCCTCCCCAGTAGCTGGGATTACAGGCACCTGCTGTCACATCCTGCTAATTTTTGTATTTTTAGTAGAGACAGGGTTTCACCATGTTGGCCATGCTGGTCTTGAACTCCTGACCTCAGGTGATCCACCCACCTCGGCCTCCCAAAGTGCTGGGATTACGGGCGTGAGCCGCTGCATCCAGCCAGAACTGTTTTTATGTTAAAAACAGATAAGGTCAGCCACAGAAAAGGGTAACAGCTGAATGGACCAAAAGGACTAGGTGATAAGTATTTTCTGGATGAAGATGAGATTTTGTTTTCATGAAAAATCGTCCCAAAGGGAAAATGCTCTCCAGGTTAGATATGCCCCCTCTGCATGGCTTTATTCTCCTGAAGGGTGATGACCCTCTTTTCTGAAACCCTCTGCTCAAGGTGCATTTGGAGGGCAGGGACCAGCTCCCCCGGGAGATTTAGCAGCTCCAGGGCCCTGCCGCGCAGCTGCCACTTACTTCTTCATGACGAGGAACAGCGTCCGGCCATGGCCCAGGCCTTCAGGGTGGAGACGTGGGGGCAGCACATCAGGGTAGTCGACCAGGGCCCCTGGCAGCAGTGGTACAGAAGAGGTGAAGGCGCGGAGAACCCGGATGATGTTAGGGTGAGGGGCTAGTTGCTTAGGACCTCTCTTGGATTTTCTATTCAGCCAAGTGAGACAAACATATAAGGCCAGCATCAGATATAACACCTGGAAAGACAATAACCTAAGGCCACACCAACACTGGCACTGACATTCATTATTCACTTACTATCAAATGTTTAGCATAGATTTGCTATGTGCCAGGTACTGTACATGGTGCTGGGGAACACATCTGATGACTCCCCTATCTATCCTTCAGTCTGTCTGTCCACCCATCCATCTGTCCACCTATCCCTCCTATCCTTCCCATGTGGTAGAACACAGGTGGAGAAACAGAAACCCTGGAATCAACTGCCTGGGTTTGAATTCCAGGCCTGCCACTCTAAGTGCTTGGCTGAGTTACAGTAGCCCCAACCATATCCACAGTTTCGCTTTCTGCAATTTCAGTTATCTGCAGTCTGAGAATAGGTGAGTACAGTACAAGAAGATATTTAGAGAGAGGAGAGAGAGAGAGACCACATTCACATAACTTTTATTACAGTATGTCCTAATTATTTTATTATCACCTTTTTTATTGTACCTAATTTATAAATTAAACTTCACCATAGGTATGTATGTATAGGAAAAAACACTCAGTATATGTAGGCTTTGTTATTATCTGTGGCTTCAGGCATCCACTGGGGTCTGTCTTGGAATGTATTCTCTCTGTCCTTATCTTCTCTGAGCTCAATCTCCAGGGCACAAGGGGAATGAGGTGTTAACACGCTGCATAAGGTTGTCAATGTGTGGAAGGCACCTAAAATCCTGCCTAGCACAGAGGAAGCTCTCAGCTGATATCAGCCGTACTATTATTCATTTAACCAGTATGTATTGTTTTCACGCTAAGTACCAGATGTCATGCTGGTATGCTGTGGCACTATGGCACAGAACAAGACAGAGTCCTGTTCTCATGGATTTGCAATCTTAAGACGGGAGGGAGACATTCATCGGTAAGTCATCATGTGAGCTCCCTAAGAACAAGACCATGCCTGAATTTTAATTCCAAGTCTAGTATAGTTGGCATGGAATATGGGTTTTGTTGAATGAGTAGATCCAGATGCAGTTGGTAGTGGTGGTGTCACCTGCCTGCCCTGCCCACTTCTCCTCTGGGAGGCCCCCTCCCCGTAGACACACAGCCCTGCTGAGGCACAGTGGCTGGATTTTGGATGGGGTGGCTCTGCCAGCTGTATGCCAGCCCTGCCCTTCAGCCATAGCTGACTGGGCCAAAGGGTCACCTGCCCCAAGGGCAGTGAGCCAGTGACACTCGAGACCCAGATGGCTAGACAAAGGGAAAGGGAGAAGGTAGATTCTCTCTTTGAGAGTGTGAGTGAAGAAATCTGCCAGTCTGCAGTGGAGAAGAAGTCAAGAGACTTCACTGGGGTCATGAGGAGCCAGAGGTGAGCAGGCCAAAGGGATGCAGGAACAGGAGACGCAAGGAAGAAACAGGATGCAGACAGTGGAACCGTGTTCCCATGAGTTCAAGAAATCAGTAACTAACAGAAATTCTTGTGGCTCACTCCTGTAATCCCAGCACTGAGAGGCTGAGGCAGGTGATCACTTGAGCCAAGAAGTTCAAGGCCAGCCTGGGCAACATGGAGAAACCCTGTCTCTACAAAAAATATAAAAACTAGGCTGAGCTCTGTGGCTCACCTGAGGTCAGGAGTTCGAGACCAGCCTGGCCAACATGGTGAAACTCCATCTCTACTAATAATACAAAAAAATTAGGCGTGGTGGCACATGCCTGTAATCTCAGCTACTTAGGAGGCTGAGGCAGGAGAACCGCTTGAATCTGGGAGGCAGAGGTTGCAGTGAGCTGAGATCACACTCTAGCTTGGGCGACAAGTGAAAAATCCGTTTCAAAAACAAACAAACAAAACCAAAAATTAGCTGGGCACGGTGGCATGTGCCTGCAGACCCAGCTACTTGGGAGGCTGAGGAGGGAGAATCACTTGAGCCCAGGGAGTCTGAGGCTGCAGTGAGCCAAGATCACGCCACTGCACTCCAGCCTGGGCAACAGAGTGAGACCCTGTCTCAGAAAAAAAGAAAAGAAAACCTGAGTTTGCAGAAACCACTTTCTGAAAGGCTGAACTCCCTCTGCTTGTGAGATAAAAGAACTGGCTGAAATCGGTCGGAACCAAAAAGGCCAACTGCAGCTTGCACAGAACAAGTTTGCTGACGTCACGGCCTGAACTGCCGCCGCACGTTTCATACTCACTCCTCCCACATCTGCACAGGGGACCCATGAGGTGGCATGAAGAGATAACTGCACATGTCCAACGACTGCAGACTTCTTTTCTTCCACCAATCACTTGCTAATCTTAGAATCCACCCCTTAAACCTTTTCTAATAAAATTACTGCCTTAAATTGAGCACAGGGAGACAGGGTTGAATTCGACTCCTGTCTCCGTGTGAGTTGACTCGCAATAGAAAGCCTGGCTTTTCTCAAAAATCCAGTGTCATTGCTTATAGCACATCAGGCTAGAGCCCCCTTTGTTCCGTAACAATGGTAGAGGGAAGCGAATGGGGCAGAGCCAGGCTCTCCCAGCGCTGCGTGGTCCCAAGGCTGTGTGGCTACAGTCCACGTGCCCCCTCGCACTGCTCCTGCTCTTGAGTCAACCTGAGTGGCCCCTGTTCTATGCAATCAAAGGAGCCAGAGTATCGTTTCCACCCTCCGGCTCCTGGGCAAGTCATGATCACAGCCCCAGGCTGTCAGGGCCCCAGCAGGTGTCATGGGAGCTCAGGGGCAGTGAGTATGCTGTGCTGGGGAGACACATGACAGACGGGATGTCCGAACTGAGACCTGAAATGTGGGAGGAGGGCAGCCCAGGTGTAGCCAGCTGCACACCCAGGAGATGGTCACAGAGGAGCCTGGCACGTTTAGGGAAGGCGCTATGAAGCCAGCATGGTGGAATGTAGGGTGCTGATGGGAAGGGTGAGACATAAGGTGCAAAACGCAGTGAGCGGAGCAGGTCGCAAAGTGCCTGAGTCTCTGGGCCCCAAGCCAGCAGAGGCTAGGAGGAAATGAACCCACGGTGCTCTAGGGGAAGCTTCTCCTGAGGTGCACCAGCAGTTAAGGTCATGTACCTGCTGCCACATCCATCCGGTCGTTCAACAGGTATTTACTGAGACCTGGGGGTAGGCAGTAAACAAACAGCATTTACAGTACAGCTGGAACAAAATCGAACCCTGATTTGAGGCTGGATAGTGAGAACTACTAAAGGAACAGAGTCCCTGGAGAGGGCCAGGGACTATGTCAGATGGGAGGTCTAGGCAGCAGACATCAAGGTCCTCCCAGCACAGGACAGCATCACGTCAGCCGGCTGCCATTCGAACCTCAAAAGGAGGCAAATGCCCCCTCAGCCACCGATCATACTCTATTCTAACACACCCTGGGCCTTCTGCTGCCGCACTGAGAACTCTGGGCCAACAGACCAGTTTTTTTTTTTTTTTTTGAGATGGAGTTTCGCTCTTGTTGCCCAGGCTGGAGTGCAGTGGTGCAATCTTGGCTCACCACAACCTCTGCCTCCCAGGTTCAGGTGATTTTCCTGCCTCAGCCTCCTGAGTAGCTGGGATTATAGGCATGAGCCACCATGCCTGGCTAATTCTGTATTTTTAGTAGAGATGAGGTTTCTCCATGTTGGTCAGGCTGGTCTGCAACTCCTGACTTCAGGTGATCTGCCTGTTTCAGCCTCCCAAAGTGCTGGGATTAAAGGCATGAGCCAGCAGGCCTAGTTGTCACTTTTTGTTTTTTTAAAATCTCTTAGCACCATCAATACACATAACTGTTAGTGAAATGAGTGTTCCTCCTGTGGGGACAGAGTTCAGTTTATTCCGAAAGGTGGCGCTTTGCTCATGTATTTCTTAGGAGGAATCAGAGAACCCTGATCAATCACGTAACGTTGTGAATTGGGCATTTTTGGGTGGACTTCTCTCCCCTGCTCCAATGTAAATTACGCATGTGCATCATCATTTGGGGTCAGATTACCTTCAATCTTTCCCAAGTGAAATTATCCACTAACTGAAAATCCATCATCAACATTAAGCCTTTAATTAATCTACTGTCATGTCAGACACTGTACCAAGTGCTGCGGACACAAGTGAAGGATGAAGTTGCTCTCAAAGAAGTCCCAGCAGTCTGGCAGGCAGAAGGCACTTACCTGTAAGCAACTGCTCCATACTCCCCGGCCAAGGCCACTCGGCTCGCTGGGACCAGCTCCTGGCTCATTGTGTTCAAGATGGCTTCACTGGAGGAACCTGCCTGGAACACCCACCAGGAACCCAGGGTTACACAAGCCAGAGCAGAACGGCACGTTCCTTGTAAGCCCTGTCTGTAACCTGGAGCAGGGCAGCTACTGCCTAGAATTAGCTCTAACCTTCGAGATAAGATGACCTCTCCCCAGGGGCAGGCTGAGACTAGTTACTCCTGGAGACAGAGGTGCCATCCATGCCAACTCAGAAGATACTTCACACTCCTCAAACTCTTGCAGGCTGGGTGCCAGGGCTGGAGGAGATGTCAAGGTGATCAGGGTATAGGGTGCTGCTTCCTGCCATTGGTGCCTTGGTGCCTACCAGCTCGAAACTGACCACTGGATCACTAACTCATTCTGCAGGCTCCCTTCAGCAGCCAGGCCAGAGCCTGGCATGCTCCACCCTGGGTGAAGTTGTACTGAATCATGAACAGCTTTCCTCCGTCCCCCAAAACAAACAGACAAAAACCGAAGAGTGCGGAAAGCACCTTACTGTCCTCATTGTATTAGGAAGCGCTCCCAGGACATATGAAGCCTGTATCAAGAAGATCCTGTAAGAATCAGCAATCTTGTAGCTTCTGTGAATGCAGCAGCTGTCATGCCCCAACCAGTGCATATTTTGATGCTAAGACTGGATGTTTCGCAGGCAAAGGATTTGGCTACTTGTTAGCCATTAACCCAGCTTGGAGTGCGGCTGCTTCATTCCCCAAATCAGAACAAGAAACTGCATTCTCTAGTGTCCAGCATGAACTGCTGTGGCCACTTCCCATCTCAGCCTTGAATGCATGGGCCCAAGGATGGGCAGGAGACAGAGCATCAGGTCTTGACACATTTTCTAAACCCACCAAGCAATGGCAAGGTAAATAAATTACTTTAAGTGGAAAGAAAGTGTTTTCATGGGGGAAAAATACTCAATTTCCCAAAGCCTTGAGTCCCTTCAGGAGTGGACAGCAGGGAGTTGATAGGCAAGCCTCTGAGCTGGAGGTGGGCTTGAAGGCTGAGCTTAGAGGAAAGAGACCCATTTCCCTCTCCAGTGAGGCGGGTCACAGGAAAGAGGGGATGGCGAACTAACCAGTCAGGGTGGAAACTAATGGTGTAGGCACCTGGTACTCGAAGTGTGGCTGACACAGCAGTGGCACTGGTATCACCTGGCAGCTTGTTGGGAAGGCAGAATCTCCAGCCCCATCCCTGACCTGCTGAATCAGAATCTACCTTTGGGTTTTTGTTTTTTTTTTTGAGACAGGGTCTCACTTTGTTACCCAGGCTGGAGTGCACAATCTTGGCTCACTGCAGCCTCTGCCTCCTGGGCTCAAGTGATCCTACCACTTCAGCCACCCAAGGTGCAAGCCATCATGCCTAATTTTTGTATTTTTCATAGAGATAGTGGTTTCATCATGTTGCCCAGGCTGGTCTTGAACTCCTGAGCTCAAGCGATCGGCCTCCCAAAGTGCTGGGATTACAGGCATGATCCACCATGCCTGGCCAGAATCTACCTTTGAACCTGATCCCTGGGTGATCTGTGGGCAGAATACAATTTGATACATTCTGTGTAACAGAGGGAGGCAGCCTGACTATACAGGCACCTTTCCTGTGGAGAATCTGTCTTTTCCTATCTATTTCCTGGAAAAAATCCCCACCAGGCCCACTAAAATGGGCATTTTGAGCACACCTCCTTTACAGACAAAAGGCCTGGTGCTTACCGAGATGTTCCACATCATCTTGATGGCCAAGGGGAAGGCAGGGGACCCCAGAGCTCGCTCTTGCTCTTCTCCAAGTGCACTCGTACCTGGGCCTCTCCCTGGAAGCAGCCTGGTGTTCTTGGTCACCTCCAGGTTCTGGGGCAGTGTAGGCGTGGTGGCTTCATACACAGCGGCACTGCAGCCCTTGCCAATGGACTGCCCTATCAGATACTCCTCCAGCCGAAAGCCCTGCCAGCGTCTCGTGTCCAACGGGTCAGGCCCTAGCTTGCTTTTCTGGGTAAAAATTGCCTGTGAGGAAAAAAGAAGGCACTGTGAGCCAGGGAGCCTAGGGAGGCCCAAGGAAAGGGAAACAGAGGAGGCAGGGAGGGGTGCAGCGAGGCATGGTCCGCACCAAGCAGACGAATAAACCAGAAAAACCCAACCCAACACGGTCCACTGCTCAGCCTGGGTCCAGGCCATCTTCTCTCTCATTCTTCAGAATGACTGTCCTCAAACTCTGCTGCTTCACTGTGATCACGACACTCAATGATCTGATTGGTCAGGAACCCTGAGTTCTGTAGCTGATGCACCCCTCCTTGCTGTCTTCACTCTCCAGCAGAGTTCTGGAGGTGTCTGATTACGGAGACAGCTCGTTCTGCAAAGACCTTGGCTGACGGCTCCTGGGCAGCTAGCAGGAGCGTGTGATCCACGGGGATCTCAGAGGACCTTGCAGACAAGGGGGTGAGATCAGGCACATCCCCAGAGCAGAGGGATTCAGTCCTGTCTTCCTGTCTCTGCCTCTCAGGGCACCAATAGGGCTACTCTGTCCAGAAAGGTATCAAGGGTACAAGAGTTCAGACAGAAATGGATGGAGGGGCAGGTGCTGGGGGCGGTGCTGTACTGGGAAAGAGGCCAAGTGACAAAAATCTGGGTCTTCTCCTGCTTCAGGCAGTGGTGACGTCACTCCTCCAGTCACCCAGGCTCCACTTTCCCTCTCAAATGGTCTGATCTGCTGAGCCCTCCTTGCCAAGGTTAGTCACCCGTGGGTGCCAGGCACAGCTCTGCAAACGCCCCTTGGCCACGGCCTACCAGGCACCATTTCTAGACCATCCCACTCCCAGTGCCGTCCTTCCCTGCTGTGTCACATCAAAACGCACTGCTTTCATGTGTCACTCGGCTGTTCACCAGATTGCCCAGGATGTTATCTGTGTTCTGGTGCCTGCCAGGCTGGTCTGCACTCATCCTCTGACACCTCTCTCTGAACGCTGCTCACCATCCTTCCAGCCCGTTTCTATAGTATTGCTCTGTCTGGCTCATCCCAGCTCAGCCATCAAGCCCAAGTCAAGCTCCTTCTTCCTCTGTAACCAGCCCTGATGACCCAGCCCATGGCAACTTTCCTTCTAGAGGGTTCCTAAAGCACTTGGTATCTGTAAGCAATTTCACCTTGCACTATAACTTTGAACTTTTTAAAAAAATGAAAGTCCATCTTCCCTTGCCAACTAGTTTATAAACTCCATGGAGCAGAAGCAACATGTGTATGTGTGCATACTACATATACATAACATGTATACTATATATAATATATAATATGGCATAATGTATGTATATATATAATATGGTATATATAATGTGTGTATATTGTATATTATATATAGTACACATATATGTAGTATATACATACACATTATGTATATTGTATTATTATAAATAGTATACATATTATATATACACATATTATGTATAATATACACACATTATATGTATTTTTTATAATATAAATTTTTAGACCTCGTTACTAGCACACTTCTGCTAGTTGCCCAGGCTGGAGTGCAGTGGTGCAACTATAGCTCACTGCAGCCTCAAACTCCTGGGCTTAAGCAATCCTCCCACCTCAGCCTCCCAAGCACCTGGGGCTATAGGCATGTGCCGCCATGCCCAGCTAAGTTTTTAACATTTTGTAGGAACAAGGTCTCACTAGGTTGCCCCAGCTGGTCTTCAGCTCCTGAGCTCGAGAGATTCTCTCACCTTGGCCTCCCAAAGCGCCAGTAGGATTACAGGCATGAGTCACCACACTTGGCTTCAGAATTTTTTAAATGTGAAACTAATTCCAGCAAAAGCAGCCAGTGGAAAAAAATGTGTTTTAATGTGAAATTAATTGATAACTAATAACATCTGCAGGCATAGGAGGATGAAGTATGCGAAGACGGTGTGTGAATTCTAAGTTTAGGATGATCAATCTCCTCAGTTAAAAAAGCCTCTTTCGTTTTAAGCAGGATTAGTCAAATTTCCCATCCTTAGCTTCTGCCAGTTAAGCTGTGGCAAAAGACAAGGTCAGGGGCTGGGGACTAGGCCAGATAGCACCTGTCACCCCAAACTGGCCAGAGCTCAAACATGAGACAGTGGTGATGAGCAATAGGAACTGGGCTGGCAACCAGAAAACCCAGGAGCCACTGCTTGACTCCAATTGCTGTGTCCTTGGGCAAGTCACCCCCTCTTCCACCACCTCAGCCCTAACCTGTAAAATGCAGGTACTGTGCTAATTTAGTGAGTGGCCTCCCTGGAAGAAGGTGGGATTCTGGCAGCTGCCAGGCTTCAGACCTGAACTGCACCCCTGGCTCCTCCCTGGCTCTCCAGCCTGCCCGCCTACTCTGCGCTTTTAGACTTGCCAGTCTCCATAGGGAACCAGGTCCTCAAAATAAATCTGCCTCTCTCAACAGACACATCCTATTGGTTCTGTTTAGAGAAACCTGACTAATACAGACTTTGGTTGGGCAGAAACAGAAGTCTTGTGCTATTTTAAGCATTAAAAAAGCCTAAGAGGCTGGGTATGGTAGGTCATGCCTGTAATCTGGGCCGAGGCGGGTGGATCACTTGAGGTCAAGAGTCCAAGACCAGCCTGGCCAACATGATGAAACCCCGGCTCTACTAATAATACAAAAATTAGCCAGGCATGGTAGTGCACACCTGTAATCCCAGCTACTCGGGAGGCTGAGGTAGGAGAATCGCTTGAAGCCAGAGGAGAGAGGCTGTGGTGAGCTGAGATGGCACCATTGCACTCCAGCATGGCTGGAGTTACAGAGCGAGACTTCGTCTCAAAAAAAAAAAAAAAAAAGGAACCCCTGTGTATCCAGTCAGCAGGGATAACTCCACACAGACAGGTAACTAAAACGTTAGGTCTGATGTTTTCTCGTCCTACTGCTGTTTCAGCTCTGTCACTACTAATCCTTTGGTTAAGCCGTGGAGGCAGCCTGGCTCAGTGGTTAAAGGTGCTGCCTTTTATTGGCTGTGTGACTTCGATCAAGTCCCTTCACCTGAAGACTTTCCACCTCCAAAAATTAGAGACAACTACCTCAAAGGGATAGGAATGTTATGGTTTGGTTGTCAGTAAATTTTAGAAAATTTACACAAAGCCTTTTGCTGTGCTGTGACTGGAGCTGTAATCGGCCACATTACTTCATTTGAGGACGGGAAACATTAAAACAAATGGAAGGACGCCAGGCGCGGTGGCTCACGCCTGCAATCCCTTTGGGAGGCCGAGGCAGGTGGATCACGAGGTCAGGAGTTCAAGACCAGCCTGGCCAACATGGTGAAACCCTGTCTCTACTAAAAACACAAAAATTAGCCCGGTGCGGTGGCGGGAACCTGTAATCCCAGCTACTTGGGAGGCTGAGGCAAGAGAATTGCTTGAACCTGGAAGGCGGCGGTTGCAGTGAGCCGAGATCGCGCCACTGCACTCCAGCCTGGGCGACAGAGCAAGGCTCCATCTCAAAAACAACAACAACAAAAAATAAAACAAACAGGAGGTGTTGGCTTTATAGCAGCCGATAAGTAATGGTGAAATAAATATATGAGCTTTAATAATCCTCGCCCCGCCCCTCGACAGGCTCAGAGCCCCACCTCCACACGGAGCCCCGCCCCCAGCGCTCAGCCCCGTGCCCTCCCGCCTCAGGACCCGCCCCCACTCTGATCCCCGCCCCCGCGCTTAGCTCTGTACCCCGCCCGATTTTAGGACCTGGTCCAGCTCACCTGGATCTCCCGACAGGCCGAGGCTGCCCGCCGGCTCTCCGCTTGCTTCTCCTCGATGAGGCCCACCCCTAGCCCGAAGGCCAGAAAGACTGCCCTTCCGCAAGGGCCCGCGCCGCCCCGCGCCCGCACCACGAACTGCCGCTGCAGCCGCGCCGCCAGCCCGGCCACAGACTGGCGGAAGAAGTGGAAGCGGTCGGGGAGCCTGAGCCCGACCCTGCGAGACTCCGCGCCAGGTCCCGCGGCCCAGCCCGGACGCTCCCGGCGGACCCAGCCCGCCGCCGGGCCCGGCCGCCCCCAGCCGTAGGCCCGGCCCGGCTTGCCGGTGAAGCGCAGCAGCAGCGCTCGACCCAACTGCAGGCCAGAGCCCAGCGCCTGTCGCACCGCCATGGTTGTGCCGCGGCCCGGTGCCACCGCCGGCGTCCGCCTGCCGGTCACAACAAACTTCGGGGTAGTGCCTCTGCGCAGGCGCCGGCGCTCGTGGGCAGGGCCGGCCCCCGCGGCAGTTCCCCGACTCGGCGCGCGAGGGCGCTATACTCGCATCGGCCCCTCGAGCCGTGACTTTCCCCTTTGCGCTTTGGGAGGGTCTTTTCAGATAGGTCCTGAATGTGAACATCACTGGTGCTGGGCGAAATGGAGAAGTCGAGAAGAGAAACTGATATTTATTGCCAACCACCGCGCTAGGCCCTTTACGTCTTTTAATTTACTTAACAGCCCCACCAACAAGATAAAAATACCATTTTTATAGATGAGAAAACCAAGGCATAGTAAGGGGCAGCATTCGAGGTCATGTGCAGGTACCTAGCAGAGCTGAGGCTAAAGTTCCCATTGTCCTAAGTGTTGAGTGCTTGCCCTCCTCAGTGGCCTTAAGCTGCTGTTTGTGTCCACAGTCCCTGGGCTTTTGAAGACCCCAGAAGAAATCTCACTCAAGGGACACAATTTGTGAATGAGTGAGCTGAGGTCCCAAGAAGCAACTTGCCCAAAGCCACACCGTTTCTTAATGGCATATGGCTGCTAACTACAGAACATATGCGCACACACTCACACACACAGTTGTCCACTTGTCCCCTGGCTAGGGGACAAGTCCCACCATAGCCAAGTAAGCCTGGAGGACAGAACTCTTCAGACAAATAATCCCACCTTCATCAACAGCTCCTATCTGCATATCCTTTGGCTTCATATTTAAGGAGAAGGGGATTTATGAACTGAAGCCATAGTCTCTGGCTTCAGCGGCAGGGGGGCAAGATGGTGGACCTCCTGCCATTACCCCCAAGACCCAAGACAGATATACTATAGGAAAGGAATGTGAAGGACAGCTGAAGTCAGTCCCCCAGGGAAAGGGAAGAATGCCATGTGAATCTGCCTAAGGGCAGGATTTCTGGTAAGCACCTGCTTTTACACAGGGAACAACAGATAAACTGAAAATCTTAGAAGCCTTCCCTGAAAGCTGGTTAATCAGAAGTCAACTTGGTTGGCCGGGTGTGGTGGCTCAGGCCTGTAATCCCAGCACTTTGGGAGGCTGAGGCAGGTGGCTCACTTGAGGCCATGAGTTCATGACCAGCCTGGCCAGTGCTGCAAAACACTATCACTACTAAAAGTACAAAAATTAGCTGGGCATGGTGGCACATGCCTGTAATCCCAGCTACTCAGGTGGCTGAGTCAGGATATTGCTTGAACCCAGGAAGTGGAGATTGTAGTGAGCCAAGATCACACCACTGCACTCCAGCCTGGGTGACAGAGTGAGACAGTCTCAAAAAAGAAAAAAAGAAAAACCAACGAAACACATCAACTTGGTGGATTAGCATCCAAGATGGGGTTGCTTTAGCTTGCACAGTGTGTGTGTGCATATATGTAAGTGTGTGTGCGCGTGTGTGTGTGTGTGTGTGTGTGTGTTCTGGTTTCTCTTATAGTCTTCCTTAAGGGAAGAATTTTATGGATCTTATGATATCCAATCACATTTATTTGGGAGAGACACAGATGGATTTCCCATTTATATAGAGGCACATGAATATCAGATATTTTCTTTAACTTTTTTGGATCAACCTTAGGGAATTTTAAATTGCAATTTTAAATTCTACACTGAAATTGTCATTTGAAGAATGATAAGGAAAAGAAAGTTGGAGAAATCTTACACTCCAATGACTACAGGCTCACTCATGGAAACTTAGCTGAGGCACAGATGACTAGATTTGAAGTTTAAATCTAGTCATCTGAAGCCAGGTTTGCAGTGGTTCACTCCAGCACTTGGGGAGGCTGAGGCAGGAGGATCTCTTGAGGCCAGTAGTTTAAGACCAGCCTAGGCAACATAGTGGGACCCCATCTCTACAGATAATAGTTTGAAAGACCCCGCTGGGCATGGTGGCGTGTGCCTGAGGTCCCAGCTACTTGGGAATCTGAGGCAGGAGGATTGCTTGAGTCCAGGAGGTTGAGGCTGCAGTGGGTTGTGAATGTGCCACTCCACTCCAGCCTGGGTGACAGAGTGAGACTCTGTCTTTAAAATAAAATAAAATAGGCCGGGCGCGGTGGCTCACGCCTGTAATCCCAGCACTTTGGGAGGCCGAGGCGGGTGGATCACGAGGTCAAGAGATCGAGACCATCCTGGTCAGCATGGTGAAACCCCGTCTCTACTAAAAATACAAAAATTCAGCTGGGCATGGTGGCGTGTGCCTGTAATCCCAGCTACTCAGGAGGCTGAGGCAGGAGAATTGCCTGAACCCAGGAGGCGGAGGTTGCGGTGAGCCGAGATAGCGCCATTGCACTCCAGCCTGGGTAACAACAGCAAAACTCCGTCTCAAAAAAAAAAAAAATAAATAAATAAAATAAAATAAATCTACTCATCTGTTGTGCCTCATTACTGTAAACCAAAAATAAGGTCCTAAGCTCCCCAACTGACTAAATGGATCCCCTTTGGGCCAAAGAAAATCTAAAACACTAAATTTCAGATCATGACAAGAAGGGAGGTCGGACACACCCCCTTATGCCCCCTCCCTTTTGGAATTTAAGCACAACTGACCAGCATTAATTGTCAATAGTGCGCATAAGACTGATGAAACAGGTTCTCTGTTGCTAGAGAGTTCACCTTACACCCAGGACATTAGAGAGTCTGTTTTGTCAGTCTTATGTGCACTATTGACTATTAGTGCTGGTCAGTTCCAACTTGACGCTGCTTTTTAACTGTCCAGTGTGGGGGGGTTCTCCTTGTTCATTGCCTAGACAGACCTGATTTATCAAGACAGGGGAACTGCAATAGAGAATAGGTTTAATTCGTGGAGAGCCAGCTGTACAGAAAACCAGAGGTTTTATTACTACTCAAATCAGTCTCCCTGAAAACTCAGTGATGGTGGTTTTTATGGATAATTTGGTGGGTAGAGGGTCAGAAAGTGGGGAGTGCTAATCGGCTGAGTCAGAGATGAAATCATAGGGAATTGAAGCTGTCCTCTTGTGCTGAGTCAGCACAAGAATCTTGGCTTCTGCAACCCCCCTTATCTTCACTGAAGCATCCCTTTCTACTGACTTCCATTCTTCAGACAAAGCTTAACTCTTTCAACAAATTGCAAGTCAGAAAATCTTTGACTCCACCTAGAACCTATGAGCATCCACCGCTTCCTGGGGAGGGGCTGCAAGATCAGATGAGCCAGTTCATCGATCTGGGTGGTGCCAGCGGATGGATCCATTGAGTACAGGATCTGCAAAATATCTGAAGTACCGATATTAGGTATTTCAATAGTAACACTATCCTGAGGGGCAATTTGGGGAGGTTCAAAATCTTGCAGCCTCCAGCTGCATGACTCCTAAACCATAATTTCCAATCATGTGGCTAATTTGTTGGTCTTGCAAAAGCAGTCTAATGCCCAGGAGGAAAGGGTGTTTGTTTTGGGAAAGGGCTGTTACTGTCTTTGTTTAAATATTAGGCTGTAAGTTCCTCCCAAAGTTAGTTCAGCTTACACCCAGGACTAAAGAAGGACAGCTTGGAGGTTAAAAGCAAGATGAGGTCAGTTAAGTCAGATCCTTTTCACTCTTGTAATTTTCCCAGTTATAATTTTTGCAAAGGTGGCTTCAGTATAGCATCATATGACAGATAGCATACCCTGGAGGAAATAAAAATATTTTACCCCAAAATATAAATTTCCTTGAAATATTTTGAAATGGTCCTACAAAACCATCTTTTGTGGGGGAAGTTTGCATCTGCAGAGAATCTCCTTCCCTTTATAGGTCTTTTCAGGATCTAGGAGAGTGTTAACTAAGAATCTGACACCTTTTAAGAGACATTTACCATCTATACTCTCTGAAGCCTCCTACTTAAAGGCTTCATCTGTATACCAAGAAGTTAATTCAAGCATTTCTTTCTACTGACTTCAACTCTTCAGACAAGGCTTAATTGTTTCAACCAACTGCCAGTCAGAAAATCTTTGACTCCACCTAGAACCTGTGAGCACCGACTGCTTCAAGACAGTCCACCTTTCCAGGCTGAACCAATGCATGCCTTCCATGTATGGATTTATATTTTTGCTTGTAACTTCTGTCTCCCTAAAATGTATAAAACCAAGCTGTCACCCAACCACCTTGGGTATCCTTTCTCAGGACCTCTTGAGACTGTACTCTGAGCCATGATTAGGCATACGGCTCAGAATAAACTTCTTTACATATTTTACAGAATTTGATTAGCCAGGTGTGGTGGCGGGCACCCGTAATCCCAGCTACTTGGGAGGCTGAGGCAAGAGAATTGCTTGAACCTGGAAGGCGGCGGTTGCAGTGAGCCGAGATCGCGCCACTGCACTCCAGCCTGGGCGACAGAGCAAGGCTCCATCTCAAAAACAACAACAACAAAAAATAAAACAAACAGGAGGTGTTGGCTTTATAGCAGCCGATAAGTAATGGTGAAATAAATATATGAGCTTTAATAATCCTCGCCCCGCCCCTCGACAGGCTCAGAGCCCCACCTCCACACGGAGCCCCGCCCCCAGCGCTCAGCCCCGTGCCCTCCCGCCTCAGGACCCGCCCCCACTCTGATCCCCGCCCCCGCGCTTAGCTCTGTACCCCGCCCGATTTTAGGACCTGGTCCAGCTCACCTGGATCTCCCGACAGGCCGAGGCTGCCCGCCGGCTCTCCGCTTGCTTCTCCTCGATGAGGCCCACCCCTAGCCCGAAGGCCAGAAAGACTGCCCTTCCGCAAGGGCCCGCGCCGCCCCGCGCCCGCACCACGAACTGCCGCTGCAGCCGCGCCGCCAGCCCGGCCACAGACTGGCGGAAGAAGTGGAAGCGGTCGGGGAGCCTGAGCCCGACCCTGCGAGACTCCGCGCCAGGTCCCGCGGCCCAGCCCGGACGCTCCCGGCGGACCCAGCCCGCCGCCGGGCCCGGCCGCCCCCAGCCGTAGGCCCGGCCCGGCTTGCCGGTGAAGCGCAGCAGCAGCGCTCGACCCAACTGCAGGCCACAGCCCAGCGCCTGTCGCACCGCCATGGTTGTGCCGCGGCCCGGTGCCACCGCCGGCGTCCGCCTGCCGGTCACAACAAACTTCGGGGTAGTGCCTCTGCGCAGGCGCCGGCGCTCGTGGGCAGGGCCGGCCCCCGCGGCAGTTCCCCGACTCGGCGCGCGAGGGCGCTATACTCGCATCGGCCCCTCGAGCCGTGACTTTCCCCTTTGCGCTTTGGGAGGGTCTTTTCAGATAGGTCCTGAATGTGAACATCACTGGTGCTGGGCGAAATGGAGAAGTCGAGAAGAGAAACTGATATTTATTGCCAACCACCGCGCTAGGCCCTTTACGTCTTTTAATTTACTTAACAGCCCCACCAACAAGATAAAAATACCATTTTTATAGATGAGAAAACCAAGGCATAGTAAGGGGCAGCATTCGAGGTCATGTGCAGGTACCTAGCAGAGCTGAGGCTAAAGTTCCCGTTGTCCTAAGTGTTGAGTGCTTGCCCTCCTCAGTGGCCTTAAGCTGCTGTTTGTGTCCACAGTCCCTGGGCTTTTGAAGACCCCAGAAGAAATCTCACTCAAGGGACACAATTTGTGAATGAGTGAGCTGAGGTCCCAAGAAGCAACTTGCCCAAAGCCACACCGTTTCTTAATGGCATATGGCTGCTAACTACAGAACATATGCGCACACACTCACACACACAGTTGTCCACTTGTCCCCTGGCTAGGGGACAAGTCCCACCATAGCCAAGTAAGCCTGGAGGACAGAACTCTTCAGACAAATAATCCCACCTTCATCAACAGCTCCTATCTGCATATCCTTTGGCTTCATATTTAAGGAGAAGGGGATTTATGAACTGAAGCCATAGTCTCTGGCTTCAGCGGCAGGGGGGCAAGATGGTGGACCTCCTGCCATTACCCCCAAGACCCAAGACAGATATACTATAGGAAAGGAATGTGAAGGACAGCTGAAGTCAGTCCCCCAGGGAAAGGGAAGAATGCCATGTGAATCTGCCTAAGGGCAGGATTTCTGGTAAGCACCTGCTTTTACACAGGGAACAACAGATAAACTGAAAATCTTAGAAGCCTTCCCTGAAAGCTGGTTAATCAGAAGTCAACTTGGTTGGCCGGGTGTGGTGGCTCAGGCCTGTAATCCCAGCACTTTGGGAGGCTGAGGCAGGTGGCTCACTTGAGGCCATGAGTTCATGACCAGCCTGGCCA
>NW_016107330.1:10872914-10883343 GCF_001604975.1 Cebus imitator | reverse complement strand
GTATAGAGAAAGAACAACAGGTTCTCTGAGATATTTAATGTTTCAACTACAAGGATTTTCTTTAATTTCCCAGTAACATAACCTTTTAGTATGAAGCTTATGATGACTACACAGATTATAAGATATTGTATTGGTTGTCTTGAGTTAAAGAGTGTGTTTGTCTTAAGCCTTTGTATTTGTTCCCCTGAGCTGCAGATGAACTCACTGGACCTGTGATAGGTAATCCATCAACTGGAAATGAAATCTCCAGACTGATGTTAATTAACCTTCCATTGTAAGCTGGACTTCTTCACTTCTCCATCTGTAGAAAAATCTAAGTTGCTTCTGACAGGTCTGAATCAAGCCCAGCATGAAGCTTGATTCTTTGGCAGACATCTGTGTGGAATGGACAAACAAGTGGATTTTGGAAGAGAGAGGCTTCCAGCAGAGATTGCAGGGGTTCCACATTCTCATCTCTCAAGACAGAGATACCGCGCACAGCCCTACTGTGGTAGCGGCACAGGGATGTGTTTCCCAGGGACAATGGTCCTGATTCCATTCATTGCTGTCTATGTCTGAGAAAGAAAAATTCTTTTTGTGTTGGTACTTTGGGTCTCAGGCCTCAAGGAATCATCTTGAGATTCTCCCATAATATCTCCCATTTATTTATTTATGAGACAAGGTCTTGCTCTGTCATCCAGGCTAGAGTGCAGTGGTATGATCATGGCTCATTGGAGTCTTGAACTCCCTAGCTCAAGCAACCCTCCTGCCTCAGTTTCCCAAATAGCTGGGACTACAGCTCACATCACCCTGTCCAGCTAATTCAAAAAATTTTTTTTTGTAGAGATGGGGGTCTTGCTATGTTTCCCAGGCTGGTCTCAAACTCCTGGCCTCAAGTGATCCTCCCAGCACAGCTTTGGGATTATGGTATTCCAAAAAGGTGAAAGTGGATATATGATTGATATGGTTTGGCTCTGTGTCCCCATTCAAATCTCATCTTGAATTGTACCCCCATAATTCCCACGTGTTGTGGGAGGGACCCAGTGGGAGATCATTTGAATCATGGAGGTGGTTTCCCACATACTGTTCTCATGGTAGTTAGTAAGTCTCACGAGATCTGACCTTTTTTTTTTTTTTTTTTTAACAGAGTTTTGTTCTTGTTGCCCAGGCTGGAGTGCAATGACACGATCTCAGCTCACCACAACCTCCGACTCCCAGGTTCAAGTGATTCTCCTGCCTCTGCCTCCCAAGTAGCTGGGATTACAGGCATGTGCCACCACACCTGGCTAATTTTGTATTTTTAGTAGAGATGGGGTTTCTCCATGTTGGTCAGGCTGGTTTGAACTCCTGACCTCAGGTGATCCGCCCGCCTCAGCCTCCCAAAGTTCTGGGATTACAGGTGTGAGCCACCATGCCAGGCAATCTGATGGTTTTATCAGGGGTTTCTGCTTTTGCATCTTCCTCATTTTCTCTTGCTGCCGCCATGTAAGAAGTGCCTTCCGTCTCCCACCATGATTCTGAGGCCTCCCCAGCCATGTGGAACTGTAAGTCCAATTAAACCTCTTTTTCTTCCCAGTCTCAGTTATGTCTTTATCAGCAGTGTGAAAACAGACTAATACAATTATATATGTTTTTTGTTTGGTTGGTTTTAAAAAAAGCTTTATGGGTACATGGTATGTGTATATATTTATGGGTTACATGATGGTACATGGTTTTTTCTGCTGCATATCTGTTTATATTGCAGATTTGATATTCTATATGAAAGTCTCATTCATTCACAGAACATCAACTCTGTACCAGGTAGGCTTTGATATGCTCAGCCATAGAATTAGAGGACAATGGAGTTGGGGACTTGGAGAGGCGACATGATTTTTTTTTCTGATCTACACTGTGTTCCATGGGTATCCTTGTATCTTCTGTCAATGAAAAGAGTCAAACTTGGTAAAGTATTTGAAGAGGTTTATTCTGAGCCAAATATGAGTGATCAATGGCCTGTGACACAGCCCTCAGGAGACTCTGAGCATATGTGCCCAAGGTGGTCAGACTACAACTTGGTTTTATACATTTTAGGGAGACATATGACATCAGTCAATATATGTAAGATGTGCATTGGTTGGGTCCAGAAAGGTGGGACAACTGGAAATGGGGGCTTCCAGGTCATCGGTGGATTCAGATATTTTCTGATTGGCAATTGGTTGAAAGAGTTATTATCCAGAGACCTGGCATTAAGGAAGGCGACCCTTAATCCTCTTAAGCTTCTAAGTGCCCTTCCCCCTAGACTTCTACATTGCATTTCAATAGGAGAAGTAAAGGCTGGCAGACCTGGGCACCACCCTTAGTCACACTCCTGTAGATCACAGATGTGGTATGGAGGAATCTTTCCGGAAGGCATTGTGTTTTTTTAAACATGATCAAACCCCCACCTAGTCACATAGCCAATGCCTGCTTCATGGATCAAGACCCTTTCACATGTAATTTCTAGAACTGCAAGCCTTTATTTTTATTTTGTTTTATTTTTATCTTTTTTTTCGGGACGGAGTTTCACTCTTGTTACCCAGGCTGGAGTGCAATGGTGCGATCTCGGCTTACCACAACCTCCACCTCCTGGGTTCAGGCAATTCTCCTGCCTCAGCCTCCTGAGTAGCTGGGATTACAGGCACGCACCACCATGCCCAGCTAATTTTTGTATTTTTAGTAGAGATGGGGTTTCACCACGTTGACCAGGATGGTCTCGATCTCTTGATCTCGTGATCCACCTGCCTCGGCCTCCCAAAGTGCTGGGATTACAGGCGTGAGCCACCACGCCCGGCCCTTAGAATTGCAAGCCTTTAAAAGGGCAAGGATTTTCTTTGTCAAGGAGCTTGGGTATTAAGGGATTTTCACCTGCCGCAGCTCCTGGCTGAATAAATCACCACTTCCTTCCCAGTTCAGTGTTCGAGAGGTTTCTTTGCAACCCCTCCTGCTTCATTATTTGGTTCCCTGACCGGGAAGCGAGTTTTGGCTGGCAGACAGTCAAGACAGCCTTTCTTTCAGGCGGTTTTGCCTTGCCCTGTGGAGTATCCTACAGGGGACTCCAGCCTGCTTGGGCGATGCGATTTCTGAGAGTGCTCCGGGCAGGTATTGGCACTGGTGGAAAGCCTTGCCAGAGCAAAGCAGGAAAGCCCCCCGCAGTGTGGATCCACCCAGTGGCTGAACACAGAGAAGGAATGGGTGCCTGGAGTGTCCGGATGACAGAAAGATGGTAAGATTGATCCTGAGAAACTTGCCCACCTCCTTTAGGTGAAAGCGTGGCCTGATCACCCACATGTGCCGGATTTGGCACTCCTGAACGTGGCTCTCTCTCCCACCCTCTCTGTAACTAACCTTGGAAATCTTGCTTTTGGTTTCAATTTGGGTGGAAGGAGGAATGCGATTGTGTGAGTGATTGGAGGAGTCCAGTTGGACTCACCAGCCATGAAATGTGGGAGTGGCAGGTCAGTTAGAAAGGGCCCTAAGCTCTGAGCGAATTGTGGGGCTGGCTGTGATTAGGGACGATCCACATATGGCTGGAAGGAGGTGCCCTCGCAATCTAGGTATTGTGGGGGGAGTAACGAACTCCCCAAAGCCAACTGGTGTCTGAAACACTCCCCAAAAGGGAGATGAGCCTACTGGCCTGAAGCAAAAGTGAAAGAGTGTGTCGTGTCGTGCAGGATGGGAGAAACTGAGGGTGGAGTAAAACTCTACTGCCTGTGAGTACTGTTTTTCTGTGCAAAAACATGAGTCACACTCACAGCAAGCCTACTCCTCTGGGGAATATGCTGAAAATTTTCAAGAAGGGATTTAGTGGGGATTATAGAGTAGCTATGACACCAGGAAAGCTGAGGACCCTTTGTGAGGTAGACTGGCCAGCATTTGGGGTGGATTAGCCGTCGAAGGGGAGCATAGACAGGTCTCTTGTCTCCAAAGTATGGCATAAGGTTATTACATGCGAGCCAGGACACCCTGATCAACTTCTGTACATAGATTCGTGGCTGCAGCTAGTTCTAAACTCTCCCCAGTGGTTAAGAGGACAGGCAGCAACTGTACTGACAGAAAGGGGCAGACAGCTAGGGAGAAGCCCCACTCCCCCCGCCAAGGGATGCCGACTCCTAAGGTCCTGGCAGATCCAGTGGCAGAAGAGCTTTTGCCGATGATGTCTCCTTCCCCTGGTCTGGAGGAAGGACTCTTTGCCCCTGGGCCTGAAACCTCAGCACCTCCGCCAGAATTGCACACCCCTAAACCACCCAGGGTAGACAAGAGAGAAGGCAGAGGGAGTCCTCCTATAGCCGCCTGCTTCCCAGGGGGAACTCCTCCTACAGCAGTCCATCTGTGACCCAAGGCAGGGGTGAAGAGGTATATGGGAGTAGATGAGGATGGCTACATGGTGGAAAGGCGTGTTTTCATGTACCTGCCATTCACCTCAGCTGATCTTATCAACTGGAAAAATAGCACCCCATCTTATACCGAGAAGTCACAGGTCTCAGTGACCTACTGCAAACTATTGTCCAAACTTATAAGCCCACTTGGGCTGACTGCCACCAGCTACTTATGTATCATTTTAACACTGATGAAAGGCGGAGAGTACTCCCAGCTGCTTCCAAATGGTTGAAGGAGCATGTTCCAGCAGATTACCAGAACCCTCAAGAGTATGTCAGGGTCCAGTTACCGAGGACTGACCCCCAGTGGGATCCAAACACCCTGAGGGGCATGCAGAGGCTAGTCCAGTACAGAGAGGCCTTACTGGAAGGATTGAAGAAAGGAGCCCAGAGGACTACAAACATTAATAAAGTCTCTGAGGTCATTCAAGGGAAAGAGGAAAGCCTGGCACAGTTCTATGAGAGGCTGTGCTCAGCCTATTGCATACATACTCATTTCAATCCTGAGAGCTCCGAAAACCAGTGCATGGCAAATATGGCATTAGTCAGTCAGTATACAGAAGGCATTAGGAGAAAGTTACAAAAGCAGGCAGGATTTGCAGGCATGAATACTTCACAGTTATTAGAAATAGCTAACCAAGTGTTTGTGAACAGAGACAAAATAAACCGTAGAGAAAGTCATAGAGAAAATGAGTGTCAGGCTCGACAAAGCACTGACTTGAGAGCTGCCGCTATTAGAGGAGCGCCCCTGGAAACGGGGGCTCCTGGAAGGCTACCCAGTCTAATCACCTGTGCCTGCAGTGTGACCAGTGTGCTTACTGTAAGGAAGTGGGACACTGGAAGGATGGGTGCCCCCAGTTGACAGGAAAACAGGGCAGTCTTAAGCACAAGGCTTCAGATGAAAGTGAAGGATCTCTGTTCAATCTAATGGAAGGGCCACTGGACTGAAGGGGGCCGGGCTCAATTGCTCCCCAAAGAGCCCATGGTCCAGATGACAGCCTTGTAACCCTCCTATCAAAGGAAGCAACCGATATTGTTAATTAACTGAACCAGAAAGAACCTGCATTAGCAAAACAATGGCCTAAGGTCTGGGAAGAGGACAATCTGCCAGGATTGGCAATCAACCAGGCCCCTGTGCTCATTGAAGTCAAGTCTGGGGTTCAGCTGATTAGGCAAAAGTAATATCCAGTTCCCTGGGAGGCCCTAGAAGGCATCAGGCCCACCTAAAACACTTAAAGGACTATGGAATTATAGTTCCTTGCCAGTCTCCATGGAACACCCTGCCACTTGCCTGTTCCTAAACCAGGGATCAAAGACTACAGGCCAGTGCAGGACTTGTATTTGGTTAATCAGGCGACAGTGACTTTGCACCCAACTGCACCAAACCTGTACATGCTGTTTGGGATTATTGCCAGCAGGGAACAGTTAGTTCATGTGCTTGGACTTAAAGGATGCTTTCTTTAGCATTGGACTGACCTCGGAGGGTCAGAGACTCTTTTCTTTTCAATGGGAAAATCCAGAAACAGGTGTGACCACCCAGTATACCTGGACCAGCTACCCCAGGGGTTCAAGAACTCTCCTACCATCTCTGGGGGGCCACTAGCCCATGACCTCCAGAAATTTCCTGCTAAGGACTTAGGCTGTGTGTTGCTTCAATATGCTGGCCTTCTACTGGGACACCCCACAGCAGTTGGGTGTGCTAAAGGAACAGATGCCTTACTTTGGCACTTGGAGGACTATGGGTATAAAGTGTCTAAAAAGAAAGCCCAGATTTGCTGACAGCAAGTGCAATATCTGGGGTTCACCATTCAGTAGGGAGAGTGTAGCCTAGGAGCAGAGAGGAAACAAGTCATTTGCAACCTGCCAGGACCCGAGACTAGAAGGCAGGTGAGAGAGCTCCTGGGAGCTGTGGGTTTCTGTAGACTATGGATTCCAAACTTGTGGTACTGGCCAAACCCCTCTGTGGAGTCACTAGTTGGGGAGAAAAGGAACCCTTTGAATTGGGATCTCAGCAGCAGCAGGCCTTTCAGGAACTGAAAGAGACACTTATGTCAGCCCTGGCTCTGAGGTTACCTGATTTAACAAAGCCCTTCACGTTGCATGTGTCAGAAAGAGAATCAAATGGCAGTTGGAGTTCTAACACAAACAGTGGGACCTTGGCCCAGGCCTGTAGCTTATCTCTCCAAGCAGCTGGACAGAGTTTCCACGGGATGGCCCCCATGTTTAAGGGCCTTGGCAGCAACTGCTGTGCTGGCACAAGAGGCTGATAAGCTAACTCTGGAGCAAAACTTAAATATCAAAGCACTCCATGCAGTAGTGACTCTAATAAATACTAAAAGACTTTCTCCAGGCAGAAGGGGGACAAATAATCAAAGAGGGTTGGATCCAGCTACCAGATGGAAGAGCAGCGCTACCAACCACAGAGTTCTGGAAAGTGGGAGAGGATGAACCAGACTATTAAGAATAGCTTAGGGAAAATTTATCAGGAAACAGGATTAAAGTGGGTGCAGGAACTTCCCTTGGTGTTATTCAAAATTAAATGTACTCCCGATATTCCCCCTATGAAGTCTTATATCATAGGCCCCTTCCCATACTGCGGGCACTCCTGGGAACTCCTCAGGAATGGGGAGAAATTGAGCTAGGATGAGAGCTACAAGCTCTAGGAAAAATCACTCAGGACATTTCAACCTGGGTAAGTGAAAGAGGCCCTGTAAGCTTGTTCTCCCCAGTTCACCCTTTCTCACCGGGTGATCGTGTGTGGTTAAAGGACTGGAATTTAGTCCCTCTGAAGCCATGGTGGAAAGGACCCCAGACCGTGATATGTAGAGGGAATCCCAGCCTAGATCCAGCACAGCAGTGCAAAACCTACAGCAACTTGGGAAGCTAGACCAGACCCAGAGTCACCTTAAGAAGGACAGCAAGCCTTGCTCCGGCCACATCCCAGAAGCTGGCTGGTCCATGCACGGCCGAAGCATGAGGAGACTCATTGTGGGACTTATTCTTAAAATTTGGACTCATACAATAGGGACATTAACTAACTTTGAAGAATGCTCTTAGTGTGTGCACCAGGTTACTAGGTAGGTTGGAAAGTTAGTGCCATTGTTTTGTTCTACAGTTATTATCAATGTGCAGGCACACAGAAGGGAACCTGTTTATATAATGGTACTCGGTAAAAGGTGTGTAGCCCAGGAGATAGAAAACCCGATGTCTGCTACGATCCATCAGAACCCCCTATGCATACAGCTTTTGAAATTAAACTCATAACAGGGCGATGGAATAGCCCTACTAAGTTAATAGCTAAAATAGAGGATCAGGAAGATGAGGATGAGAGCGAGAACTTTCACTAATGTTATAGGTGAGATTCTCAAAGGGGGGAGTGAGGAAGGAAACCCTTCATCCTCTTAAGCTTCTAAGAGCCCTTTCCCCTAGATTTCTACATTGCATTTCAATAGGAGAAGTAAAGGCTGGCAGACACAGGCACCACCCTTAATCACATTCCTGTAGATAGCAGGCATGGTATGCAGGAATATTTCCAGAAGGCATTCTTTTTGCTTAAACACAATCAGACCCCCACCTAGTCACGTACCCCATGCCTGCTTCATGGATTAAGACCCTTTCACATGTAATTTCTAGAATTGCAAGCCTTTAAAAGGGCAAGGATTTTCTTTGTCGAGGAGCTTGGCTGTTAAGGTACTTTCACCTGCCACAGCTCCTGGCTGAATAAATCACCACTTCCTTCCCAGATCAGCATTGGAGGGGTTTGTTTGCAACCCCTCCTACTTCAGCATCAGTAGAAAGAAATGTCTGGCTAGATAAGGGGTTTTGGAGACCAAGGTTTTATCATGTAGATGAAGCCTCCAGGTAGCAGGCTTCAGAGAGAATAGGTTGCACATGTTTCTTATCAGACTTAGAGTCTGTCAGTCTTAAAGTCTATATTGATGCTAATGCTGGTCAGCTGGGCCTGAATTTTAAAAGGAAGGAGGGAATAATGAGGCATATCTTAATCCTCCTTCCTATCATGGTCTGAATCAGTTTTTCAGGTTAACTTTGGAATGCCCTTGGTTGAGAGGGGGAGTCCATTCAGATGGTTGTGGGGCTTAGAATTTTATGTTTGACTTATATTTCACTGTACACTTTCCCTCCTGGTGGGCAAGGACTGTGGAGTTTTGGTAAAGCACATAGTAGTCTTAAAAAGCATTATTTAACTTTCCCCCCACCCAAATAAGATGGGGGTGGGGAAGCTGGTTTGAATGTAAAAATAGAGAAAGTCAACAAAGAATGTCAAGGGCTGTTTGCCCTTTCTGGACAGCATCCTTTGGCACGGTTTCAGTGTTCTTTGTCTCTTCCTGGCAGGAGGCAGACAGATTTTCCCAGAGCAGCAACATCCTTTATCCACAGACCATTTCAGAAATGCTATCTCTAAATTGCCTGCAGAGGTGGAAGGAGGCTTTGCTAAAACTGTTGACAGAGCAAAGCTGCAGCCAGATCAAAATCCTGCTACTTGAAACTCCTGGGCTGTAGTTTTTGGAGGTTAGAAGAAGACCACAGTGGGCAGAAAGTGAGATTTCATTGGAAGGAAGCATCCCTATGTTGTTTGGGCAAGATGGATGAAAACATAGTGATGATGGCGCAGGGAGAGATTGTACTGTTGAGAAACCCAGGCAATCTGTGGTTCCTTATACATCCAACATATTTGCTGTCCTGCAGTGAGTGTTCAAATTACAAATATGGCCATGTTGCCTACTGTGTATAAAACCTTCATAGGCTCTGTACCCTTGCCCACTGCCCTTGGGATAAAGTCCTGGCTCCTCAGCCTGGCATACAACATTCCTCACTATTTAGTTCTGGCATCCTTCTTACTGTCCCCCACCCTGCCTTTTATGGTCCAGCATCACTCAATTACTTCCAGTTGTCTCACCATCATGGCGACTTCTCTGGCTTGTCTTACTGTTCTGAAAGAGTCCCCATTCATACTTGAGATTACCTCCTCCAGGAAGCCTTCTTTGATCTTCTCTGGACTGGGCTAGATGTCCCTTCTTTGTCTCTCCCACTAAAATGTGAGTTCTGTAAGAACAGAGATCATGATGTTTAAATCTCATATCCCCTAGCACCTAGCATGGGGCCTGTTGGGTCCCCAGCCCTTGTTTGAGAGCCATCTGGGAATTCAAGAACTTAGTGGGAGGCTCATGGCCAAGGGGAAGGTGAGAGGAAAGGGCTGGTGACACTTTGAAACTCACCAATCATAAGCCAGTCTTCCTTCCAAGCAGGAGTGAGGGGGCGGGTAGAGGAAGGCTGGAAGGAAACAGGAATATTAAGAACTCACACCCTCAACAGAATCAACTACTGCATTTATGCTGTAGAATGTGTGCCACACCATTTCCAAATGAATTTCCTTTTCATGGTTTCCTTTTTATCCACTTTCTGCTTTTTTTTTTTGGAGATGGGGGCCAACATAGTGAAACCCCATCTCTACTAAAAATACAAAAATTAGTCAGGCGTGGAGGTGCACACCTGTAGTCCCAGCTACTTGGGAGGCTGAGGCAGGAGAATTGCTTGAACCTGGGAGGCAGAAGTTGTGTTGAGCCAAGATCACGCCACTGCACTCCAGCCTGGGTGACAGAGCGAGACTCTGTCTTAAAAAAAAAAATTAATTCCAAGTTCTCTAAAGTGGTGGAGGGGAAGAGATGGGGTCTCACTATGTTGCTCAGGCTGGTCTTGAACTCCTGGGCTCAAGCAATCTGCCAAAGTGCTGGGATTACAGGTGTGAGCTCTGCCAATTTTTTTTTTTTTTTAAAGTAAGAGTTACTTTAAATAAAAGTAATATGGGCCGGGCGCGGTGGCTCAAGCCTGTAATCCCAGCACTTTGGGAGGCCGAGGCGGGTGGATCATGAGGTCAAGAGATCGAGACCATCCTGGTCAACACGGTGAAACCCCGCCTCTCCTAAAAATACAAAAAATTAGCTGGGCATGGTGGTGCGTGCCTGTAATCCCAGCTACTCAGGAGGCTGAGGCAGGAGAATTGCCTGAACCCAGGAGGCGGAGGTTGCGGTGAGCCG
>NW_016107330.1:10863295-10871779 GCF_001604975.1 Cebus imitator | reverse complement strand
AAATTT
The DNA here is from genome assembly GCF_001604975.1 of Cebus imitator. Lineage (NCBI taxonomy): Eukaryota > Metazoa > Chordata > Mammalia > Primates > Cebidae > Cebus > Cebus imitator. The sequence goes on along the minus strand of NW_016107330.1, from coordinate 10,871,773 downwards.
CCAGATTTACAGCAAAATGTATGAGCTAAAATTTAAAAAGTGTACATTCTTCATTCTTTAGTTTCTTCTATACTTTTTTTTTTTTTTTAACCTATCCTTCAAAACTGAGCACTGGGTATTTTTAACATAAGCCATGTCATATTTACAGTTTATGCTTCAGGAATAAACAAAATCCATGATATTTCAGTAACTCATAGCATATTTATAAAATGAAAAGCTCTCTATCAAAATACACTTTTCACTGGGAAAAATAAATAAAATAGACAAACGGATCTACACAAAGTAAACATTAACTTTGGTAGATTTCAGTGTAGTTCATAACAAGCATATTTGCCCTTATTCCCCCAGAGCTGCTCAACTACCAAGAATTTTAAAAAAATTTTTAACTAAGATTTTATTAGGTTGACATTTGTTTCTCATTCCACGTCATCTTCAGCCAAGCTCTGAGCACTTACAATTCTCTGACTAATTGTTGGGAGCTTAGTCAGAAGCATCTGGAACACTGGTGGTGGAAGAGTTTGCCGTAAGACCTGCAGTAACTGCTGAGGCTGTCCACACACAGCAATTGCATTCGTCGGATGGTCTATTCCCTTCTCATATTCACCTTGAGCTAGTAATTCTTCACCAAGTTGTATTTCATCAAGGAAGAATTTCTGAACAGCTTCAGCATCTTTAGGGTCAGGTAACTTGGAAAGCCCAGCTCTCTCCTTGGCAAGCTTCTGTTTCTTTCTTCGTTCTCGAAGCCTGTTCTTAAAGTTGGGGTCACTTCGTCTTTTGTGGTCGAAGTAGTTGCAGTACCTGACAAAAAGGGCCGCACATACACCGGCGGCGATGGCACTGCTCCGACCCACCATCTTCTCTACAACGCGGAGTGTGAGTGATGGCGGCAGGGACCGCGAAGGAGCCGTGGGCCACAAACCCTCAGAGCGAGGGTGCAGCTCACAGCCGACGCCCGCAGGCCAGGGACTCCGAAAAGCTAGCTATTTTTTTTTTTAATGGTTTTCTTCATATCTCTACCTTTCCTTCTCCTTCCCTCCCACCCTCACTTCCTCCCTCCCTCCCTCTTCTTCCTAGACAAGGTCTTGTTCTGTTGCCCAGGCTGGAGTGCAATGGGGAGATCATAGCTCACAGCTTCCAACTCCTGGGTTCAAGCGTGCCTCCTGCCTCAACCTCCCAGGTAGCTAGGACTATAGGTGTGAGCCACTGAAAGCACCTTTGCAAAAATTATAGCAGTGAGAAAATTTTAGCCGTGGGAGAGATCTGCTATAGCCAACCTCCCTGCTCTTGCCTTTAGCTTTCAAGTTGCCTTAATTATACCTGTGCTTAGGCCCAGCTAACTCTGAAAGACATTTAGTTTATAGTTTAAATGGTAGTAGCCCTTCCCCAAAACGCAACTGCCTTTGTAAAGCTAATGAAAGGCCACCAGGCTGGGGGAAGAGGAGCCTGAACTCTGCTAAGGTGTAGACATAAAGGATTGCTAGCCATTATTCTAGAGGTCACAGATATGCAACTTCCCTGATTACTCCCGCAAAAACATCACTATTGTAGATTGGCCTTTTGAGATACCTTTTCAAGTTCTTTGCATGTCTGACACCTGTGGCTCCACCTGGACCCCCCCCTCCCCCGCTCAGTCAATGGCTCCACTGTTCCTGTGACACCACACAGGAGCGACCCAGTGTAAGAAGAGGCTTCAACTCCCTATGAATTTATCTCTGACCCAGACAATCAGCAGCAAGCACCCATTACCTAGCCACCCCCACTCCTTCCCCAAAACTGCCTTTGGAAAACTCCTAACCTAGGAGCCTTTGATGAGATTGACTTGAGTAATGACTCTGTCTCCCAAGTGCCCTGGCTGGCCTCATGTCTATTAAACTCTTTCTTCACTGCAATGCCATGATCTTTGTTTGTACAGTGGGCAGGAAGAACCCATTGGTAGTTATACCACCACATCCACCTAATTTTAAAATTTTATGTAAGACAGCATCTCACCACATTGCCTGGGATGAACTTGAACTCCTGGCCTCAGGTGATCCCCCTGCCTCAGCTTCAGGCAGGGCTGCAGTCTCATCTGAAGACCTGACTGGGGCTGGATCCATTTAAAAGCTCACTCACAACAGTTGCTGGCAAGATTCAGTTCACTGTGGGCTGTTGTTACTATCTGGTTCCTTGCTATGTGGGCCTCTCCAAAGGGCAGCTTACAACTTGGCAGCTTACTTCTCTTAGAACGAGCAAGCAAGACAGAAACCAGAGTCTTTGCAATGTCATGAAAGTAACATTCCATCACTTTGGGAGATTACAGGTATGAGCCACTGTGCCCAGCCTCTACTAGTTCTTGATTTAGCAGGCTGAGATATTTAAGGTACACAGCTGACTATGTGACCCCCCAACTGAAACTGATGGCTGCCCTTTGGAATAAGGTCAAACTCCTTAACAGGGCTAACCAGACCTGCATCTTCTGACATTTCCACCATGCTTATCTACTTTATTGTTTTCTTTTCTTTATTCATGTACATTTTGAATTTTTACATCTTTAGAATACCCATCTCCTGGCATTTGTACCATATATATTATCCCCTCCTCTGGATAGTGGGCTGGATGTTAATGACTTGCTTCTATGGACTAAATTTGTCCAAAGGGATGGAATGTTACTTTCATGACATTGCAAAGACTCTGGTTTCTGTCTTGCTTGCTCGTTCTAAGAGAAGTAAGCTGCCAAGTTGTAAGCTGCCCTTTGGAGAGGCCCACATAGCAAGGAACTGGATAGTAACAACAGCCCATAGTGAACTGAATCTTGCCAGCAACTGTTGTGAGTGAGCTTTTAAATGGATCCAGCCCCAGTGAGGTCTTCAGATGAGACTGCAGCCCTGCCTGACACGTTCATTGCCACTTTGTAAGAGACCTTGAGTCATAGGACCTGGCTCAGCCCAGAATACTGCCCTGCAGAAACTGCAAGATGATAAATATTTGTTGTTCTCAGCCAGTAAATGTTTAGTAATTTGCTATACAGCAATAGATAACTAATGTCACTATTATGCCATATTGTTTTCCATTTAGTCACAGAGTTGTTTTTTTTTTTTTTTTGAGACGGAGTTTCGCTCTTGTTACCCAGGCTGGAGTGCAATGGCGCGATGGCTCACCGCAACCTCTGCCTCCCGGGTTCAGGCAATTCTCCTGCCCCAGCCTCCTGAGTAGCTGGGATTACAGGCACGCGCCACCATGCCCAGCTGATTTTTTGTATTTTTAGTAGAGATGGGGTTTCACCATGTTGACCAGGATGGTCTCGATCTCTTGACCTCATGATCCACCCGCCTCGGCCTCCCACAGTGCTGGGATTACAGGCTTGAGCCACCACGCCCGGCCTAGTCACAGAGTTTAAAAAATTTAATATTCTTCTTTTTATTTTTTTGAGATGGAGTCTTGGTCTGTGGCCCAGGCTGGAGTGCAGTGGCATGATTTTGGCTCACTATAACCTCCACCTCCAGGGTTCAAGTAATTCTAAAGCCTCAGCCTCCTGAGTAGCTGAGATTATAGGTGCATGTCACAATGCCCAGCTAATTTTTGTATTTTTTAGTAAAGACAGGGTTTTGCCATGTTGGCCAGGCTGATCTTGAACTCCTGACCTTAGGTGATCTGCCAGCCTCAGCTTCCCAGTGTTGGGATTATAGGCATGAGCCACCACGCCCAACCTAAACATTTAATCTTCTTAACTCCTCTTTCCTGTACCCGTCAAAAGCTGTGTTTACAGATTGGGTGTTCCTTCCACATCTGTTCCCATGCTCATATAACCATATACAAAATGCTAAACAGATGAGAGACTTATTAAGCCATTCATTATTTATTCTTGAACAGTGTCCTCTGGCTTCATTTCAGACTCAGAGACCAAGAGTACCCTCAATGTCTGTCAGTTATAGCTGTGCTCTCCTCCCTGCCAAAAGGAAACCTTAAAAGTCGTGTGGTTTACAAGAGCAATTAGCAGCAGCTGGCCAGAGCAGCAGAAATATACACTCTTCTATTAATTTCCACGAGAGTCTGGGACTGTGCTTTAGGGTCCTAAAAAACACAGACAGCGCTGGACAATCGAATATACACCACTCCGAAAACACATGTCTTCCGCACTGCGTTCTGCACAATGGGACTGCAAAGTGAAAATGCTTTTATTGTCTCTCTACAGGCAAATGGGTATTGTTCTTCCAAGATGCCATTGTCAAAGAATCTCTGGATTCCTTTGAGAATCGCCTTCCATAGACTGTTTCCATGAAGTGTAAGGGCACTGAGCTTAGTCCTCAGGTCAATCTAATATTTTATCCTTCTTTGAACCCCATTCCCTTAGTGGATGACGCTTCTCTGCTCTGACTAAAACATCCTCTCCTCCAGGTGGTCCTGCAGGAAGGCAAGTTCTACTTTTCTTTTTCTTTTCTTTCTCTTTTTTTTTTTTGAAACAGTGAAGTAGGAAAGACTGCAAACAAACTTCTTGAACACTGAACTGGGAAGGCAGTGGTGATTTATTCAGCCAGGAGCTACAGCCGGTGAAAATACCTTGACAGCCAAGCTCCCCAACTAGAAAATCCTGTCCTCCAACTTTCTTTTTTTTTTTTAGAGATGGGGTCTCGATATGTTGCCCAGGCTGGAGTGCAGTGGCTATTCACAGGCGCGATCCCACTACTGAATCAGCATGGGAGTTTTGACCTGCTCTGTTTCTGACCTGGGCCGGTTCACCCCTCTTTAGGAAACCTGGTGGTCCCCTGCTCCTGGGAGGTCACCATATTGATGCCGAACTTAGTGCGGACACCCAATTGGCATAGCGCACTGCAGCCCAGAACTCCTGGGCTCAAGCGATCCTCCCACCTCAGCCTCCCGAGTAGCTGGGGCTACAGGCGCGCGCCACCGTGCCCGGCTCCTGTCCCCTTTTAAAGGCTCACAATCTTAGAAATTACACGTGAAAAGGTCTCGATCCATGAAGTAGGAGCGTGGTACGTGACTTAGGTGGAGGTCTGATCATGTTTAAGCAAAAAGAATGCCTTCCAGAAAGATTCCTCCATACCATGCCTGCTACCTATGGGGTGCAATTAAGGGTTTTACCTCTCCTATTGAAATGCAATGCAGAACGCTGGGGGAAGTGGTCTAGAAGTTAAGAAGATGAAGGGTGATTAAGGGTCTGCTTCCTCAACAGGGTCTGGCTCTGTTGCCCAGGCAGGAGTACAGTGGTGCGATCTCGGCTCACATGTATTACAGGCATGTGCCACCAAACCCGGCTAATTTTTGTATTTTTAGTAGAGATGGAGTTTCACCATGTTGGTCAGGGTGGTCTCAAACTCCTGACCTCATGATCTGTCCCCCTCAGCCTCCCAAAGTGCTGGGATTACAGGCGTGAGGTACCGCACCTGGCCTAATTAAAGAAAATTTTTTTGTAGAGATAGAGGTTCACCATGTTGCCCAGACAGGTCTTGAGCTCTTGGACTCAAGTGATCCGCCTGCTTCAGCCTCCTGAAGTGCTGGAATTACAGGCATGAGCCACCGCGCCTGGCCAAGTTCTACTGTTTCTGCTGCTTGCTGCCAGGGCTCTTTCTTCACCTTGGGGGCCACTTGTCATAAAGAACTATAATCATGCAGATCCCTTTTTCCCACTGATACACTAGGAGCTCTGCGAGGGCAAGAACTTTGCCTTACTTACTGCTGCGTCCCTGGGAACTGGTCTCAGCAGTAAGCACTGATAAATAATTGTGCAAAGAATGAGCTGGACGTGGTGGCTCATGCCTGTAATCCCAGCACTTTGGGAGGCTGAGGCAGGCAGATCACTTGAGGTCAGGAGTTCGAGACCAGCCTGACCAACATGGTGAAACCCTGTCTCTACGAAAAGTACAACAATTAGCCGGGCATGCTGGCAGGCATTTGTAATCCCAGCTACTCAGGAGTCAGAGGCAGGAGAATCACTTGAACCCTGGAGGCAGAGGTTGTAGTCAGCTGAGATTGCGGCACTGCACTCCCACCCAGGCAACAGAGGGAGACTCCATTTAAAAAAAAAGAAAAAGAATAAATTGGCTGTAAAACTCTGCTGCTTGTTTGCAAAAATCAGATCCATCCTCAAAGGACCAAAATTTGTCACCCTTGATGAAGGTTAACAGTGAAGATTTACTAGAATTTGCTGAGGGTCAAACATTGGGCCTTTATTTTATTTTATTTTATTTTTTTGAGATGGAGTTTCACTCTTGTTGCCCAGGCTGGAGTGCAGTGGCATGATCTCAGCTCATTGCAACCTCTGCCTCCTGGGTTGAAGCGATTCTTGTGCCTTAGCCTTCCAAGTAGCTTGGATTACAGGCACCTGCCACCATGCCCAGCTAATTTTTTGTATTTGTAGTAGAGACAGGGTTTCGCCACGTTGCCCAGGCTGGTCTTGAACTCCTGACCTCAGGTGATCCACCTGCCTTGGCCTCCCAAAGTGCTGGGATAACAGGGGTGAACCACTGTGCCTGGCCAACACCGGGCCTTTAAAATTGCATTATTTCATTCAATCCTTGCCACCATCCTAGGGCCTGGATACTATCATCCCCATTCTGCAGATGAGGAAATTGAGTCTCAGAATAATGAAATAACTTGCCCAAAGTCACAAAGTTTGGAGGCTGTTCAACCCAAAGTGCAACTGTTTAACCATTATGTTATACCCTTTTTTCTTTCTTTATATATCATTGTTAATAGTTTTTTAAAAAAATGTTTTAGAAATGTACAAAGAAGAAAATGTCGATCATTCATATTTCCAAGAAGCAGATTAATAACTGATGGCCAGATTTCCCTCCAGCTTCCTCTTTTTTTACATTTCTACACCCGCCTTTGCTGAGAACAGAGGAATGAGCTGAAGGGCCCCAAATCCATTTCTTTTTGTTTTATTTATTTATTTGTTTATTTTGAGATAGTCTCACTCTGTCTCCCAGGCTAAAGTGCAGTGGCGCAATCTCAGCTCACTGTAACCTCCGCCTCCTGGGTTCAAGCAATTCTCCTGTCTCAGCCTCCCAAGTAGCTGGAATTATAGGCATGCACCACCATGCCTGGCTGAATTAGTAGAGTCAGGCTTTTGCCACGTTGGAGAGGCTGGTCTTGAACTCCTGACCTCAAGTCAGGAGTGATCCACCTGCCTCGGCCTCCCAAAGTGTTAGGATTGTAAGTGTGAGCCACTGTGCCCAGCCTGTTGTTGTTTTAGAGATAGGATTTTACTCTGCTGCTCAGACTAGAATGCAGTGGTGCAGTCATGGCCCACTGTGGCCCTGAACTCCTGGGCTCAAGACATCTGTCTGCTTCAGCCTCCTGAGTAGCTGGGACCATAGCCTTGCACCATAAGACCAGGCTATTTATTTTATTTTATTATTTGTAGATACAGAATCTTGCTATGTTTACTTGGCTGGTCTTGAATTCCTGACCTCAAGAGATCCTCCTACCTCAGCCTCCTACGGTGTTGGGATTACAGGTGTGAGCCACCGTGCTTGGCCACCAAAACCATCTCTAAAGAAACGTAGGCCAGGCATGGTGGTTCACACCTCTTTGGGAGGCCGAGGCAGGTGCATCATGAGGTCAAGAGTTCAAGACCAGACTGGCCAAGATGATGAAACCCCGTCTCTATTAAAACTACAAAAATCAGCCAGGTGTGGCAGCAGGCACCTGTAATTTCAGCTACTCGGGAGACTGAGGCAGGAGAATCACTCAAACCTAGGTGGCAAAGGTTGCAATATGCAGAGATTGTGCCACTGCACTTCAGCCTGGGTGACAGAGTGAGACTCTGTCTCAAAAAAAACAAAAAAAGAAAGAAAGAAAGGCAGTGTGGAGTTGTGCGTCATATAGCCAAGCCGGAATGGCTGGGATGCTCCCAGAATGGCAGCAGGTAAGTCTGAATGTGCTGTGGCAAAGCCAGTCTCATCAGGTGGCAGCACTGGATCAGGGTGGAAAGGACTTCCAGGGAAGGGGCGATGTCCACTTGGGTGCCCCAAGTACTCACTTGCCCTGGGAAAAGGAAACCTAAGCTGTATTCTTTTTTTTTTTTCTGAGACGGAGTTTCACTCTTGTTACCCAGGCTGGAGTGCAATGGCGTGATCTCGGCTCACTGCAACCTCCGCCTCCTGGGTTCAGGCAATTCTTCTGCCTCAGCCTCCTGAGTAGCTGGGATTACAGGCATGCACCACCATGCCCAGCTAATGTTTTTGTATTTTTTTTTTAGAGAGACGGGGTTTCACCATGTTGACCAGGATGGTCTCGGTCTCTTGACCTCGTGATCCACCCACCTCAGCCTCCCAAAGGGAGGGATTACAGGCTTGAGCCACTGCGCCCGGCCCTAAGCTGTATTCTTATCCCACCCAATGAGCCAGCCCCAAGGTCAACTCCTCCTGGCAGGACTCCTGGAGCTGTCATCCCCTCCGGAGGCCCCACCCTGGCTCCTTCCTTATTCAGTCCTGATCTTCCTAATTGTGTGTGTGTGTGTGTGTGTGTGTGTGTGTG
>NW_016107330.1:10860856-10861310 GCF_001604975.1 Cebus imitator | reverse complement strand
GAGAAAAACCAGTGGACCAATGAAAGAAACAGTCCCTCCCTGTCCTCACACTCCAGACAGCAGCAAGCTCCCGACGCCTTACACTTGGTTCTGCCTGGATCACAGAGTGCACTCCTGTGCATTAGACCTGTGTACACCTCTCTCCTTCTGTCAGGCCCTCAAGGGCAGAGGCTGTTTTTCTCGGTAGTATTTAGCATATTCGACGTATAAAAGATAATCAGTAAATTGAGATATCAGCTACGGGGGAATGGGGAAAAAAAGTGCTTGGAATCAGACCTAGTTTTTTTGTTTGTTTGTTTTTGTTTTATTGAGACAGTCTCACTCTGTCACCCAGGCTGGAGGCCAATGGCACGATCTCAGCTCACTGCAACCTCTGCCTCCCGGATTCAAATGATTCTCTTGCCTCAGCCTCCTGAATGGCTGGGATTATGCGTGCCTGCCACCATGCCTGGCT
>NW_016107330.1:10856496-10858576 GCF_001604975.1 Cebus imitator | reverse complement strand
GCCCGGCCATAGTTTTTGTATTTTTTAGTAGAGATGAGGTTTCATCATGTTGGTCAGGCTGGTCTCGGCCCCCTGACTTCAGATGATCCGCTCTCCTTGGCCTCCCAAAGTGTTGGGATTACAGGCATGAGGCGCCATGCCCGGCCCAGATGTACCTAATTCTGATTCAGTTCTGCCACATTGGCTATGTGACTTTGGGTGAGCAACTCAATCACTGTGAGCTTTGAGTTACTTATTGCTAAATTGAGAACACTAATAATTAACCTTTGAGTTTGATAAATGAGGACTGAACAGGTCCACACAGGTCACACACCTCAGTGTAGTGCATGGCAAAAAGCAGGCAGTGTTTCCAGACCGCAGTGGGGTCAAGGGCCCCAGATTCTATTCTGAGCTTTGCCATCATCCTGGAGCAGGGTATTCAGCTTCTCCAAAGCCCAGTGCTCTCATCTGTGAGAAGGGGGCATCTCCACACCCACCGCACAGAACTGTGGAGCACTTTAAACTTAAAATAATGCACACAAAAGTATCTGACATACAGCAGCTACGAGAGAAACCTTTGTTACACTGTCTAGACAAGCCTGTGCCTGACCCTTTATGCTCTGGAATCTCTCAGTCACACCATCCAATGCTCAGGTCTGTAAGGAGACAAAAACACACTCTAGGATGGTTATTGGCAGTTAGGACCAGCCCAGGGGAGCTGCCCATTTAGAGAATGGGGGAGGGGCGGGGCAGGTCGACAAGTCACCTAAAACCTCAGCTGTTCGCACCACAAGGTCCACAGTTCCAAGGGACCCATTTTCTCTCCCAGCAGAAAGAGTCCAGGTCTTCCTAAAAAGACAAATCACGCTGTCCTTCCTCAGAGCTGCAAGCAAGCATAGAGACAGAACAAGACACACTCTTGGATTCAGGATGTTCTGTGATGTTTGTAATTATAAAAGTTGCTTGGAACTGGATAGAACCTTGGGAAGGCTGATGGGGAACCAGTCTACACTAGGCGGGACTTTGAAAGAGGGCCCCACAGGAAGGAAAGGAAAGGCAGGTGGTGTTCTAAGTCCCAAGGCAGGTTGCTAGGAGGGGTGCTGGCCTGGCCTGGAGTGTAATTTGGAAATATCATCTTTGCCCAGCCCCTGTAGGGCTGGGGCCCACTGGGCAGGTGTCCCCAGGGCTGTGAGACATCTTTATGACGTTCTCCAGGTGGCTGTCACAGGCGGTGGGTGTTCTCTGGCTGTCACTGGGTCTTCTGCAGGTCCTCGGGCCCAAAGGAGAAAGGCAGCAGCTCCTGGACCGTCATGACAATATATGTACCATCCGGCTTGGTCATGTACACCGCCCAGTTGGTGCCAAACTGGAAAAGAGGCAAAGCTGGCATGAGAGATGCAGTGTGGCTGCAGAGTCTGAATCTGATTCTACCACTCACTGTCTAATGTTCCTCTCTTTGCCTTGATTTTCTCATCTGTAAAATGGGAATGACCATAATAGTACCTGGATCATAGAGCTGTAGGGAGGAGGAAATTAAAGAACGCAGTGAAGCTGATCAGTGCATGGCACACTGTGAACAGGCACCATGAGAGACTCACCCTGGACTTTATAAGAGCAACAGCCAACCCTGGAGCCAGACCTCCTTCTGCTATGACAAATGACAACTAACACCTGCTTCCCTTACAGTATCCCCTTCACACCTCACACCAGGAGAAGTTGCATGCCTACTACATACACACAGTGTATTAGTCTGTTCTCAAGCTTCTAATAAAGACATACCCAAGACTAGGCAATTTATAAGGAAGAGAGGTTTAGGCAGGGCACAGTGACTCACACCTGTAATCCCAGCACTTTGGGAGGCTGAGGCAGGCAGATCTCCTGAGGTCAGGAGTTTGAGACCAGCCTGGGCAACATGGTGAAAGCCTATCTCTATTAAAATTATAAAAATTAGCCAGGTGTGGTGGCAAGTGCCTGTAATCCCAGCTTCTTGGAAGGCTGAGGCAGGAGAATCTCTGGAACCCAGGAGGCAGAGGTTGCAGTGAGCCGAGATCATACCGCTGCACTCCAGCCTGGGCCACAGAGCAAGACTCTGTGTCCAAAA
>NW_016107330.1:10854281-10856447 GCF_001604975.1 Cebus imitator | reverse complement strand
AAAACAAAAAACAAAAAGAAAAGAGGTTTTAATGGACTCACAGTTCCATGTGGCTGGGGAGGCCTCACAACCATGGCAGAAGATGAAGGAAGGGCAAAGGGATGTCTTACATGGCAGTAGGTGAGAGAAGACTTGTACAAGGGACCTCCCATTTATAAAACCATCAGATCTCGTGAGACTTATTCACTATCACGAGAACAGCCTCGGAAAGACCCGCCCCCATGATTCAATTACCTCCCACCAGGTTCCTCCCATGACACACGGGAATTATGGGAGCTAGAATTCAATATAAGATTTGGGTGGGGACACAGCCAAGCCATATCACATAGATACTGCACATGCATGGTTTCATGATCTACACTGTGAGGTAAGTGCTATTATAATGTCCATTTTTCTGATGAGGAAACTGAAGCTTAGCAGGATAAAATCAGCAAAGACTAATTTGTCTCTTGATCTTTCTCCTGTACTACGAGGAGCACTGCTTGTTTGCTGTGTGACCTTGGGAAAATCACAACTTTCTGGGGCTCACTCAGTCTCTCGGTCCGTAGAATGGTTTTAGGGTTGGGAGAATGCAGGATGGTAGGTGACAGATAAATCAGCAGTGGCATCATGACAAGAGCCCTGGAGGTTCTGGTCAGACCCAAGCTCTTCCTGGCCAGGTATTGTGAGATGCAGAGATGATTCATGTAAAGTATCTTTTTTTTTCCCCCCGAGGCAGAGTCTTGCTCTGTCACCCAGGCTGAAGTGCAGTAGCGTGATCTCAGCTCATTGCAGCCTCCACCTTCCAGATTCAAGTGATTCTTCTGCCTCAGCCTCCTCAGTAGCTGGGACTACAGGTGTGCACCACTACGCCTGGCTAACTTTTGTATGTTTTAGTAAAAAATGGGGTTTCACCATATTGGCCAGGCTGGTCTCTAATTCCTGACCTTGTGATCTGCTGCTTCGGCCTCCCAAAGTGCTGGGATTACAAGTGTAAGCCACCATGCCCGGCCCACGTAAAGCATCTCTGTGCACATAGTAGGTGCTCAGTTAATAGATGCCATTCTTACTGATTATGTGGTAGCCAGTGACTGCTCAGGTCTGTATCCTCCTGTTCTTCCACACTTCTCTCTCAATCACCAAGTTAATGCCGGGCACACAATCTTCTGGCTTTTGTAGAATTAATGTTTTTTTTTTTCACCTTTTAATTTTTTTTATTTTTTAGAGAAGGGGTTTCTCCCTGTTGGTCAGGCTGGTCTCAAACTCAGGTGATCCCTCCACCTCGGCCTCCCAAAGTGCAGGGATTACAGGTGTGAGCCACTGAACCCGGCCTAGAATTAATGTTTTAAGGAGGGAAATGTTTCTGCTTGACAGGCTCTGCCTGAGGGTACAGATGAAAGTTGAGCAGAGGCGAGTCTCCGTGCGGGGTCCCTGGCCCCAACACCTCGTCTCTTATTATTTGCATTTTGGTTTCAGTTTCGCCTCTGCCTCCTTCAGCTTTTTCATTTGCCTTCTCTCGTTTGCCAACATCCAATCTGCTCGAAGAAAACAGCACTGAGCAATTGGATCATGTCGGGGCCTGGGGAGCCAGGGACATGGCGCCCTGTCGTGGCTTCCTTATACGACCTTCAACGTTGCCACCGTGCAGGGCAGCTATTGCTGCCCATCTTAAGTGAGACAAATTCCATGGTATAAATTCACTGCTTTCCTGGTGGTATGTTTTTGGGTTTGGGAAATGTGTCTGATTTACACTCCCGGCAGGAAGCAGGAGGAAGATGGAAATGTCTGTACTCCCAGATGCTTTGAAACCCCACAGCACAAAAACAAAGCTAAAACAACCTCCTCTCTCCCAAAACACAACTCCAAAAGCAGAAACTCCCACAGTACAAGCAGCATCCACATGGCAAAATACCATTATGTTTCCTCCATGGCTGAAAATAATTTTGTCCGACTTATAGAACCACAAAGACAGAGAGGCCGCTGTCAGGAGCACGGGCCTTAGAGTCAGCCCCACGGGCCGGGAATACCCTGGTGTCACCGCCTGGCAGGGGCCCCTTAGTAAGTCATTTTACTCCTCTAGCCTCAGAGTAGTCATTGGGAAATGGGAATAATGAGATGCACTTCCCTCAATCCTGGGGAGGGGATTAAACAAGATGCCGTATGTATGTATGTATGTATGTATGTATG
>NW_016107330.1:10840258-10854167 GCF_001604975.1 Cebus imitator | reverse complement strand
GATCTCGGCTCACCGCAACCTCCGCCTCCTGGGTTCAGGCAATTCTCCTGCCTCAGCCTCCTGAGTAGCTGGGATTACAGGCACGCGCCACCATGCCCAGCTAATTTTTTGTAATTTTAGTAGAGGCGGGGTTTCACCATGTTGACCAGGATGGTCTCGATCTCTTGACCTCGTGATCCACCCGCCTCGGCCTCCCAAAGTGCTGGGATTACAGGCGTGAGCCACCGCGCCAGGCGTATGTATGTATTTTTTGAGAAGGAGTCTTGCTCTGTTGCCCAGGCTGGAGTGTGGTAGTGTGATCTTGGCTCACTGAAACCTCCCCCTCCCGGATTCAAGCAATTCTCCTGTCTCAGCCTCCCGAGCACCTGGGACTACAGGAGTGTGCCACCATGCCCAGCTAGTTTTTATATTTTTAGTAGAGACGGGGTTTCACCATATTGGTCAGGCTGGTCTCGAACTCCTGTCCTTGTGATCCACCGCCTTGGCCTCCCAAAGTGCTGGAATTACAGGTGTGAGCCACTGCACTTGGCCTTTGGTTATGTATTTATTTTTGGGACAAGATCTCGCTCTGCTGCCCAGGCAGGAGTGCAGCTCACTGCAGCCTTGACCTCCCAGGCTCTAGTGATTCTTTTACCTCAGCCTCTGGAGCCGCTAGGACCACAGGCATGCACCACCATGCCTTGCTAATTTTTAAATTGTTTGAGGGGACTCGGTTTTACTATGTGGCCCAAGCTGGTTTTGAATTCCTGGGCTAAAGTGATCCTCCCACCTCAGTCTCCCAGTGTGTGGGGATTACAGGTGTGAGCTGTATTTCCAGGGGCTGATGGTGTCATGCTGCAGCTCAGGGCAAGTGAGTTCTCTCATCTTTTGAGGCTCTAGAGGACACAGATCTCTTTGAGAATCCACAGTGGTTACTGACATTCCCCTTTCCCTAAACGTACATATAAATATGAAAACCTTCCCCTGAGCCTGGATTGAGAACCCATGAGCTAAACTATCTCTTCGTTTTCATTTTTTTGTTTTGTTCTATTCCTTTTTTGTGTATGGAGAACAGGGTCTTGCTATGTTGCCCAGGCAGGTCTCGAACTCCTGGTCTCAAGTTATCCTCCTGCCTCTACCTCCCGAACTGCTGGGATTACAGTCTGAGCCACCACACCTGGCCTACGCTTTTGTTTTTAGAATTGAAGAAATTGCAGCTTTCCAACAAGAAGACTTTCATAAAAAGTACTTCAGATCCCTTAACACTCCTAGAAATACCCAATGGCTGACCTCTACTCTCTTTTTTCCCCAGTGTATTTAATGTGATAAATTATATATAACATAAAATTTGCCCTTTTAACCATGTTTGTGTACACTTCAGTTTCCTTTGTTCTTGGAATAAAATATACCCTTCGTCCCATGGCCAACAAGGCCCTTTGGGATCTGGCCCCTGCCGTCCCCTCTGCCTTGATCCCGTTGCTTTCCTTCCACTTACCAGGCTGTAGATCTTTGGGGGCCTTCTTGACTCTTCTCAAACTCACCAAGGGTCTGAGCGTGAAATCTGCTGGTTCTGCTGCCTTGGAATCTCCTCTTCTAGGCCTTTGTCTGTCTCATTTTTTTTCTCATTATTTATATTTCTACTCAAATGTCATCCTCAAAAAGATGAACTTCCTGGACATCTAAACAGGGATTGGCAAACCTTTTTCTGCCAAGGACCAGACAGTAAATATCTTAGGTTTAGAGGCCACGTGGCCTTTGTCATAATGGCTCACCTCTGCTGTTGTCAGGGCAAAGTGGCTATAGACAGTAGGTGAATGAATGTCCATGGCTGTGTACCAATAAAACTTTATTTACAAATACAAGCAGCAGGCTGGATTTGGCTCACAGGCTGTCATTCGCTGACCCCAATCTGCAATGCCCCCTGCTTGCCCCTTTGTCACTGGACTTTTTTTTTCTGCGTTTTTTTCCTCCTCTGTAGCCCTCTTGACTCTCAGAAATGCCACCGATCCTTTATTTATTTTGCTCTTTGTTTATCGTCTGTCTCCTGCACTAGTCTGTGAGCTCTGTGGGGCATGGCTTGGCCCGTCTTTTCCCTGTTGCCTCCCCAGAGCTACCTCAGTGCCTGGCACAGAGCCAACACTCGCTCAGTAAGTATTTGTTTTTTGTTTGTTTGTTTGTTTTAAGATGGGGCTTCATCATGTTGATCAGGCTGGTCTTGAACTCCCGACCTCAGGTGATTCGCCCGCCTTGGCCTTCAAAGTGCTTGGATTACAGGCGTGAGCCATGGCGCCCAGGCAAGTATTTGTTAAATGAAGGAATAATTTCTAGTGACTCATGCAAGTGTAGGGGGGGCCTTAGAAGTCAGCCAACCCAGCAAACAGGACAGTAGCTGCATCTCCACACCTGCCACGCCCGCTGCTTGGCTCCCATAGCCTGCGACAGGAAGTGGTTTGCATTCCAGAAAGCAAGAGAAGCTGCTTACCTCTCTCATGACTTGCCTGCAGGCTCCACATGGAGAGATAAAATCATCTTTCATGTCACTGGGGAAGCAAAGAATCAAACTCAAATTAGTCTCTCCCAAGGCCTGAGGACAATTGCTGATATTCAGGCCCCAAGTCCCAGTTGTTCCTGATTTGAGTCCTACCCCATCAGGCTGTTCCTGATTCACAGACACACTGTGTCCTAAAGGCTGAGAAGGCCACGTGGTGGCTTTCCACACTGCCACAAGGCAGGGCCATGGGCAGGACTTCTCGTTACTGCTGTCCATAAACGTTTAGTGAGCACCTACCATCACCCACACCCTGGGAACACAAAGGTGGAAGAGAATCTGTCTCTGGTCTTCAGGAGATTGTTCAGGCCAATGGGTGATGTGAAAAACCAGCTGAGTTATCATTTTAAACAAAACGCAGCTGGGTGTGGTGGCTCCAACCTATAATCCCGGCACTTTGGGAGGCTGAAATGGGTGGATCACCTGAGGTCAGGAGTTGCGACCAGCCTGGCTAACATGGTAAAACGCCATCTCTACTCCAAATACAAAAATTAGCTGGGTGTGGTGGCACATGCCTATAGTTTCCAGCTACTCAGGAGACTGAGGCAGGAGAATAGCTTGAACCTGAGAGGTGGAGGTTTCAGTGAGCCAAGACTGCGCCATTGCACTCCAGCCTGGGCAACAAGAATGAAACTTCTCAAAAAAATAATAATAATAATAATTAAACAATGGAAGGTGTTGTGAAAATGCGGAGATTAATCTAGAAATCTTCAAAATGAAAACATTTCTTTAGAAATGATGTACCCCAAAACCTAAAATACAATAAAAAAAAAAAAAAAAAAAAAAAAATGCTGCAGGAACACACAGTATGAGGGAGCTAATCCCTGCCTGTGGACTGAGAAGGAAAATTTTATAGAGGAGGAGGCATGTGTCCTGGTCCTTGGAGGAAGTGTAGAGTTCATAAGCCACCATTTAGTGAGTGCCTACTGTATGCCAGGCTCTGTACCAGGCACTCAATATTCATTAATTTGTGTAATTCTCAGAGCAGCCTAAATGTCAGAATGGCCACTTTAAGGGTGAGGAGATAGGTTCAGTGTGATGAAGAGGCAGAGATGCTATTCTGAAGCTCTGGGTTTCTCTGTGTTGCAGGCAAAGGAAATAAATAGTATGTGCAGCCAAGCACGGTGGCTCACACTTGTAATCCCAGCAGTTTGGAAGGCCAAGGCTGGTGGGCCACCTGAGGTCAGTTCGAGACCAGCCTGGCCAACATGGCGAAACCCCGTCTCTACTAAAAATACAAAAAATTAGCTGGGTGTGGTGGTGTGGGCCTGTAGTACCAGCTACTCGGGAGGCTGAGGTGGGAGGATCACTTGAGCCTGGGAAGTGGAGGTTGCAGTGAACCAAGATTGTGCCACTGCACTCCAGCCTGGGTGACAGAGTGAGACCCTGTCTCACAAAATGACAACAACAACAACAACAAACAAACAAAAAACAGTATGTGCAAAGACCCTGAGGCATGAAAGAATAAAGTGCGTGTGACTCAGAGAGAAAAACGGCTCCTTGCACTGGAGAAAGCCTGGAGAAGAGAAGTTTACCAGCCAGGGATGGCCCGTGAGAGTTTAGGCTCCTGCAAGCAGACCTCTAACTCTGAGCAGGAAAGGGATGGGCCCTAAAACAGGTGGCTTTGATGATGGAAAATTCCAAGCCTGTTGGAGCACCACAGGTAAAGCCAGCAGCCACCATCTGCCTTGCTTTTCTGGACCCATAGCTTTGTAATATCTCTGAAAGAATGCAGGATATTTATTTATTTGAGACAGGGTCTTGCTCTGTTGTCTAGGCTGGAGTGTAGTGGCACAATCATGGCTCACTGCAGCCTCTGCCTCCTGGCCTCAGGGGATCCTCCTACCTCAGCCTCCTGAGTAGCTGGGACTACAGGCATGCACCACCACACTCGGCTCATGTTTTGATTTGTTGTAGAAATAGGGTCTCACTATATTGCCCAGGCTGGTCTCGAACTCCTGCGCTTAAGAGATCTTTGTACCTTGGCCTCCCAAAATACTGGGATTATAGACACGAGCCACCATGCCTGGCAGAACACAGGATTTAAATTTTGGTTCTTAGTTGGCTCTTCCTTTTACTGTGTGTGACTTTGACTAAGTCATTTTAACTCATCCAAGGCTCATTTATTTGCTGTAAATTGCGGATGATATGTCATCTGCTTTGTAAGAATGCTAGAAGATAAAATGAGATAAGGTGTGTGGAAGACTTTGTAAACTTTAGAATGTTATATACATATTGTTACTACCTGTACTAATTGCTGGAGATTTATTTCCTTACGTATGTAAGCTCTGTCATAGTTTCGGTACTTTATCATATACAGTTTTATTATATGCTATGTGCTTTATGTACTATTTCATAATTCATCTTATTGTATCTTAACAACAAATCTTTTTTTAAATTGAGGCAGTCTCACTCTGTCGCCCAGGCTGGAGTGCAGTGGTACGATCTTGGCTCACTGCAACCTCGGCTTCCTGAGTTCAAGCAATTCTCCTGCCTCAGCCTCCTGAATAGCTGGGACTACAGGCGCATGCCACAATGCCCGGTTAATTTTTGTTATTTTAGTAGAGACGGGGTTTCACCACGTTGGTCAGGCTGGTCTTGATCTCCTGACCACGTGATCTGCCCGCCTTAGCCTCCCAAAGTGCTGGGATTACAGGTGTGAGCCATCATGCCAGCCCAACAATTGTTAAAATAATGTGTGCCTAAAATGTGTCAGGCATTCTGCAAAGCATTTTATATGCATCGTCTCATTTCAACCAACAAATATTTACTGAGCACCTACTATGTGCAGGGCACTGTCATTGGTGCTAGGAGTGCAGCAGTGAACAAAACAGATGAAATTCGCTATGCTTAGGAGTTTACAGACTAGTGAGGGGAGCTAGGCAATTGATCAACCAACCAACCAACCAGCCAAGGCGTCAAGTGAAGCTAGAGATAGACAATATGATTAGAATAAAACAGCCACGGCCGGACGCAGTGGCTCACGCCTGTAATCCAAGCACTTTGGAGGCCAAGGTGGGCGGATCACCTGAGGTCGGGAGTTTAAGACGAGCCTGACCAACATGGTAAAACCCCATCTTAAAAAAAAAAAAAAAAAACAGCCGTGGTGCAATTTTCCTTAATCCTCGCCATAACTGCCTTTTATATGTGGGAGTCCAGTCAATGAAAAGTTCTGTTCCATGGAAAGATGGGGTCCTCTCTCAGCATGCTCCCAGCTTCAGAAGAAAAACCCATGGGCACCTGAGAGGGTGGGGACTCCTGCCCAGGACGCCAGTGAACCCTTGCAATTACTTAGTGACAGCTGTTGCAGCCGGGGCCTCTACGCTCTTTGGGGGTTATTTTTCACTTCATTCCACACATGTCGACCAAAGCCCTTCTCTATGCCAGGCAGGCATGGGAAAGGAGCCACAGAGACCAATCGGACAATCCCTGGAGCTTACCCCCTGGAGGGGAAGATAAAATTTCACGTAAATGCTGTAACAAAGGCATGGTTAGGGCCATGGGAGAGCTGTTCTGAATGAAACTCAGCCTTCCTTCCACAGCCTGTAAGGCCCTGTATGATCTGACCTCTGCTGAGCTCACCGCTTCCTTTCTGAATCTTGTGGCATGTGTGGCCCATTGCCCAACGGCTAGCTCCCTGGACAAGGTGACCTGCATCAGGGATTCCAAGGTGGGAAAGCATGTATTCCACTGGGAAGGCAGATTTGGTGTAGGCTTCAACAGCGGAAGTCACAGGATGGTGTTTCCAGGCAGCCTAGCACTGAGGATGTAGACAGCCCATTAACAGTCACGGCTGACATGTACATGGTGGTTCTGTGTGCCAGTCTCTGTGCTTAAGAGTATTCGTTCATTTAATCCCCGAAAGACCCTGTAAGGGACAGGGGTATGGAGGCATTCTTATCACCCGCATGCTGGAGATCATGAAAGGTGAAGTGACTTGCCCAAGGCCATGGAGCTAGTAAGTGGCAGAACCAAGATTTGAACCCCAAATCTACACACTCTGCCTTTGGTAGTTTTGCGGCAGAAGAAATAATGATAACTTTAAAACAATATAATAGCTTGAGACTGGGTGGGCTGGCTCACACCTATAATCCCAGCACTTTGGGAGGCTGAGGTGGATGGATCACTTGAGGCCAGGAGTTTGAGACCAGCTTGGCCAACGTGGTGAAACCCTGTCTCCACTAAAAATTCAAAAAATTAGCTGGGCACGGTGGCTCACGCCTGTAATCCCAGCACTTTGGGAGGCCGAGGCGGTTGGATCACGAGGTCAAGAGATCGAGACCATCCCGATCAACATGGTGAAACCCCGTCTCTACTAAAACTACAAAAAATTAGCTGGGCATGGTGGCGCATGCCTGTAATCCCAGCTACTCAGGAGGCTGAGGCAGGAGAATTGCCTGAACCCAGGAGGCGGAGGTTGCGGTGAACCGAGATTGCGCCATTGCACTCCAGCCTGGGTAACAAGAGCGAAACTCTGTCTCAAAAAAAAAAAAAAAAAAAAAAAAATTCAAAAAATTAGCCAGGCATGGTGGCCGGCACCTGTAGTCCCAGCTACTTGGGAGGCTGATGCAAGAGAATCGCTTGAACCTGGGAGGCGGAGGCTGCGGTGAGCTGAGATCTTGCCGCTGCACTCCAGCCTGAGCAGCACCAGCAAGACTTACTCTTAAACAAAACAAAACAGAACAGAACAAAAAGCTAAAAAAACTATATATTGGTTTGAATTGATTTCACACTCTGTGTCAGGAACTTTACAGAAAGTGTTTCATGAGACCCCCATAGCAGACCAGTGTCCTCCATTTCACAGATAAGAAGCCGGGCTTGGGGTCTAAGCAACATGCCCAAGGTCGACAATGTGGCTGAACTTGGAAACCGGTTTCACTGAGCCTGAAGCCTGGGCTTCTGTTATTCAACGTTCCTGCCAAGAGAGAGCACTCAAGAGTGAGCACCTGCTGGCTACATCAGGATGTTTCTTCATGCTTCCCCCTTTCTCCCTCTCCCCTGCCCTTCACTTTGTCCTGCCTCTTGCTGGCTATTTACAGTTTTCTGTGGTTTGTGCTCACCTTGGTCACACACTGAGACGGTGCTTATCAGGCTAAACGAGCTGGAAACCTAGACTCTGATCACTACAGCTGGGACCCCAGTGGGGCAAGCTTAGCTCTCTGTGAGCAATAAGACATACTCACCTACACTTTTCCTGAGTGTGGTCACCCTTGTTAGAGATCTCAGAGGGGTTCTCTCTGAGGTTGTTCAGACTCATCCGATATTAACAAGCGAGTTGGCACTTCGCATTCATCCCCTAAATCCACGAATGCTCTCAATTTAACAAATCATTAGCGCGATCATGAGTACATTTCTGGCTCAGGGAAGCTGATACAGGCTGCATACCCAGAGTACAGCAGTTGGGTGCTGGGAAAATGGCGGGTTTTGTGTAAATAAGGACACTTGCTAATCACTGCTAGTGAGGCTTCGCTGTGTTTAAAGGTAGATAATGACCAAGAGAAAAAGCCTCTCATTTGGAAAACTCTAAACAGAGCAAGGCATCATTATCCTTTGGTTGACTTTGGCCTCTTTTTCCCTAGAATATCATTATTTTCTTGGATCAGCTTTGAAATTGAGTTATTTCCCTCCTTTTCGTTTCATAAAGTGCAATTCACATCGTGATCTTGGCCTATCTGCACAAAATGTTCTCAGCACAGCATCATTTATTCCTCTGGAAACGGAAAGGAAGCCAGGACACAGCTCGGTCACAGGGAAGGCTCTTGGGTACTGGAGTCCATCTCCTTAAGTGCCCCTGGGGCTTCACTCACTCAGAAACAAACCTTGAATAAGCTGGGTCACCTCCGGGCCAGACTGAGGCAAAGTTTAGGATCTTAGAAAAGGCACGTGGGCTTGGTTCTGTGCAGTCCCCACTGGCCTTGCACTAAACTCCTGCATTTCTGCTGGCTGCATTTTAGCTAGAAAGGTGTTGTAGCTATGCCACAGGAATTAACTCCACTATGAGTGAAGAGACAATTCCGTCGTAGAATGTGACCTGGGCACCCAGATGTCCCTAAAGACCAACAGGCATGCAGCATCCTTCTAGGTGGGATAAACATTTCCCATGTCATTTTCCTCATTAACTTGTTAAGAAAACTGTCATACACAATGCAAAGGTGCAGACAGGAGCAATTCACCACTAAGTCATTAAATTAATGGAGTCCAAATTAGAAAAAGGGCTCATTTACATGCTTGAATCCTGAAACCCTCCTGAGCCTGGGGCCAGAGCCAATAAGAATTCAACATGCTCCCTTGGAGAGTAAGCTCATGCCAACTAGGATATTTCTGTTTGGGACCCATAGGAGCATTGATTGGGTCTCTTGTTCAGCCAGAACCTGGGCTGGATGCTGATTAGTTTGAACCATAGCTAGGGTTTATCTGGCTGTCTTTGTATCCCGGTTCTTGCGCCGCGAGGTGAGTGTCGCCAAATGAAGGAGTGAGCAGTGCTGAGTGGTTCATTCAGGATCCTAGCATCAGCTTGAGGGAAGCAGGGAAAAGGGTTCCATCTCCTGGCACAGCATGACGCAGGGCAATGAGCCCTGCAGTGAGACTCTGGAACCTGGGTTGTGTCCCAGCTTTGCCACTAACTCCCAGGAAAGTTGTTCAACTTCTCTGGGCCTCAATTTCATCAGCTATAAAATGGGGTTGGTGGCAAGGGAGTCTATAGCAGGTAATTTTTAGGTCCCTCCTGCTTTATGCGTGCTGCCTCCTAATGCTGCCTTTCTGTTATATCTTTTAGGAGTGGAATCTGTATGACTTTCTGTTGCTGGAACAGGGCATACCGGCCCTTGGATGAGAGTTGTCTTGCTTATTTACCTACCCTGCAGGCTCTCTGAGGGCAGAGTCCATTTCCTTATTTATCTCCTTATCCTCAGCACTCAGCCCAAGGCCTTATACAGTGCCTGGCACATAGGAAGTCCACAATAAACATGTCAGATGAAGGAATGAATGAAAAATATGTGTAAGGGGGATGTTGGCTGAAGAGATGAATGAATATTGTTGCAACCTGGCTTTCCCACTCACCTGGCGATAGCAATTGCCCTGAAATCCTTGTACCCTTCTGAGATGGCCTTCTGGATCGCGGTCCGTTCAGCACAGATGCCCAGGGGGTAGCAGGCGTTTTCTATGTTGCACCCTGAGAAGAGAGGAGAGTCCAGGGGTATGTCCAGCAGAGCCACTTCCTGCACGTGTGTTGAGTAAGAGGCTTGCCCCATTCCAGAGCAGGAAGGAACTGGTTACTCCAAACGAGGTGGGGAGAAGGAAAGGACAATTGACCTGGGGCATCGGTAGACCCTTTGGCCCGTAGTAGAGGCCCTTCCTAAGAACCTTGCACTGTCTTAATTTACCCAGTGCCTCCAGGATGAAGCACAGCCTGGGAGCAGGGCAGCACAACAGGCAGATCAGGCAGCCCCATCACCCCTGCAGAGGTCAAGGCCAGGGGAGAGGCTGAGGTTTACCAAAGCAAAGTAGAGCCTCCACACCTGCATCTAAGAGATCTAAGAGCCCCATGGTATGAATGTGTTCCCATCAAATGCATACGTTGAAATCCTGGCCCCCAAGGTGATGGTATCAGGAAGTGGGGTCTTTGGAGGCATGATTAGATACTGAGAATGGAATGAAGGGGACTAAGCCTAGGAGTGGGGGTCACGCCCTCATACAACCAGAGAATGGCCTTGCCCCTTCTGCCCCATGAGGACATAGCAAGGAGTCACTGTCTACAAGAAAGCAGCCCTCGCTGGATCTGCCAGTGCCTTGACCTTGGGCTTTCCGGTCTCCAGAACTGTGAGCAATGCACTTCTGTTATTTATAAGCTACCCAGTCTACGGTATTCTGTTATAGCAGCCTCAACGGACCAAGACAGATCCTGATTCCAAGTGTGAGCCTGGACAAAATTTTGGGGGCTAGGTACTGGCTGTCAGAGTTCAGCCAGGGTTCTATGTCAGTGGTGTTGCAAGACAAACTGTGCAAACCAACTAACAACGAAATCAACTAACAAACAAAAAAACTCCCCGAGCTTTGTGCAAGTTGTCTGTGATTGCACAAGATTTAGGGCAATCTTCAGGCCTCCAATGGGATGTGGGCTCCTAAGATGGCCCAGCTCTCAGTAAGGGAGTCCCTCCTAGTGGCTCTCTCAGGGTTGTTCCTGGGGGACAGTGAGCCAGGGCTGCTCCCAGGAGACAAGATGTTGACATAACCAGACTGGCTAAGAAAGAGTTCATCTTCAGGGACGTGAGCCCCCCAACAAACCGCCACGGGACCTGAGCTTTCCCCTGACCGGCAAGATGTGGTATACGGTCTTTGTATCACTGTTTGTAAATTGCCTTTCTCCCTGCGGCAGAGATGTGAATTATGCCCCAGTATTCATTTCCTACATCTCTTCCTTTAAGTACTACAAGCGCCCCCCATTCCAGCATGGCCACTCAGCTAGAGACTGTAATTCCCAGAGTTCCTTGCAGCACAGTGTGGCCACGTGAAGTAGTTCTGGCCAATGGGATGTGGCCCAAAGTGATGTTGGAAATTCCTGGATCTTACCTTTGGTAAGGAGGTTGCTTGCCTGTTGCTTCTGTTTTTTTCCCCTTCCACAGGCTGGAGGTGGAGGTGATGGGGTGGAACACCTTTACTGCGTGGCCATGGGAATGGAGGAGCAGCAAGGAGAGAGAAGGAATTTGGAAACCTGGTCAACTCATGGAGCAGAGTTGCCTGTCTGCCTGGGGCCCACTGCCAACTCTGAATTGTTGTGTGAGAGAAAAACAGAATTCCATCATGTTTGTGTCACTGCATCTTGGAATCTGTTTGTTATAGTAGCGTAACCCATACCTAATACAGACATTTGTGTGAAAGTGAGATGCAACTTGAACAAAAAAAAAAAATCTAAAGTATGTGACATTGGCTTAGCGGTTGAGCAACATGAAGGAGAAAACACAGATGAATCAAGATGGCCAGACGGTGACTTCTACTAGTCTGTTATTTGGTAAAGCTCCACCTGTGATAACCGGGAAGGCAGGCCGTGGTACCCACCACTAAAATTTCTCTCCCTGGCAATGGGAATCAGCTCTGTGGCAAAGAAGCAATATGCCATCTGCCCACCCAGCCTGTTGTTTCAGGCACCACAATAGCCAGCATTAAGATGGGGCAGCAGGGATGGGCCAGGCATGGAAGCCAGTTAGGAAAATGAGAGAGTTGGCAGACTTGAGGACCGTGTCCAGAAGGGCTCTTTGGGTGTGGCACTTCTGTATGGAAATGATTGGAAGCAAATCGATCAGGATGTTTCTAAGTTTTTGACAGAACTGGATCACCAAAGAAGCCACAAGTCTGGCCTATAAAACCCCATGATGTGGGTGTGATGATGATATGTGTCAGTTTGAACATGCAGATGAGGACACAACTTGGGATGGTGGGACATCTAGACAGAAGGAATCTGGTCTCCAGGACAACCTTGCAGGACAGAGAAACGTATCGTCTATGCTGTGGACTCAGTCCACCTCTGGTCTGTTAGGTAAGAGAAATAAGTGACTATCTTGTTTGAGTCACTATATTCTTATTTATTCAACTTCTTATTTATCAACTTATTTATCAACTTCTCCCCTCCCCTCCCCTCCCCTCCCCTGCCCTCCCCTCCCCTTCTTTTTGACATCATCTCACTGTGTTGCCCAGGCTGGTGTGCAGTGACCCGATCATAGCTCACTGTAACCTCAAACTCCTGGGCTCTCATCCTAGCCTCCTGAGCAGTAGGGACCACAGGCACACACCACCACACCCGGCTAATTGTTTTGTATTTTTTGTAGAGATGGGGTTTCGCCATATTGCCCAGGCCAGTCTCAAACTCTTGAGCTCAAGTGATCCTCCTGCCTTGGCCTCTCAAGGTGCTGAGATTATAGATGTGAGCCACGGTGCCCAGCCTCCCCTTCCTTTTCTAAGTCTAAGTCTTCATTGTGATTATGCAGTATTTTGTTCAGTGTTTATCAGATTTGGAAATTATTTGGTCATTGTCTTCTTATATATTTTTCCTCCATATTTCATTGTCCCTTCATTATTTACATTGGCATGTTAGGAGTGATTAGTCATTTAGGTAATTGTTCTCAGGATCACAGGCATTCATGTCCAGAATTGATGGATGTCATTAGACAGCTCTGGGTGCTACAGCTGCAGGTCCCTTGCTGGGGTGAGGGTGGGTGAGGTCACAGTGGTGCATGAGATGGTGTAAGGTGGGGGCTGGTTTGGAATTCTGCTTTGGGGACGAAGAGCAGGCGTGTATACTGAGCACCAAAGGGTAGACTATAGTGAACATCTACTGTTTTGACAACTTAGCACCTCTTACTTTTTTCCCCTGAAGAATAACCCTTACCTTATTGCCCAACATGAAGTTCAAATGGGAGCTGCCATCTTGTCTCCCATGACCTTGCTATGGGCTTAAAGATGAGCACCTGACTCAAACTGGCCAATCAGAGTTCATCTCTGTGTGGGAACTTCAGTTTCTCTCTAAGACACTGAGTGTGGGCTGCCATGTTTCCATTCATTATGGAAGAGACCAATGAGAGAGGCTGAAATGGACACTCAGAAGGATGGATGAGAGATGAGAGATGGAAAGAAAAGAGTCTGGCCGGTGCCAGTTGCCCTTGAGATCTGGCTACACTCCAGCTCTTCCCACAGTTTAGTTACAGGAACCAGTGCATCCTCCTTTTGTCTAAAATACTGCATGTGTATTTTTATCATTTGCAACTGTACAGAGATCAGTTAATACAGTTGGGATATGGGATAGGGAACAATCAGGAAGTTGCAACCCTGAGAGCTTTTGTTAATATTTAAGTGTTAGTTATTATAATTGAGATAACCAGCCCCTTATTGCTCAGTCTCTCTGCTGAGTCAATAAAAGTTGAATGAATAAATGAATGAATGCCTCTTTCTCCCCACCGTATCTCCCCATCCAGGTTCCTGATCCTCCCCTGAAATGACTTTCTTTTCTTTTCTTTTTTCTTTTCTTCTTGAGACAGAGTCTTGCTCTGTGTCATTCTTGATCCTCCCCTGAAATGACTTTCTTTTTCTTTTCTTCTTGAGACAGAGTCTCGCTCTGTCACCCAGGCTGGAGGGCAGTGGCGTGATCTTGGCTCATTGCAATCTCTGCCTCCCAGGTTCAAGTGATTCTCCTGCCTCAGCCTCCTGAGTAGCTGGGATTACAGGTGCACATCACCATGCCCAACTAATTTTTTGTATTTTTTGTAGAGACAAGATTTCGCCGTGTTGCCCAGGCTGGTTGGTCTCAACCTCCTGAGTTCAAAGCAATCTACCCACCTTGGCTTTCCAGAGTGCTAGAATTATAGGTGTGAGCCACCACACCCGGCCACAAGT
>NW_016107330.1:10837215-10840228 GCF_001604975.1 Cebus imitator | reverse complement strand
TTGAGACAGAGTCTTTCTCTGTCGCCCAGGCTGGAGCTTAGTGGCATGATCTCAGCTCACTGTAATCTCTGCTTCCTAGGTTCAAGTGATTCTCTTCTCAGCCTCCCTAGCAGCTGGAATTACAGATGTGCATCACCACGTGTGGCTAATTTTTAAATTTTTAGTGAAGGCGGGGTTTCATCATGTTGGCCAGGCTGGTTTCGAACTCCTGGCCTAAAGTGATCTGCCCACCTCGGTCTCCGAAAATGCTGGGATTACAGGTGTGAGCCATGGCACCCAGCCCCTGAAAATGACTTTCTTTAAACACCATTCTCACCTGCCATATCTGCTCACCCCCCCACCTTCACTGACACCCCTATGCTTGGTTTCTTCCTCTCTCCCAGATTCCAGTCCTGCCAGCCTCACTCCCAGTCTAGCCACCCTCTCAGCCCTGCCCTTACAGCTTCCCTGCCCCACCCCTGACTAAGGTCTGACACTTTTCCCATCAAACATGATGTATGCAGACGTTGGGTTTTGCTGACGGGCTGTTAAAGCACATTTCCACACTTGCAGAAGACCCAGTCTCTCAGTCACATGTGTCTGTGCTGAAAGTTCAGAAAGGCCTCATAGAGAGAAATCTTCCTTTATTGTGTGTAAAACATTTCAGGCCAGTTAATGAGAGAGAAAGATTGCTGTGGCAGGGGGCACACTCACACACCCCACTACTCAAACAGCGCCTGGAGAGAGAGCTTCCATTGGGTTTCATTCTGCCCTGGGCCTCTTTGCCCTACTGGCGCTGAGCATTGGGAAAAGGGACTGAACCTCTTTGAGGTTCAGTGGCTTCATTTGTAAAATGCTAATGACAAAGTCTCCCTCATAGTCCTCCTGTGAGAATGAATGGAGATCGCTCCTGTAAAGCACCTAACACAAAGCCTGGTGCAGAGACGA
The DNA here is from genome assembly GCF_001604975.1 of Cebus imitator. Lineage (NCBI taxonomy): Eukaryota > Metazoa > Chordata > Mammalia > Primates > Cebidae > Cebus > Cebus imitator. Next base: position 10,839,301 of record NW_016107330.1, on the reverse strand, counting down.
TCCTCTAACAGCTGCTGAGTTGTTAACTGCATACAAATCAAGGCTTTGGTGGCGGTTGGGCTCTGTGACCCTCTGCACCTTCTAGACAAGGTGTGACACTGTTCCTGTCCCTGTCCTTCAGGCACTTTGAAATCCTTTCTAGGACTACAAGGTCATACGTGATCTGGTGTCAAGGTCATATATGATCTGGTGCTACCTCTTGGCCCTCATCTCCTTTTATTCTCCAGACCTGTTATCCTTCAGCTGCTCCTCCAAGGCACCAAGTATGCTCCTGCCACAGGGCCTTTGCACTGGCTGTTCCCATTGCCTGGAACTCTCTTTCCCTTTTGTGCACATGTTCACCCTACTCAGGCCTCTGCTCAAATGTCACCTCCTCAGAGACACTTTCTCCGATTACCCATCTAAAATGGCTTCCTCCCATCACTGCCTCCAACCCTCTCCATTTCTCCTGCTTTAATTTTCTTCATGGCACTTAACACTCTCTTGAAATAAATGTCTTTATCGTCTAATTCCTCCTATCATATCACAGACTTTCTGAGGGCAGAAACTTTGTCTATGTCATGCGTTGTGGTATGTCCTGGGCCTGAAACAGTGAAGCCAGGGGGCTCTCAGTTTCTCCTCTGGACTGAATGTTTGTGTCTCCCTAAAATTCTGCTGTTAAAGTCCTAACCCTCAAAGCGATACTATTAGGAGGTGTGGCATTTGGAAGAGAGCTAGGTTTAGATGAGGTTGTGAGGGGGCAGCCCCTATAATGGGATTAGCTATTATAAGAAGAGGAAGAAACTTTTTTTTTTAGATAGAGTCTTGCTCTGTTACCCAGGCTGGAGTGTAGTGTGCTGTCTCTGCTCACTGCAACCTCCGCCTCCCAAGTTCCAGCAATTTTCCTGCCTCAGCCTCCTGAGTAGCTGGGATTATAGGTGCGTGCCATCATACCCAGCTAAGTTTTTACATTTTTGGTAGAGACAGGGTTTCACTATGTTGGACAGACTGGTCTCAAACTCCTGACCTTGTGATCTGCCTACCTCAGCCTCCCAAAGTGCTGGGATTACAGGCATGAACCACCGCACATGGCTAGGAAAAGACTCTTGAACTCTCTCTCTCCATCATGTGAAGGCAGAGTGACCAAGTCAGGAAGAGGGCCCTCACCAAGAACTGAATCTTGGACTTCCCAGCCTCCAGAACTGTGAGAAATAAATGTCTGCTGTTTAAAGCATTAGTCTATGATATTTTGTCATAGCAGCCTGTTTTAGTTCGTTTTGTCTTTTGTAAAGAACAGAAATTTATTTGTCATAGTTCTGAAGGCTTGGAAGTCCAAGGTCAAGTTGCTGGCAGGTTTCTGTCTAGTGAGGGCCCAGCCTCTGCTTCCAAGATGCCGCCTTGAACACTGCATCCTCGGGAGGGAGAAACACTATTCCTCACATGGCAGGAGAGTGAAAGAGTGAGAATCCACTCAAAGCCCTTTTTATAGCGGCCTGGATCCATTCACGAGGGCAGAGCCCTCGTGACCTAAACACCTATCGGCCCCACCTCCCAACACTGTTGCACTGGCAGTTAAACATAGCAAGACCCTGTCTCTAAAAATATATATAAACACATGCATTTGAAAAGAGAAGCCCTCCAAAGTACGCTTATGCATTTTGGAGGGGCACACATTCAAACCATGGCATGAGCTGAGCTGACTGAGATGGCTAACCATTATTGAAAGAGTGGAGTTTTCCACTTCAGTGCTAGATGTCTAAGATGCAGAGGAATAACTCTATTTGGAGTCTCTAACAAATTCAAGTCATTTCTTTGAATTTTCTTGCTTAAAAAAAAAAAAAAAGACAACTAACACAAAGGAAGGAAGCCTTTGCCCATATACCGTGTCCTAAAATGCTGGGTGATTTTGTTTTGCTCTCTAAGCCCAGAAAATAGGCTATCATCTGACCAGACAAATCAATTCTGTTTCTGCTGTTGCCTTTGCTTACTTCAAAACACACATGAGGGAGACTGGGATGGTCCTGAGTTAGAAATCCAGAATGATAAGATTGGACCAAATAACGCTAGTGCCAGTATTACTAATTGCTTTTTTTTTTTTTTTTTTTTT
>NW_016107330.1:10826054-10836695 GCF_001604975.1 Cebus imitator | reverse complement strand
AAAAAAAAAAAAAAAAGATGAGGTTTCAGCAATTTGACCCAGGCTGGTCTCGAACTCCCGACAGAGGTGGATTCTGTCCCCTCATGATCCATCCACCTTGGCCTCCCTAAGGGCTGAGATAACAGGCGTGAGACATCGAGCCCAGTCTACTAGCTGCTTTATTTTACTGGGCACACATCCGCCAGGCACTCTGTGGAGCACGTCAGCCGCATAATGTCAGTTGATCCTTTTAACTGTTGGGTAAGGTAGATACTATTATAATACCGTTTTACAGAAGGTAAAAGTGGAGGCTAGTGGCAGGAGGCCAAAGCATGCATCCTGGCCCGTGAGATACAGTGGGCTCCTCTTATTCTCTACAGCCTTGCAGGAAAGAAGGCCATATTTTGAGGGGGTTTGGTGCTTAAGGCAGGGCTGGGGTCAGATGTGATGAAGACATCAGCAAGACTGGGTGTGGTAACTTATGCCTGTAATCCCAGTACTTTTGGAGGCTGATTCCATGAGCCTGATACTATCCCGGGCAATATGTCAAAACCCTATCTCTGCAAAAAATTTTAAAAATTAGCTAGGCATGATGGTGCATGCCTGTGGTCCCAGCTACTTGGGAGGCTAAGGTGGGAAGATTGCTTGAGCTGAGGAGGTCGAGGCTGCAGTGAGCTGAGATTGTGCCACTGCACTCCAGCCTGGGCAACAGAGTGAGACCCTGTTTCAAAAAAAAAAAAAAAAACAAAAAACAGGAAAGCAACTCACAATGAGACAATTTGGGCCCAGGCCACTCAGAGAAAAGAGTGACGCCAGAGAGTACCGCACCCACTCTGTTTTCTGAGGGATCTTAACAAGATTGAAGCAGTATTTCTCACACTTAAGCAAAGGGGCATCAGAATGTTCTGGAGGGCTTCTCTTTTACAATTTATTTATTTATATACTTTTTAGAGACAGAATCTTGTTATGTTGCCCAGCTGGAATTTGAACTCCTGGACTCAAGCAATCCTCCTGCCTTAGCCTCCTGAGTAGAGGGCGTCTTAAAACACACTCCTCAGCTTCTCTCCTGGAGTTTCTGATGCAATAGGTCTGGGCTGGGTTGGAGCTCAACAATTTGAAATTTTAGCAAGTTCCCAGGAGTTGCTGAGGCTACAGGTCTAGAACCACATTTAAGAATCACATGAGGAATGTCCTGTCCATATACATGAAGAAATACGACACTCTCTCCATGTTCCTAACTTCCTCCCACTGCAAATGCACCATTTCAGGTATGAATTATATTTGAACTCAGCTGTAGAGTCGAGGGACTGTGGTAAAGCTAACCTTTGTAATGAGCCACTTTTTTTTTTTTTTTGAGACAGAGTTTCACTCTTGTTACTCATGCTGGAGTGCGATGGCACAATCTTAGCTCACTGCAACATCTGTCTCCTGGGTTTAAGCAATTCTCCTGCCTCAGCCTCCTAAGCAGTTGGAATTACAGGTGACTGCCACCAAGCCTGGATAATTTTTTGTATTTTTAGTAGAGACGGGGATTCACCATGTTGGCCAGGCTGGTCTTGAACTCCTGACCTCAGGTGATCCACCCGCCTCGGCCTCCCAAAGTGCGGGGATTACAGGTGTGAGCCACGGTGCCCGGCCCATTTTCTTTGCTTTCTCAATCCTCCTTCAGTGCCATCTCACTCTCCACTTTGTGTCCTCACTTCCTTTTCCCTTAGCAGCTCTTTCCTCACCAGTGAGCTCCTCTTTCTGTACCTCTCCCTCGGCCCTCCCACAAGCAGTCACGAATGTCACCAGCCGGAGGTGCATCATGAGAACCTAACTGCTGTAGTTGTTAATCACCATCCTGAGTGGCCCATCTGTGAGAGGCACAAGGTCCTGGCCAGGGTGGGGAGTAACAGAGAGAAAATGATGATTATTATGAAGTCGTGACAGCAAGGCTGTCTTTGCAGCCAGGCCTGCTTTTGAATTGGATCGGATGCCAGCTGCCCTGGGGGAGTGGGGAAGCGTTCACTGGGGCTGGTCTTGTGTTTAGCTGGAGAAAGTCACAGCCTGGGCAGACCTGTCCCGCTGTAAGCTGTCAACTCACAGTGTCTAAACCCAGCTGTGCCGTTTCTGCCTCCTGATCAGCTCTGCTTCACCGCATGATGCCACACCAGGCTTCCTCTGGGTGTCCAGACGCCCCCTGCTCCAAGCCCCAACTTACTGCATCCACCCCCTATTCTGCACCTGGCCTCCCTTCCTACTTCAGTAAAGAGATCCAGGGATTCTCATAAACACCTTCCATGTGTCCCTCTTCCTTCTCACCACAAGTCTCTCTGCTCCCTTCCCCATCCCCACCCTGCAGCAAGGGTGGCAGAAAAAGCAGGACGTTTAGAATCAGACAAAACTGAGCCTCAGATATCCCCAGGCTTTGATAAAATGTGAGTGAATTTTGGCTATTAGTTTGGTCTACTCAGCTCTCCCCACCCCTTCTTGTGAAAACAGACCCACCCACTCCCCACCGAGGGGATAGTTTGAGTTAGCCGGCCAATCACACTACATGACAACAGTGATTGGCCTGTGGATGTGCCTGTAATTGGAGATGGGCCAATTGGACTTCTTATTTGGATTTTTTCCATGTAGAGTTGGTGGGGAAGAGTCCTGTCCTCTCTGGTTTGAGGCTGTAAGAATGATAAACAGGCCAGGTGTAGTGGCTCATGCCTGTAATCCCAGCGCTTTGGGAGACCAAGGTGGGAGGATCATTTGAGGCTAGGAGTTGGAGACCAACCTGGGCAACGTGCAAGACCTCATCTCTATGTTAAAAAAAATTAGCTGGGCATGGTGGTACACACTTGTAGTCCCAGCTACTTGGCAGGCTAAGACAGGAGGATCGCTTGAACTCAGGAGTTTGAGATTGCAGTGAGCTAGGCTTGTGCCGCAGCACTCCAGCCCAGGAGGAAGAGAGAGGCCCTGTCTCTAAAACAAGCAAAAGAATGGAAAGCAGAGACTGCTTGCACTCATGTTCCCTGATGCCCGGAAAACGTCTACCTGCAGGACAAGAGAAAGAGACCAGCACCTAGAAGGATAAAGAAGGGCATGGCGATGTTTGCGTTCTGGGTCCAGCTGCTCTGAGGCAAGCTCTACGCTTGCTGGTTCTGGTTCTGGTTCTGGCTCTGGTTGCTTTCTGACGTTTACCATAGGAAGTGCTCTGACTAACGCATGTGAAACTCATCATTTCCCATCATGAGTGGCTGTGAGATTACAAGAGGTCGCCTATACGAAGCCCTTAGTGAGCTTACTCCACTGGGGCTTTGAATGCTGCTGCTGGCCCCTGCCCGACACATCTCCAGCACGGTCCAGTGATGCCTTCAGCATCTCACCTCAGTCAGTGCGTCATCATTCCCCTGGGCCACCTGGCTGGAAATCCTAAAGCCATATGCCTTTCCTTAATTTCTTATTTTATTTTTTACTTTTTGAGACAGGGTCTCATTCTGTCGTCCACCTGATGTACAGTGGTGTGATTCCAGCTAACTGCAGCCTCAAACTCCTGGGGCTCAAGTGATCCCCCCACCTCAGCTTCCCACGTATCTGGGACCACAGGTGCACACCACTACATCCAGCTCATTTTTGTACTTTTGTAGACATGGAGTCTCGCTGTGTTGTCCAGGCTGGTCTCGAACTCCTGGACTCAAGTGATCCTCCAGCCCCGGCTTCTCAAAGCATTGGAATTACTGGCGTGAGTCACCACACCCAGGCTTTTCCTTTATTTCTAATACTGCCCGTGCCAGGCCCGATCCATTGTCCCACACAGTATCTCCCAGATCATTCCTTCCTCTTCAGTCTACCTGCCCCAGTCCTAGTCCAAGCCTTTCATTCATGTGTTCAACAAACCTTACCAGGCCCAATGCTAGCCCGGGAAATGGGCTGACACTGCGGACAGGTCAGTGGGCAGAGCAGATACTGTCCCCCGACACTATTCCTCTGCCCCCGCCCTTCCAGAGCACCTGTCACACTAATTGTCATCACACACCACTTTTATGTTACTCTTCTTCTTAATAGCATTCCTTGGCTCCCTACTTCCTCCCTCCTCAAGTCTTAGTGTCCCTGGCCTCCAAAAGCCCTCCACAATCTGCCTCCAGATAATAAGAATAATGATAGCATTAATAGTGGTAGCAGAAGCGGCTACCATTTGTGACATTCTCATTATGAGGCAGAAAATGCGCTGAACATTTTATAGGCATTTGCTCATTTAAAGCCGCACAACCAGGGGTGAAATTCGACATATTCAGCACAGGCACCAATCAATCGGAGCGGATGCTGCCTGCTATGCCGTGCCAGGCATTCCAGCTGAATCCAGTTCTGTTCACAGTAACCCTGAAAGGCAGGTGTTATGATCCCTGGCTTAAAATGTGTGAGTTGGCTGGGCACAGCAGCTCACACCTATAATCCCAGCACTTTGGGAGGCCAAGGCGGGTGGATCACCTCGGAGTACAAGACCAGATCAGCCAACATGATGAAACCCCGTCTCTACTAAAAATACAAAAATTAGCTGGGAATGTAGCGGGTGCCTGTAATCCCAGCTACTTGGGAGTCTGAGGCAGGAGAATCACTTGAACCCAGGACACAGAGGTTGCAGTGAGCCAAGATCGTGCCACTGCACTCCAGCCTGAGTGACAGAGCGAGACTCCATCTCAAAATGAATGTATGAATGAATGAATGAATGAATGAATGAGTGAGTATATGAGCTGACACTCAGAAAGGTGAATGGTCCTACCCAGGGTCACACAGCTGGTAAACACCAGCTTTCCAATCCAGGAACCTCTGCCTCTGGAGCCTCCACTCCCTAAATCCCCACCACGCAACCCTTTCTCGGGTGACGCCAGGTCTTTCCCTGCAACGCAAATGGGCCACAGTCTTGCTCACCTCCTCCATTCATTCTGTCCACAGCCATTGGATGTGGCTCGTACCTCCACTCATCACCTGTGCAAGATGAGGGACCCACCATGGGGACAGAGACTGTGTCATCCCTGCTCACTGTGATATCCCCTGCACCTGGCACCTTATCTGGCAGAGTTGATGTTCAGCAAATATCTATTGAATGATCAGTATGATGGTGACAAAGGCGTCAACTTTGCTGGAAGGAGTTCCCAGGTGTCACTTGTGAGTGAAAGTGTGCCTCCTTTATTGTGGGTCTTTTTTGTTTGTTTGTTATTAGTTTTATCCTCCTTTATCTTGCCATTTATTCGTTTATTTTATTTTTATTATACTTTAAGTTCTGGGGTACATGTGCAGATCGTGCAGGTTTGTTACATAATTATACTAACGTGCCATGGTGGTTTGCTGCATCCAGCCCCTTGTCATCTACATTAGGTATTTCTGATAAAGAAAATGTGGCACATACAGACCATGGAATACTATGCAGCCATAAAAAAGGATGAGTTCATGTCCTTTGCAGGGACGTTGATGAAGCTGGAAACCATCATTCTCAGCAAACTTTCACAAGAACAGCAAACCAAACGCTGCATGTTCTCACTCAAGTGGGTGTTGAACGATGAGAACATATTGTGGATTTTAAGACAAGAAAGGACCAGAGCATTCTGGCATGGGGGTCCCCTGGCTGTGGAGGCATGATGAGGCTGTCTGACCTCCTGCTGGTCCAAGCAGAACACCAGTCCCAGTGCTGGAAAGCATGGGTGGAAGGCAGCCACGCTGGCCCCACAGGCCAGGAAATGCTGTGGCCCAGCATGCTGAGCCCCGTCACCACCACCTGCCCCGCCATCCCTCTTCATTCTGCTTCTCCAAACATTCTCATCTCATTCATTCATCCAATCAGTCACTCAGCAGTTATCGAGTGCCTGTTCTGGGCCAGGCAGGTGCTAGGTCACAGCAGGAGAAAGTCAATGGTACAAAGATTCAAGACACAGCCCCTGCCCTCTACAGCACAAAGTCCCAAGGGAGAGTCAGATACGTAAGTGGACGGCGATGACACCATGTGATAAGCACCACGGGAGGGGTCAGTGTGGGTGCCGGGGGATTGTAGGATGGCCCTTTCTGTGCCATGTGAAGGTGTTTGAAAGAATCAAGGGTGGATTCCACATTCAAGATTCTGTCCACATTCAAGATTCTGTAACGTTGCGAGTTGCAACAGTGTTTGCAGAGGTGGTTAATTAATGTTTGTTCTTTGTGGTGGTGGTTAATGTTTAATATTCATCTCAGCCACCAAAACGGGTCTGAATTTCAGCATGGTACTCAGAGATCCTTCACTCTTCACAGAGCAACGGCTTTTGGTGTCGGGAACTCTGGGTTCCAGCGCCAGCTCTGTGATTTAGAGCGCTGAACCTTTTTGAACCTGTTTCCTTCTCTGCCTTTCAGGATTGCAGGGGTTAAATGGATAGCATTAGTCACCTTCCTTTCGCAGGCTGTTAGCACTCAATCAAGGCTGCTTCTCCTGCTCAAAGGCGTTTAAGACCCAGGCAAGTCACACCCACCAGACAAGGAATAACACCAAGGGGCACCTCCACACCCTGTCCCCCACTGCCCCAAGGAGAATGCTTCTAAACTTAGCAAAAATGAGTTTAAAACAAGTTCACGTGAACTTTTCTACACAAGCAATGAACCAAAGAAAAGAGTTTAGGAACAGATTAGAGCAGACTCAGGTGGGCTCAGTTTCCCTACCCGCCCAGGCCCTGCAGGACACTGCTCATTGCTGGACTACGAAACCCCATCCGGCTTCTCCCCTCCAAGATTCCGCAAGGACCACCCCCGACAAACGCGTCACCACCCTGGCCAGCACTGAGCACAGCGGGTGGAAGGAGAGAGCAGGGCTTTGGGGAAACTCCAGTCCAGGGTTTCACCACCATGCCCTGTGTCACCTTGGGCAAGTCATGTCACCTCTCTGGCCTCGGTAGATTTCATTTAAAAATGAGCATGTTCAAGCCGGGCGCGGTGGCTCACGCCTATAATCCCAGCTCTTTGGGAGGCTGGGGCGGGCGGATCACAAGGTCAGGAGTTCAAGATCAGCCTGACCAACATAGTGAAACCCCGTCTCTATTAAAAAAAAAAGAAAAGAAAAAAAATGAGCACGTTCCTAGGTCAGGGGGTGGGAGGCGTGGAGGTAGCGTGGTAGAAGCCTCAGTAAGGTGCCAGGCATTTCCCAGGCTGGTAAAGCATTAACCCTCTCCCCGCCAGCACCCCAGGACTGTTGATGTTCTTGATTTATGCCCCCCCCCTTCCTGCCTCCTTCTAACTTCCTTCCTCATCCCAGTCCAGCAAACATTGAAAGCCCCTGGATTTAAGCCATATTTGAGTGTGGTCTGGGGCGGTTTGCAGGGTGGAGCAGTCCAGTGGAGGCTGGGGGAAGAAGGGACAGAGTTGTACTCCTGCCACTGCCTGTACACCTGCACCCCGTCCTGCACATCCTCCTCTGATCCCCCACTCAGGCTGCTGGGCTGGGGATCCTGGGGTGCCCGCCTTTACCTTGGAAGATCCTCCCGTCCTGGGTGAGCAGGGCGGCCCCCACGGGAAAGTGACTGTAGGGGCAGTAGGCTGACTTCTTGGCCTCCTGGGAGCAAACCAGCAGCTGCTGGACACACTCGGGCTTCAGGGTGCAGGCGGGATGTTTCTGGGCCATGTTGGTACCCCGGGCAGGTGGCAGAGCAGCGGAAACAGGAGCTCTGGCCAGCCTGGGCTGGTGCCTCAGACACGACTGCAGCTCCTCCCCCTGGGTGTGTCCCCGCAGCCAACTGGCAGGCTGTCAGGTGCCTGACTTTCAGGATGCAGGGTCTAGGAGAGGAGCCTCCCATGGTTTGGACTCAGCAGGTGTGGTGTGTCAGATGGTGCCTGCATGTGCTTCACACTCTCCCTTAGGGACACTGTAGAAGGTAGCCGTGAACACACATTTCTCAGGGAGGAAGCTACTGGGTAGGTCAGTGTGAGATCTCAGAGGTCCAAACACCAAGGGCTGACAGCCCTCAGTTTGTTAAATCACTTTTTCTCTCCTTCACTGAGGGAAGGAATGAGGCTGAAAGGGCAGGGCTGGGGCAGCCACTATGGCATCCTGAGGCAGGAGGCATGAACAAGTTGCAGTAAGACTGAGACCTTTTTTATTTTCACCCATTTTCTATCCAATTTCTCTTTACCCCAGCCCAGAATTAAAAAGTACCTCAGCTGCTGGGTTCAGTGGCTCACACCTGTAATCTCAACACTTTGGGAGGCTGAGGCAGGAGGATTGCTTGAGCCCAGGAGTTTGAGAACAACCTCGGCAAATTGGTGAAACCCTGTCTCTACCAAAAATGCAAAAATTAACTAGGCATGGTGACACAAGCCTGTAGTCCCAGCTACTTGGGAGGCTGAGGTGGGAGGATGGCTTGAGCCCAGGAGGCAAAAGCTGCAGTGAGCTCAGATTGTACCACTGCACTCCAGCCCCGCTGAATGCCAGACCTGTCAAAAAAAAAAAAAAAAAGTATCTCAGCTGGAGGGTGGAGGACCATTGAGATCATTTACTCGGGCCCCTCATTGTTTTGTTGGCAAAATAGACATTGATGTTGGTGGTAAAAGAAATGTGTTTGTTGGCCAGGCACGGTGGCTCATGCCTGTAATCCTAGCACTTTGGGAGGCCGAGGTGGATGGATAACCTGAGATTGGGAGTTCAAGACCAGCCTGACCAACGTGGTGAAATCCCATCTCTACTGAAAATACAAAATTAGCAGGGCATTGTGATGCATATTTGTAATCCCAGCTACTCAGGAGGCTGAGGCAGGAGAATTGCTTGAACCCGGGAGGTAGAGGTTGTGGTGAGTCGAGATTGTGCCATGGTACTCCAGCCTGGGCAACAAGAGCGAAACTCTGTCTCAAAAAAAGAAAGAAAGAAAGAAAGAAAGAGAGAGAGAGAGAGAGAGAAAGGAAGGAAGGAAGGAAGGAAGGAAGGAAGGAAAGAAAGAAAGAAAAGAAAGAAAGAAAGAAAAAGAAAGAAAGAAAGAAAGAAAGAAAGAAAGAAAGAAAGAAAGAAAGAAAGAAAGAAAGGGAAAAAGAAATGTGTTTGCATCCTGGTTCTGCCACTTTGCATGTGGACAAGCTTTGGCAGGTCACTTGACCTCCCTGAGCCACAGTTTCCTCATGTCAACCAAAAAAAAAAAAAAAAAAAAAAATTAGCCAGGTATGGTGGCACATGCCTTTAGTCTCAGCTACTCAGGAGGCTGAGGTGGGTGGGGGGCTTGAATCCAGGAGTTTGAGGCTGCAGTGAGCTATGGTGTTGCCACTGCAGTCTGTTTGGTGACAGAGCAAGACCCTATTTAGTAATGCTAATAATAACAGTGATGATGGTGGATCTTAAACCTGAGTTTGCTTGTCCTCTGAATCCGGGGCTGTCATCCATCTCAGAATTCATGGGAGGAGCTGGTATAATGGACTGGCAAGGGGTGCAGGACTTGGCATCAGAACCATTAGTTTAAATATGTTTTCTGCTACTTATCACCAGTGGTGTCCCCAGGCAAGTGATCTGTGCCCCTTTCCTCATTTTACAATGGGACAGCACAAGGACCCACCCATGGTGGATCATAGTTTTATTCTGTTCAGGAAGGCTTCCCATTTCTTTTGTTTTATTTTGGTTCTTATAGGTGAGACCTCTTGCTGGGCTGCCAATCATTGTGCTTCCACCCTGTGAGCGGGTACAGGCAGTTGACACAGGTTGTGCCAATCAGAGACCTTGCTTTTCTGCTGAGTCAGTGGGAATGTTGGTTTTCCCCATTGCGGTTGTTAAGCTAAGAAGCTATGACTGTTGCTGGCATCTGGCTTCCCCCTCTTGGTAGAGAAAGCTTGCTTGCAGAATGAAGCCTGGTGGAGAGAAACAGAGCTGAGAGATGGGGGGAAAGAACCCTGACTGCTTGCTGAGTATCTGGATCCAGCCATGCCTGCAGGCATGGTTCTAGATTTTCTTTTAATTGAGCCAATACAATTCACTTCTATCTTAAACTTGTTTGAGTTTTGTTTCTGTCAATCCTATGGTGTTTACAGGAACATATTACTTCCTAGGATTGTTGTAAAAATTAAGCGAGATAATATATATAAAGCTTTTTGCATGCGACTGGTGCATGGTAAGTGCTCACCCAGCATTAGCGCATGTTATAGCAAATACTGTGTGCCAGGTCCTGTGTTTGGTACCACAGAATTAGAGGCGGATGAGACTCGGTGCCTGTCTTTGAGGATCTCACACTAGCGAAGGAGACAGATAAGGTAACAGACAGATATAAGACACAATAAAATGAGATTAGATACTGGGTCCTATAGCAAAACAGAAAAACTGTTGTTTGGAAGGAGTGGTGGGGTAGGTAGGTTAGGGAAAGCTTCCCAGGTGACAGAAGAATAAAAGGAGTCTTAAATGATGGGTGGCCGTTCATACTGTGCCAAGACTAGCTGAGTCATGGAGAGCCCCACCCAGGTGGCGCTGAAGGAATTAAGAGTCAGACCCAGAGATAGAGCGCAAAGGTGGGATCAGGGGGCTGACGGCATTCCCAGCTGAGAGTCCAGAGCAGACCCTGACCCACGCACTTATTCTTTGCATTCGAGGGATAAGTTTAACAAGGTGATGCTCTGTGTTCTTTCATAGATTAAAGGTAAACTAGGGCCGGGCGCAGTGGCTCAAGCCTGTAATCCCAGCACTTTGGGAGGCCGAGGCGGGTGGATCAC
>NW_016107330.1:10821074-10825872 GCF_001604975.1 Cebus imitator | reverse complement strand
AAAAAAAAAAAAAAAAGGTAAACTAACCAGGCAGCTAGTGTATGTTCACTATAGGTTAAAGATAAACTAGAAAGCATTCTTTATGAGGGAATGATGGAGGTAGTCACATAGCCTGTGTTCAAAGAACTAGTTCATCTGGTGTGAGACATATTCATATTGTTTACTGCTTTAGAATGCCATGAGCAGTTTTCCGCTTTGCGTGCCAGCTTGGTTTTTCTTGCTGCTGCTCTCAGCAAACAATAGAATTCATCACACATGTCAGGATTTCTTCTCTGCAATACTGGACAACGCGAGTATAGCAAATACTCTTGGCACCTCACCCACGCCCCCTTAGTCATCCCAGATGTCACCTCCAGCTTTAATGGTTAGTTCCTAGACGTACCCATGGCTTCTTACCTTAAGTATTCCCTGGGCCTGTGGGTCTGCTCATCCCATGCATAGGGTAGGCCACAAATGGAAGGATTATGATCCATAGTATATCAAGAATTCTTAAAAACCAGTAAGAAAAAGACCAACATCCCAAAAGAAAAGTAAGCAAAAGACTTGAACAGGTATTCTACTGAAGAGATGGGAATGGAAAAAACTTTACTACAAATGTTCAAGTCTTCAAACTTGGCTACATAAAAATTAAGGAGTTTTGTTTGATTAAGGACTTCATGGGCAAAGCCAGTATAAGATTGAAAAACAAAATTCTGGAAATAAAGATCTTTCTGGCTGGTCTCAGGGGTTCACATCTGCAAGCCCAGCACTTTGCGAGTCTGAGGCGGGAGGATTGCTTGAGGCCAGGAGCTTCAAACCAGCCTGTGCAACGTGGCAAAACCCCGTCTCTACAAAAAAAATACAGAACAATTAGCCAGGGATGATGGCACGGACCTGTAGTCCCAGCTACTCTGGAAGCTGAGGTGGGAGGATGGCTTGAGCCCGGGGAGGCTGAGGCTGCAGTGAGCCGTGATTGAGCCACTGCACTCTAACCTGGGTGACAGAATTGAGACTCTGTCTCAAAAAACAAACAAAAATCTTTTCGATGGCTGGAATTATTACAATGATTAATGTAGTGATTATGAAAGGAACTCATGACAAACCAACAAGAAAAAGACAAGGAACTCTATAGGGAGACGGTCAAAGGATATGGATGGACAATTTACAGAAGGGGGAAGTATTCGTACAATATTTTTAAATATTCAGAAATAAAATTAAGACAGTGAGATGTCACTTTACACCCATCAGAATGGCAAAAAGAAAAAAAAGTTGGATAATGGTAAGTGTTGGCAAAGAAGAGGAGGGACTGGAGCCCTCATGCACTGCTGCTGGGATTTCAAATTGGCACAACCTTCTGGAGAGCAATCTAGCAGGGCATAGTGAAATTGGGTATTTGCTTACCTTGAGATTCAGTGATTCTAGCCCTAGGTCAACAGAGAAACTCTTACCTGTAATATAAGAAGATTTGAATGAAAATGTCTTTTGAAAAGTTTTATTATTATTATTTTTAATTTTTTTTTTTTTTGAGACAGAGTCTCACTCTGTCACCCAGGTTGGAGTGCTGTGGCGCAATTTGGGCTCACTGCAACCTCTGCCTCCTGGGCTCAAGTGATTCTCCTGCCTCAGCCTCTGAGTAGCTGGGACTACAGGCACGCACCACCATGCCTGGCTGATTTTTTTGCATTTTTAATGGAGACAGAGTTTCACCATGTTGGCCAAACTTGTCTCAAACTCCTGACCTCAGGTTATCCACCTGCCTCGGTTTCCCAAAGCACTGGGATTACAGGTGTGAACCACCACGCCTGGCTATGAAAAGTTTTAAAGTTTTACTTTTCACTTCTAAGTCTTTCATTCATCTGGAATTAATTTTTATTAATTCTGGTATAAGGCAGGGATCCAATTTAATTTTTTCCATATGGGCAACTAATTATCTCAGCACTATTAATTGAATGCTCCCTTCTTTCCCCAGAGAACTACAATGCCAGCTATGTTAAATTTCAAATTTCTATATGAGTGAGAATGATTTTGGACTCTCCATTCTGTTCCACTGGTGAATTTGTTCATTCCTACATGTATACCATGCCTGTCTTTATTATTACAGTTTAATAATAAGTCTTGATTTCTGGAGATTTATCTCCCCATTGGGCTTTTGCTCATCTATATAAATTTTAGAACCAGTTTTTCAATTTCCTTTGACAACCATCTTATCTAGCCCCTGGAGGAATTTGTTGGAATAGCCTATTCCTTGACATTTTGGTAGAATTTTTCTGTAACACCATCCTGAGCCTGGTGTTTTATTTTAAGAAAAAAATCTAAACTATTGGCTAGGTGTAATGGCTCACACCTGTAATCTCAGCATTTTGGGAGGCTGAGGTGGGAGGATCCCTTGAGGTCAGGAGTTTGAGACCAGCCTGGGCAACATAATGAAACCTTGTCTCTTAAAAAAAAAAAAAAAATTAAATCTAACCTAAATTATCAATTTAATGTATTTAAAAATTGTAGGGCTATTCAGATTTTCTATTTTTTCTGAAGTCAGTTTTAGTAAACCAGCTGTGGCCTGTTTTAAAAATTTGTTCATTTCATCTAAATTTTCAAAATTATTGACATAAAATTACATATAATATTCTATTCTTCTTTTTGAAATTTCTGATATATTGATCTTTATCTGTGACTTAACACATAGTTGATCTTTGCAGGTGTTCCATGTGTATAAGAAAATTTGTATATTTTTAGGTTTGTTGGGCAAAAGGTCTATGTAATATTTAGAACTTATTAACCATGCTTTTCAAAAAATGATATCTCCCTTATTTCCATCTAACTGATCTATCAGTTTCTGAGAGAGGTTTGTTAAATCTCCAACTACAACTCTTCATTTATATATATTTTCCATGTATTCCTATTAGTTGTTGCTTTATATCTTTTGAAGATATATTGTTAGGTACATATATATATTTGTTATCATTAAATCTTCTTAAGTGATTGTTTCTTTTATTTGTATATAATGTCCCTCTCTATTTTTCATACTTTTACTAAAATATTAAATCCTTTCCATTAATCCTATTAATGTTAATAGTTTAGGAATCCCTTTAAGATTCTTAACCTTTATTTTACTGTAGACCGTGTTGAGGCCTACGAGTCCCTTTCTAAAATAACGATTTTTATTTTATTTTATTTTTTTTGAGACACAGTCTCACTCTGTCACCCAGGCTGGAATGCAGTGGCATGATCTTGGTTCACTGTACCTCTGCCTCCTGGGTTAAAATGATTTTCCCACCTCAGCCTCCTGAGTAGCTGGGATTACAGGTATGTGCCACCATGTCTGGGTAATTTTTGCATTTTTAGTAGAGATGGGGTTTCACCATGTTGGCCAAGCTGGTCTTAAACTCCTGACCTCAGGTGATCTACCCACCTTGGCCTCCTAAAGTGTTGGGATTACAGGCGTGAGCCATCACACCTCCTAAAGTCGATAAACTTTAGAAACTGACAGGGGAAATTAACATAAATACAAAAAATAATTACGTCTAACCACTAAAAGAGAGAAAAAGAAAAGGAATACTTTTCAAATGAGTAGAAGGAAAAGTATCAATGTAATAAAAGGCAGAAGTACAGGGGGTGGGGAAGAAACAAAAATAAAATATAGTGATTGGTCAGGAATATATTCCATTGCAGACAACAGTGTCCACCCAGCAGGCTAACCAGAATGGGCTGACTAGAGTTATCGGGTTGGTTTCAGACACATGGGAAGGGTCGAGAAGCCAACTCTTTTTAGGCTGAGCTTCCAGGAATAACCCCTGAATGACTAACTGCAAAATGAGCCTAGCTGGAGAGCTTCTGCCACTGCTGCTGACTCAAGACCCTCACTACCTATGTTGCTGTGCAGGAGGCTCCAGGTCACGAAGCTGCTGACACCTGCTAAGCACCACCAACAAGCCAGGAATTGATCTGGAACTAGGGCCTCCTCGGCAGCCACCTCCAAAGAACCGAAACGCTTCCACCGCGATGCAGCTGGAAGAGCTGCCTGGCTACTTCCTCTCAGTGCCTTCTCTTTCTGGATTGTTTGCATTTTCTTGGCAGAAGCCAGGTGACATGTGGAAATCCTAGCTGTACAAGAGTCTGGAAATGTCCTCTCTAGGCGTCCAGCCTCTAAAGTACAAGAAGTCATGATGGAAAGAAAGAGGTTTGGACAGGGGCTGAGTGGGGTCCGTCTTCAGCCCTTGCCACGGTACACTCACTGTTAGTCACTCAGTCTCCATTTCTGACCTGCATTCCTTTCTTAAACTTCCATGAAACACCCCCAACATGTTACCGCCCACTGTAATGCAAACGTACGCCAATCAAACAAGAAACGCTCTTATCCTTCGCTCAGACAGGAACATCTAAAGCCCCAGCAGTTACTGCTTCCAGCTCCCACTACAAGGAACCTGGGTGATGTTCACTCCTTCTCTGGTTTAGTCACAATCCCGTCTTGATATTCTATAATCTATTCATTAAATTGTAAAGTTTTCCAACCAACCACGTTATTCAAAATAGTAGAGGAAGAAAGGGGAAAAATTATAACCATCAATAAATATATGCATGACAGGTCAGGCATGGTGGCACACACCTGTAATCCCAGCTACTCAGGAGGCTGAGGCACAAGAATCACTTGAACGCAGGAGCCGGAGGTTGCAGTGGGCCGAGATAGCACCATTGCACTTCAGCCTGGGGCAACAGAGCAAGACTCCGTCTCAAAAAATCAGGCCAGGCATGGTGGCTCATACCTATAATCCCAGCACTTTGGGAGACCAAGGTGGGTGGATCACCTGAGGTCAAGAGTTTG
>NW_016107330.1:10813881-10820279 GCF_001604975.1 Cebus imitator | reverse complement strand
ATCTCGGCTCACTGCAATCTCTGCCTCCTGGGTTCAAGCAATTCTCTTGCCCCAGCCTCCCGAGTAGCTGGGATTACAGACGCATGCCACCACGCCCGGCTAATTTTTGTATTTTTAGTAGAAACAGGGTTTCACCATGTTGGCCAGGCTGGTCTTGAACTCCTGACCTCAGGTGATCCACCCACCTTGGCCTCCCAAAGTGCTGGGATTATAGGCGTGAGCCACGGCGCCCGGCCAAGCTTACCTTCTAACAAGTGAGAAAGGTCATAGAAATGACCATAACAAATGTTCACGTTATAGAGTGTGTGAGAAGGTGATAAGTTCCATGGAAAAAAAGGACAAGTAGGCAGGGATAGGGGACAGGTAATGGCCGGGGAGGGGCAGATCATGTTATTCAGTCAAGTAGTCGGTGTGAACCTTATTGAGAAGCAATGCTTGAAGCAGGTGAAGGGGTGAGCCGAGCAGGTATCTAGGGAAGGGTGTTCCCAGCAGAGGGAACAGCCACAGCAGGGGCTTTACATCCTGGAGCAAGCCTGGTGCATTTTATCTTATTTTATTTATTTATTTAAAAGACAGGGTTTCACCATATTGGTCAGGCTGGTCTTGAACTCCAGACCTCAGGTGATCCACCCGTCTCAGCCTCCCAAAGTGCTAGGATTACAGGCGTGAGCCACCATGCCCGGCTTTTATCTTATTTTAATATGCCATTGAGAAACACACTCTCTCTTTTTTTTTTCTTGAATCCAGTCCCTCAAATTTCTGCTTCTGGCCGGGCGTGGTGGCTCACGCCTATAATCCCAGCACTTTGGGAGGCTGAGGTGGGCAGATCATTTGAGGTCAGGAGTTCAAGACCAGCCTGGCCAACATGGTGAAACCCTGTCTCTACTAAAAATACAAAAATTAGCTGGGGATGGTGGTGTGCACCTGTAGTCCCAGCTACTCAGGAAACTGAGGCAGGAGAATTACTTGCACCTGGGAGGCGGAGGTTGCAGTGAGCCGAGATCACACCACTGCACTCTGGCCTGGGTGGCAGAGCAAGACTCCATCTCAAAAACAAACAGACAAAAAAATTCTGCTTCTCAAAATTGTACAAGCAAGTACATATTACGTATTATAATATACACTGCCTACTAGGCTTAATGAAACACCAAGCAAGGGTTGACCATTACATTTTGAAGTGTGTTTCTAGCACCAATGGGCTAGATGCTGTCCATTGGCACCTGACCTTCATTCTGACCCCTCCTATGGTCTGACTTCTATTGAAGAGGCTAAAAACTACCTTTTCTGGAATCCCTTGTTCCTAGGGTCTGCAACAGATGTAGTTCTTGCCAATGAGACTCACCCACATGATATATGGAAGCTCCGCATGAGACTGAGGCTACCTCCCTTGTTGATGATAGCTAGTAAGCTTCTGCTTCTTCTTGTTTTTTATTTTTTATTTTTATTTTTTAAGAGACAGGGTCTTGCTCTGTCACCCAGGCTGGAGTGCAGTGGTGCAATCATGGGACTCACTGCAGCCTCGAATACCTGGGCTCAAGCGATCCTTCCGCCTCAGCCTCCAGAGCAGCTGCGATTACGGCATGTGCCACTACACCTGGTTATTTCTTTCATTTTTTAATAGGCGGTGTCTGCCTATGTTACTTGGGTTGGTTTCGAATTTCTGGCTTCAAGACATCCTTTGGCTTCAGCCTCCCAAAGATTACAGGAATGAGCCGCCACGCCCAGTCTCTTTATGAATGATCCAGTCTGTGGTATTTTGTTATGGCAATACAAAACAGACTTAGACAACTTTTAAATTTCTGAATCAGAAAAAAAAAATCCTCAAATGGCAAGCAAACTGTTCACAAATGATAACCTTAGTAGATGCTTTTCTATGAGAGTGAGGATTTACTTGTTACCAGCCATTCATACAAAACACAAGCATCCAATGGATGCTGAAGTGTCAATAAGATCGAAGTAGCCTCTGTGACCT
Source organism: Cebus imitator (assembly GCF_001604975.1). NCBI lineage: Eukaryota > Metazoa > Chordata > Mammalia > Primates > Cebidae > Cebus > Cebus imitator. Next base: position 10,818,307 of record NW_016107330.1, on the reverse strand, counting down.
TCAAAGTCCAAATTTTAAAAAAAACAACACTCAGCCTCATTATTCTCAATGACTGACTTTAGAATAAATAAAAATTTTACCAAAAAGACACGTGAATTAATAACGTATTGCTTGACTGGGTACGGTGGCTCACACCCGTAATCCCAGCACTTCGGGGGGCTGAGGAGGGTGGATCACCTGAGGGCAGGAGTTTGAGACCTGTCTGGCCAACATGGCAAAACCCTGTCTCTGCTAAAAATACAAAAATTAGCCGAGTGTGATGGCAGGTGCCTGTAATCCCAGCTACTCAGGAGGCTGATGCAGGATAATCACTTGAACCTGGGAAGTGGAGGTTGCAGTAAGCCGAGACTGCGCCACTGCACTCCAGCCTGGGCAACAGGGCAAGACTCCATCACAAACCAACCAACCAACCAACCAACCCAAAACATATTGCTCTTTTCTGTTTTCTATGTTGGGATTACCTATAATTTTATTTGAAAAAAGTGTTCATCGTTAAAGCACCTGAGGCTGGGCGCAGTGGCTCACACCTGTAATCCCAGCACTTTGGCAGGCCGAGGTAGATGGATCACCAGAGGTCAGGAGTTTGAGACCCGCTGGACCAACATGGTGAAAACCCAAGTCTACTAAATACAATAAAATTAGCCAGGCATGGTGGCATATGCCTGTAATATCTGCTACTCAGGAGGCTGAGGCAGAAGAATTGCTTGAATCTGGGAGGAGGAGGTTGCAGTGAGCTGAGACCATGCCATTGCACTCCAGCCTGGGCAACAGAGTGAGACTCTGTTTCAAAAAAAAATAAAGCTCATGGGGACCAGTGGACTGGCTGCATGATCTTGGACATCACCTAGCTTCCCTCTGAGCCTTGTTCTCCTCATCTGCCAAGTGGGGCTGACCTCACAACATCTCTTTTGCAGGGCTGTTGTGAAGGTCACATGAGATTGTGCATGTGAGGCGCTTAGCACAAGGGTTAGCTACTATTAATACTGTTGTTGATGATGATGATGTTATAATCATTATGAACCTTAGGATTTTGGGTACGTGCTTGGCTAAGCCACGTCTTCCTGTCTCATCCACTTCCTCCTAGTCCCAGGGCCCAGCCCTCCTGCTTCAAACATTTTCCAGACTCAAAGCTCCTAGGTTAGTCCCTCCCTTTCTCAGAGCCCAGGGACAGAGGAGTAGGGCACAGCTGGTAATGGAGGGAGAATGGGCATTAGAGGGGTCACTGGAGGGAGAATGGGTGTTGGGGGGGTCACTGACAATTTCTTCTGGAACTCTCTGCAGTGTGGCCTGCCCTGGGCAGCACCAAGCACTTGCAGATTTATTGTTAACATGGCCCATGGGAGTCTAAAGTTCTGAACTCCCAGCCTTGAGAGCCTGTGGGATCCCATTCCTTCCCAGGGGTCCCTGGAGGGAGTAAAGTCTGGCTTGTGGAGGAGACCACAGGGGAGCAGAAGACAAAGGTGAGCCCCCTGTGGTTACCCTCTATGCACTCCAGACCAGGCTGAGCCAGGATTTGTCTCGGCAGGGCCCCTCCTCTCATAGACTATGGCCGTAAGGAGGAGACAGGAGAGAAGGAGGAGGACTCTGTCTGCCTGGGGAGGGGGCAGCAGGAAAAGCCCCAGAGAGGAGGTGACATTGCAGCTGTATTCTCAAGGATGATGAGTTCCCCAGGAGCTGAGTAGGGAAGGGCATGGTAAGAGGAGGGAACAGCTTGAACAATGGCTCAAGGCATTGCCTACCCTATTTCCCCATAGATATTAATGATGGAATCTTTAAAATGTCTAAAGTGTGTGGTCTTGTTCTGGGGCCTGCAGAGGAGGATGCTGGGGAGAGTCCCAGGCTCTGATAAATCCCAGGGAAAAGACATCCCGTGATTGCCTGGATTGGGAAGCTATGAGCGGGGGACAACAGAGTCTCATACAAGTGCCCACCATGCGCCAGGCCATGAGCTTGGGACTGTGACACATTTGCCACCTCACAGCCACCTTGCAAGGCGGGCGTGCTGCCCATTACACAGATGAAGAAACTGAGGTTCTGAGAGGTGAAATCTCTTGCACGTGGTCCATCAGAAAGCAAGAGAGCGGCAAGATTTGACTTCCGATTTTATGACCCTAACTACCATTAAGGGAGAACACAGAAGGTTCAACAGTGTATTAGTCCATTTTCACGCTGCTGATAAAGACATACCTGAGTCTGGGTAATTTATAAAGAAAAAGAGGCTTAATGAACTCACGGTGCCACATGGCTGGGGAGGCCTCACAATCATGGTGGAAGGCGAAAGGCACATCTTACATGGCAGCAGGCGAGAGAGGGAATGAGAACCAAGCAAAAGGGGCTTCCCCTTATAAAACCATCAGATCTCAGGAGACTTATTCACTACCACAAGAACCACCACCACGATTCAACTATCTCCCACTGGGTCCCTCCCACAACACGTGGGATTTATGGGACCTACAATTCAAGATGAGATTTGGGTAGGGACACAGTCAAAGCATATCAAACAGGAAATATATCTGGGCTCTTTAGGGACCCCAAAACACAAGACAAAAACAGGCAGCTGCACTTTCCTCCTAAGCATGAGCAACTCAGTAGAAACTGGGCCACTCCTGGACCAAACCCTTGTCCTTTAAATAGAGGGGCTTCCTGCTCCCCGTGGGATGGGGCTGTGGGGCATGGGTTGGGGATGGGTGCAGAGGGTCCCTTTGCCGCACCAGCTGTGGGGTCAGGCAGGCAGGCCACGCCCTTGTAGGGCCCAGGACACATCATGCCCTCCTTCCCCAGCCTCCATGCTCAGGGATTTGCTGGGGAAGACCAGTGAGTGGGAAAGAGGGACTTTGAGAGGACTCCTGGGTAGGGGCGCATCCCAGGGTGAGGAACAGCAATCTGTGAGGGGCCCCTCCTGCCAGCAAAGATTCAAAGATGGGCTTCTGCCCGCAATGAAGCCTGTCCACAGATGAGAATCTCCCCTGGAATGGAGAATGAGGGTGTTGAAAAGGGCCCAGAGCTGCCAGGGGAAGGACCAAGACCCGTCTACAGCAGGCCTGCTGTGCCCCCGCCTCCCTTAGAGAAAGGCCTGGTCCCTCTTCTACCCACTGCCGCCCAGCTGAGCAGTTCCCTATCACTTCCTCCCCATCGGCTTTTTAAAACCACCTTCCACCCAGATAGGGTGGGTGCGCCCCCTACTGGACCCCGGGGCCGCTCAGGCATGGAGGGCGTGAGCTGCGGAAGGGAGCCATGCGTTCTGCCAAGTGTTGGCTTTGAGACAGTGCCCACTGCTCAGACTGCGGGGACAGGGCTCCCTCCTCCGGACCCCTGTTCCCTCCCCCAGTCTTCTTCCCTCATTGTTCCACACCCCATTTCTTTCAAATGTCCCTGCACAGGCTGTGGCCCCCAGACCATCACCATCGCGGTCACCTCTCCAGATCCTCAGCCGCTGAACCCCCTGCTGCCTCGGGCCCTTGGACATGCTGTTAAGGAGTCAGGGAGGCTCTTTCCTGAACCACTTTTCAGGTCCTTTCATGGGTCCTTCAGGGCCCACGGCAAATGTCAGCTCCTCAGGAGGCCTTTTCTGACCACCCAGGCTGGGTCAGGGCCCAGTTCTTTGGGCACTTGTGTTTTTCCTTTAAGACCAAATCATGGCTTCAATTACAAATGGAGGAGGTAACAAGTAATTCAGTCAGTCTCCCGGGAGAGCCTCTCCAACTTCATAAATGTAAGCTGGATCTCGAAGGATGAGTCGTTTGACAGTAGTTGAGCAGAGAAGGGCATGCCAAGAAGAGGGAACAGCCTGAACGATGGTTCAGAGGTGCTGTCCACCCTCTTTCCCTGTAGATATGAATGAGAAAATCTTTAAAATGTCAAAGGTATATGGCCTTGTTCCAGGACGTGTAAAGGAGCATGCTGGGAAGAATATTTAGGGGTTACAGGGACTAGCACAGGGGTTCCACTTTGGGTAGGAAGGATGGAGAAGGCCTTTTGGCCTGAGGAGGTGACAGTCCCGTGCTCCACTGTGACTGCAGCTTCTCCCATGGTGCCTGCCTCTTCTAGTGTTTAATAGACCACATGCTGGAATAGGGATGAGAGACTGAGAATGGCTCCCTTGACCTCAATCTCCCTCCAGCCTCCACTTCTTTTAGCTGCTCACAGCAAAATCCCCTCTCTTCTGTCTCTGTTTCCTACTTCCTTTCCTTTCTTTAATGTGCTCCTACTAAGGCTTTGATTCCCAGCAAGATGCTGAGATGGCTCTTGCTAAGGTGTGACACCGTCATTTTCAACTCTGAAGATTATCTGATGTGTCAGCTCCCTGTTTCTTGTTTTCTTTTCGCTTTCTTTCTCTTTCTTCCTTTCTCCTTCCCCTCTCTTCCCTTTTCCTCCATCCTTCCCTCCCCTCCCCATCTCCCCTCCCTCCTCTTCCCTCCCCTCCCCT
>NW_016107330.1:10808544-10813564 GCF_001604975.1 Cebus imitator | reverse complement strand
TGCCATGTTCTCCTGGTTTTCCTCCTACCTCTCTGCCTTCTCCATCCTTGCCTACCTTCTCTTTTGCTCAGCTACCAACAGGGCCGTGGCTCAGCTCAGTCCTAAGCTCTCTTGGCTTCTGTCTACATTTGCTCCTTCTCTCCAAGGTGAGCTCATCCACAGTTATAGCTTGAGGTGCCATTTTAGAATCATCGCTCCCACACCTGTGTGCCTTGCTCTTGGAAACTCTTGCATGGATCCGACTGTCCACTTGACTTCTGCACTTGGATGTCTAATTAGCCTCTTAATGCAGGAAAATCTAAAGCAACTTCTGTTTCACTCCTCACCCAGCCCTGAACCTGTCCCCACCCCATGCCAGCCTATGCTTCAGCTAAGGGTATGACCAGTCACCCAGTTACTTGGGATAGAAATTGAGACATGCCCCTGAATGACTTGTTTCCCTCACCTCACATTCAATCTATTCCCATGCCCTGGCTCTACCTTCAAAACCTGTTTTGACCCATCAGTCAATGCGTGGATAAAGAAAATGTGACACACACATATATATATATGAAATGTATATATATTCTTTTGAGCCTTTACTGTGTGCCAGACTTAACTATAACTGCCCAGACAAAGCAGGATATAAGATAGACATTCATCTATTATTATAGACAGACAGTAAACCCATAACTAATGTTACCAGATAGCAATAAGTGCTCTGAAGAAAATTGAGCAAGGAAATGGAACAGTGATGGGTGATGGGATATGCAGTCATGAGTGATGATATATCTATATATCTATCTCACATGGGGTGTGATATATACACACCATGGAACACTACTCAGCCATAAAAAGGAATGAAATACTGGCATTTTCAGCAACCTGGATGGAGTTGGAGACCATTATTCTAAGTGAATAACTCAGGGATGGAAAAAGAACATCTCATGTTCTCACTTCAAAGTGGGAGCTAAGACGAGAGGCTGCGAAGGCAAAAGCATGATGCAGTGGACTCGGGGGCCTCAGGGAAAGGGTGGGCGGGGCATGAGGGATAAAAGACTACGCATCGGGTCCGGTGTGCGCTGCTCAGATGATGGTGTGCCGAAATCTCAGAAATCACCGGTAAAGAACTGACTCATGTAACTGAATATCACCTGTTCCCCCAAAACTGTCGAAACAAACAACGATGAAACACAAGCCCGTTTTGAATCCAGCCACTTGTCACCATCTTCACTGTTAGAGTCCTGGTCCAAGGTACCATCATTTTTCACCCTTGCAGGGGCCGCTGGCTGGTTCTTCTGCTTCCTTTCCTACTGCCTTCTTCACTGTGGCACACTCCTGCCAATCCTATCCTTCAAAAAGTGGACTGAGTGTGCTTTCCAAAACATAAATATCCCAGAAGTATCCTAATACTTAGAATGGAACCCAAAACCTTGGTCATAGCCTGCCCGCCTCCATGGCCCCATCCCCTGCCGGTTTTGCACCATCCAACAGCCACATCTAGTCCCAAGGAGGTTTTAGATATATCAAGGTGAGTCTCATTATAGGGTCTTTGCACAAGTTGCTCTCACTCCCTGGACATCTCTTCCCTGTGGTCTTCAAATACCACCACCTCCAAGAGGCCCTCCTAGACTACATATCCTATCGCCCATCACTGTTCCATTTCCTTGCTCAGTTTTCTTCAGAGCACTTATTGCTGTCTGGTGACTTTAGCTATGGGTTTACTGTCTGTCTATCACAATAGATGAATGTTTGTCTTGTATCCTGCTTTGTCTGGGTAGCTAGATCTGTGTCTGGCACACAGTAGAGGCTGAAAAAACATAAGCAGAAAGAAGAGAGAGAGAAAACCCCCAACGTGTAGTTTAGGGCAATCTCTGGGGATCCATAAGAGATCAAAAAGCCCATACTATAGCTGCTAATCTTGGTTCCTTAATCTTAAATAACTCCCAGTGGAAGTGATGATTTCACGATCTGAAATTCTTCTCCCTACTCTTTCCTTCTCCCTACATAAGAATAGTCAGACTAAAGTCCATCCAAGGCAACTGTTAACCTCTGAAGCCCGCAGCCACCATAGATAGATTATCTCACAAAATTTTCCAGTATCAATCATTTTATACTTGAGTAACTACAGAGGCCAACATGGAGAATTCCAAAAATGAAGAAATTTGGCTCTAAATGCTATAGTGACAATAATAACTATATTTTGGGGCTATGTTTTGTGCCAAAAAAGATTTCAAATGTTTTCAGTGCATTTCCTCATTCTATTCTCAGAAATGCTCCTTGAAGTTGTTGAATCAGTTATCTATTACTGTATAACAAATCATTTTAAAACTTAGTGGCTTAAAAGAATAACTTTTTTTGGCCCATAATTCTGTAGGCCAGCAATTTGGATTGGGCTCAGCTGAATGGTTCATTTGCTGGTCATGTGCAATCATCCAGCGGCACAACTGGGGCTAAGATGGCCTCACTCATGTGTCTGGTACCTGGTGCCAACTATCAGCTAGGACACATCTCCAGCAGGCCAGCCTGGGTTTCTTTCACATGATGGCAGAGTTCCACAATAGCAAGGCTTATGGCATTTTTCAAGCTGTTGCTTGAGTTGTGTTTATTGATGTCCTATTGCTGAAGGAAGTCACATAGCCAAGCCCAGAGTCAATGCAAAAGGAGCCCACGCAAGGGAAAACTTGTTTATTGGGGCCATTACCAAGCAATCTACCACGGAGGTTAGAACTTTATTATCCATGTTTTACAGGTGAGGAAACTGAGGGTCAGAAAGGGTAAGAAATCTGCTCCATGACCCAGAGCTACTAAAGTCAGAGGGGAACAGAAGTCCTTTGCTTGCAGCCTCAGTATCTCCACTGTCTTCCAAAGGCAATGAAGTCCTCACCTGGAGGAATCAAGACATCACCTTGTGAAATGACAAGATCTCAAGTCCATCTTCACTGAGCTCTCAGCTGCACTTCTTTTATTACAGTTGACAAAGTTATATTAGCTTAAGTCACTTAACGTGTTTGTTCTGCATATTTCTCATCTATAAAGTGGGTTTGTAACAATGCTCTTAGTTTTCCTTCCCTTCTTTTCACAGGTGTTGATCTTGGCTGGGCAAGTGGCTCATGCCTGTAATCCCAGCACTTTGGGATCTACACAGGTAGATCACTTGAGGTCAGGAGTTCGAGACCAGCCTGGCCAACATGGCAAAACCCTGTCTTTACTAAAAATAGAAAAATCAGCCAGGCATGGTGGCGTGCACCCGTAAATCCAGCTAGTCAGGAGGCTGAGGCAGAAGAATTGCTTAAACCTGGGAGGTAGAGGTTGCAGTGAGCCAAAATTGGGTCACTGCACTCTAGCCTGGGTGACAGAGTGAGACTGTCTCAAAGCAAAACAAAACAAAACAAAAACAAACAAACAAACACCCCTACAGGTGTTGACCTTTTCTTTCATTTTGTTTATTGTCTGTTCTTGCTTACTAGCTCATTGAGAGCTGGGGTTGTTGCTACTTTGTCACCATTGTATCCCCAGTGCCTAAAACAGTGCCTGGGATATACTAGGTGCTCAATAAATATTTACTGAATGAACAAATACATGAATAGATGAATAGCGGATTTCAAGTAGCAGGTGGGAGAAAATGGGAAAAAAATAGACCCGTGGCATGGAGAAATCCTTAAAGAAATCCCTGAAAGCCCTTGCCTTCTCTTTGCTACCTAAAATGGTTTGCAAACCACCCTCTTCTGGTCTTCAGGCCCAGTGATCAGCCGTCTCCCCATGTAAAGTCTAACAGGTGAGGGCCAGGGGGCCACCTCTCCATGCGGTCTTCAGGGATCCAGGCCCCTTCTATCTACGGCTCTGCCCTCCTCTAGGTTCTCAGTGTCTCCTCCCTTCAGCTAGCAGATGGGGAAAGAGGGAACAAGTTTTGCTCACAGGGTGGGGGAACTGAAGGAGCAGGAAGTATTTATGAGCCAGATTTGAAAGAGTCTCACATCCTATTGGCTAGAATTGAGTCACATGGCTGTAGCTAGCTGCAAAGGAGCCTGGGAAATGTGTTGCTTTGGCTCTGGAAGAAGAGGTGATGGGTTTGGTTGAACATCTAGTCAGCTTCTGCCATGACTGCTGTTTCTAGCCCAGAGACTTGATAATACTGGAATTTTGCATTTCATGGGACCAGGGGAGTGGGGACGCACTCACTTTCCTTACACCTCTCAACTTTTGCTCACACCCCTCACTACAATAGCATGTCACCCTCTAGTGTAATTTATGCATTTATTAAGCCTCTTGTTTATTGTTGATCCCTCCTCACCAGGATGTGCCTCCCAAAGGCAAAGGGCTTTCTTTGCTTTATTCACCACTATGTCCTCCACACTGGGATGGTGCCCGGCATGTAGTAGGCACTCAATATGATACTGATCAAAAGAAAGTTGATTCCATATCTTGATTATTGTGAATAAACATGGGAGTACATATATCTCTTTGAGGTATTGATTCTTGTTTTTTTGTGGATGTATACCCAATAGCGGAATTGCTGGATCATATGGTAGTTCTATGGTTAGTTTTTGAGGAATCTCTATATTCTTTCCCATAGTGGCTATACTAATTTATATTACCACCAATAGCGTGCAAGCAAGCATCCCCCTTTCTCTGCATCCTTGGCAGCATCCATTATCCCCAGCCTTTTTGATAAAAGCCATTTTAACTAGAGTAAGATGATATCTCATTGCGGTTTTGATTGGCATTTCTCTTACGATCAGTGATGTTAAGCATATTTTCACATATCTGTTGGCCATTTTGAGAAATGTCTTCTTTTGAGAAATGTCTCCCAGCACTTTGGGAGGCCAAGGCAGGCGGATAACGAGGTTAAGAGATCGAGACCATCCTGGTCAACATAGTGAAACCCCATCTCTACTAAAAATAAATAAAAATTAGCTGGGCGTGGTGGTGCGCGCCTGTAGTCCCAGCTACTCAGGAGGCTGAGGCAGGAGAATTGCTTGAACCCGGGAGGCGGAGGTTACAGTGAGCCGAGGTTGCGCCACTGCACTCCAGCCTGGTG
>NW_016107330.1:10802112-10806960 GCF_001604975.1 Cebus imitator | reverse complement strand
CTTATGAAGACGGAGAGCAAATTGGTGGTTACGGTGGGAGAGCAATGAAGAGAGGTACAAATATACAGCTAACTAGAAGAAATAAGACTTAGTGTTTGATAGATTAGTAGGGTGACTATAGTTAACATTAATCTATTGTACATTTCAAAATAGCTAGAAGAGAATACAGCATTCCTATCATAAAGAAAATATGAATATTTAAGGCAATGGACATCCCAATTACCCTGATTTGATCTTTACAAACTACATGAACATATCAAATTATCACATGTACCCCCTCAAATATGTACATCTATTACATATCAATAAAAATATTTCAATAATGAAAGAAAGCTGAACGAATGAGGGATGTGGAACCCTGGCCTGCAGTCTAATTTCTAGAGCACGGTAGGCCCTAGAGAGATGTCTTTCCTCTGCCTGCTGGGGAAGCTGTAGGTGGTGGAATTCCCCACCCCGGGATCCCAGACCTTTCCGGACCAGGTCCCAGATTCCACTAGAGCTGAGAAGCTTCCTCTGGACAAGAGGCCATGGTGCCATGTCATTATCCGCTTCCACAGGGCAGCCTATTCCAGTCTCTTTAACCAGGACTTGTTTTTCATGTAAGACATAGAAAGGGATTACAGGCATGTTTTTCATGCCTGTAATCCTAACACTTTGGGAGGCAGAGGTGGGTGGATCATCTGAGGTCTGGAGTTTGAGACCAGTCTGGCCAACATGGCGAAACCCCGTCTCTACTAAAAATACAAAAAATTTGCCGGGTATGGTGGTGTACACCTGTAATCCCAACTACTCGTGAGGCTGAGGCACAAAAATTGCTTGAGCCCGGGAGGCAGAGGTGGCAGTGAGCCGAGATGACACCACTGCATTCCAGCCTGAGCGACAGAGCGAGACTCTGTTTCAAAAACAAACAAACAAAGACACAGAAAGGAGCCTGGTTCCTCTTTTCCAGTTTTGAAGAATAAACGCAATTATCAGGTAGCAGCTTTTGAGTGTCCAGGCTTTAGAGTCATCCAAAGGACATTTCCTTTTTCTTTTACGTTCCTTTTTTTTTTTTTTTTTTTTTTTTTTTTTTTTTTTTTTTTTTTTTTTTTTTGAGACAGGGTGTTGCTGTCACCCAGGCTGGAGTGCAGTGGTGCAGACATACCACACGATAGCCGTAACCTCTCAGGCACAAGTGATCCTCCTGCTAGCTGGGACCACAGGCATGCACGACCACACCCTGCTAATTTTTTTGTATTTTTAGTAGAGATGAGGTTTTACCATATTGGCCAGGCCAGTCTCAAAGTCCTGAACTTGTGATCTGCCCGCCTTGGACTCCCAAAGTGCCAGGAGGCTGTAAGCCACTGTGCCCAGCCCACCTTAGGCTTTTGAGTACTTAGAGGGGCCCTACCTCTTCCCCAGCCTCCACAGGAGGATCTCTCGCCAGGAGCTGGGGCTGCCAGCCTCTGCAGCCCTGATGTAGCAAAGATGCTAAGAAGCATGGAGGAAGCAGGCACCCCTGGACCAGCAGTCAGGGAACTCAGGTGCTATCATTTCAAATCTTGACTAGGCCCCTACTGCGGGCCAGGCACTGTCCTCTCAAGGCTGGATGTGTAACTCACGGGCCTTCTATTCCAATGGAGGCATCTGCTGATGATCAAGGAAACAAAGACATGATCAAGATCATTTCAGATGGTGACAGGGCAGTGAAGACAACAAGCACAGAAAGGGGACAGAAGAGGCCGGGTGCGCCAGGACGGCTTCCAGTGGAGGGCGAGGCTGGAAACAAGGAGGGCCTCGCTGAGGAGTGACCTTGGAGCTGAGATCTATGCGTGGGAAAGAGGCAGCCATGCACAAATGTGAGAGCAGACTAGTCCTGGAGGAGAATGGTCAGCGCTAAGGCCCTGAGGCAGAAGTGAGCTTGGAGTATTGGGAGAAAAATGCTGGGGAGGGCGGTAGGAGGAAGAACATAAATTGAGGCCCTATCCTTTCGCCGTTAGCTCCATTGAGGTTTGAGTATAACTCACTTCCTAACTTGACCCCTAAACTCTGGGCATCTGTGAGCTTAAATAAACCTTTCTCTGGGAGGCTGAGGTGGGAGGATCACCTGAGCCCAGGAGGTCAAGGCTGCAGTGAATTTTGATCACACTCCAGTCTGGATGACAGAGTAAGACCCTGTATCAAAACAAGAAGCAAGCAAACATACAAACAAACCTTTCTTGGACCAATTTCTACTTTTATTTTAACAGTTTTTGTAAAGGGAACAGGACATTCATCAGGAAGTCAGGTAGTTTAAATTCTGGCCACAGCTTTTTCAGTAGCAAGTCGCGTGACTTTGGACAAGTCGCTTTTCTGATCTGTAAACCAGGGGATTGGACCACAAGTTCTAAAGGCTCTTCTGGCTGAGACCTGGGGCACCAGGAATTCATGTAAAGTCTTCCTGATCCTATTTATTTTCAGCTTGATATGTCCTGCTTATGTCTGTTCCTTCTTGCGGGAAGTGTGCATGCAACCATCACGTAGTAGACATTTTTGAGAACAGGAGACAATCTGAACATACACTAACAGGGAATGGTCTCATATGTTGAGCAGCTATTAAAAGAAGAATGAGCTATACACTTAAATCCACTGAGCTGGAGGGGCGTGCGTGATATAAACGAGAATAAAGCCAGTTGCAGAATAACAGCGTGTTAGAGAATGATGTCATTTTTTGTTGTTTGTTTGTGAAAACAAACAACAAAACCTCTATCCAAGTGTGTATGGGCTTTGTTCATATTCACGAGTATGGGGAAAAGTGGAGGATGATAAGCTCCAGGCTGTAAGAGGAGTAACCCAGGAGTGTGTGCGCTACAAGCGTGGGGAATGAGAATGGGGAACAGAGAGGGGCTAAGGGAAGTTATCCATTTTTTATGTTTTATATTTGAGATGAAGTCTTGCTCTGTCACCCAGGCTGGAGTGCAGTGGTGTGATCTCAGCTCACTGCAACCCCTGCCTCCTGGGTTCAAGCGATTCTCCTGCCTCAGCCTCCTGAGTAGCTGGGATTACAGGCCCCCACCACCACACCTGGCTAATTTTTGTATTTTTAGTAGAGACAGGGTTTTACCATTTTGGCCAGGCTGGTCTTGAACTTCTGGCCTAAAGTGACCTGCCCTCCTCGGCTTCCCAAAGTGCTGGGATTACAGGCATGAGCCACCATGCCTGGCCCATTTTGTCTGAATATTTGCTGTTTCACTGATTTCAAGTAAAAATGTGTTGCTTTTTTTTTTTTTTTTTTGCGTTTATCATCTTAGAAGGAGAGCTTAGTACATCTCTAAGGAGTCAAACTGCCAGGGAAACATCCCTGCAGACATCTACTGGCCCCTGACAGCATGCACTGCTCCCTGGGCCACTCCTAACCCATGGCTGTCATCCCACACGTATCCTTCCCCGAGGAGATCCAGAGACATCACCGGGCCCAGCCAGCCATCTGGGCTTGCACGAATCAGTGGGATTTTGGCAGAGGTTGATGTGATGCAAGATCTCTAGGTCTTCTGTTCTTTGGAATTGAGAGAAGTAGAGGAGTGGGAGTGAGCGGGACCCAGTCTGATTTTACGAGAATATCCACATCCCCCGCCGTATCCCCACCCCCACCTCAAAGGCTGCAGAATGATCACATTCTGTATTCCTGTGGGATATGAGATCACAGGCGTGATGATGGCATGAGAAGCTCCAGCTGCAAGGGTCTTCTGGGACCTCCTAGTCATTCCTCTGACTACAAATGGGGATGTACCCACCACCCCTCAGGCCCATCATGGGGGGCAGTAGTGGGGTGGGGGAGCTTATTGCTGGAGCTTGGCAAGCTGTTTCCCGGTCATGTTCTCCCTCCAGGAAATCCTTGAAGATGCCCATTTGAAACCTCCCTTGCTGCAGTCTGTGCCAGGTTCCTTGGCAGGGGGCTTCATCCTCCAGGCAAGAGCCTTTAAGGAAGGCCAGTGGGTAACTTACTGCCTCACTCCAGCTTTCTTGTCTCAGAGCCAGTAAGGAATCATCCTGCCCCTGCCTCTTGGCTAGTACCTGATGCTTTTCAAAGTCTTCTTGCATTCCCTCTCCTTTGAATGGCCCCTCAGAACAACCCTTGAGGCAGGAACAGTGGGGATTATTACCTCCATATTGCAGAGACGATGGAGACTGAAGCAGTAAAGGGAGTTGCCCATGTCCCAGGATGAGTAGAAAGCAATCCCAGGCTCAGACTCCAGGATCAGCCTGTTCAGCTCATGCTGCATCCTCAGAAGTGCCCCTCCCTGTCGAAGATCCCCTAAGAGGTTGGCTTAGTAAGCCAGATTCATAGCCAGTGAACTCACTTCCCAGTTGCAGCTGAGTGGATCAGGGTGGATCTGTGATCTGGGGACCACCCAGAGACTGGGCTGTGACCACCAGGTGACTACAAATCAGCCTCACACCTTAGCACTTGAACAGAGGTCTCAGGCTTTGGATGGACTGAACTGAAGAAGTGTATGGAGTCAGCGTCAGAGCCAAGTGCTGATGGAAGGCACAAGGGGGCGGGTGCTCTGAACAGGGAAGAAAGCCAGTCAACAGAGTGCAGACTGGGAAAGTGTGTGAGGGGCAGCCAGGTGGCCCCAAAGAGAGAAATGGCAGGTGGTTTCAGATCCCATGTGCTGGCTGGATGTCCTATAATCAGGCAATGTGATGATGGAATCCCCTGAAGTCTTTCAGTGACTTTACTCAGAACTGGGACCGGATAAGAATAGCAATGGTGAGGCCGGGCGCGGTGGCTCAAGCCTGTAATCCCAGCACTTTGGGAGGCCGAGGCGGGTGGATCACGAGGTCAAGAGATCGAGACCATCCTGGTCAACATGGTGAAACCCCGTC
>NW_016107330.1:10755147-10801875 GCF_001604975.1 Cebus imitator | reverse complement strand
AATAGCAATGGTGGGGCCAGGGTTCTCCCAGACACGGGGACAGAAAGCCCCACCCACACTGGCCTAAGGAAAAAGTACAACTTACTGGCTCAAGGAACTGAAAACTCCAAGGACAGATCCGGGCAGGCACGGTGAGATCCAGGGGTTCAAGCAGTGTCATTGGACGTGGTCCCTGCTTTCCACTGTGCTGGCCTCCTTCTCGGGTGCCCTCCCCTCATGTTGGCAGGAAGGCTGCCAGCAGCACCAGACACACCTCCCACCTTCTCAGCAACTCCAGCAGAAAGTGAGCATCTCTCTTCCCAACAGTTTCAACAAAAATCCCAGAACTAAGTCCCACCGGCTCTGATGGTGTCATATGCCCTGTCCTGAACCAATCTTGGTGGCTAAGGAGATGGGTTATCCTGATTGCTCAGGACTGAATCAAACATCGGCTGGATCACGTGTCCTGCCCTGGAGCCCATGTGGAGTCACCTCCACTGGACTTCCAGGGAGGGGGAGTAGGGAATGGGCGATTTCACTAGAAACATTAGGGTAGTGGGTTACAAGGAGAGTGTGTTAGTCAAGGCAAGCAGCATGCTTGCAATAAACAACGACAATATGTTAGTAACCGAACACAGTACAAATGACTTCTGCTTCCTGTGGTGGCAGAGGCAGGGCTCTACTTCATGTGGTCGCTCAGAGACTCAGGCTGATAGAGGGGCTCTGTCATCTTTAATGTGTAGCTTCCAAGAAAACCCTAGGCGATAACATCCAGAGGCAGGCAGCGAAATAAAGACCGTGATTTTTTTTTTTTTTTTTGAGACAAAGTCTTGCTCTGTCAGCCAGGCTGGAGTGGAGTGGTGCAACACAGCTCACTGAAGCCTGGAACTCCCAGGCTCAAGCCATCTTCCCACCTCATCCTCCCAAGTAGCTAGGATTACAGATGCATGCCACCATGCCCAGCTAATTAACAAGAATTTTCTTTGTAGCGATGGAGTGTCACTACGCTGTCCAGGTGGGTAGGTCATGCCTCCTAGGATCCAGGCCTGAGAATGGCATGCATCAATTCTATTGGCCAGAACTCGGTCACATGATCACACCTAAGTAGGCGGGACTAGAGAGGGAGTTTGGTTGTGTGCCTAGGGGAAGAGGAGGCAGTCTCCACTGTAAAGGAGGAATGGATGGATGCCGCACAGGCCAACGCAAGAGTCTTCTGACCTTTCTAGTACAGCCCAGCCCCTTGGGACTTTTCAGTCACAGGTTTCTGGCACGTAGGAGTATTGGCCCCATCTTCCCAACTGAGGTCTCCTCTTTGACGGCTTGGACTTCAGTTTCATCTCTGATCCCCACACAACCTTCTTCTGACTGTTAGGGGCTGATGCACATCAGTCACCCTGCATCAGATGACAAAGCCCTCTGAGGGCGGGCAGGAATGGAGCAAAGGGTGAGAGGGAGCAGTTCTGGCCCAGAGGCCTGCTGGGTCTGCAGCCAGCCATCCGATGTTTTTCTGCTGGTCTTCCCCTCAGCCAACAGCATTCTCTTCTTCACCTGAAGTTCAGGGCAAACAGGGACCAGGAAGGGAAGCAGACCCATTTGTCACAAAGACGTGGCCTCCCAGCCATTGGAAGAGCTTGGCAGGGAAGGTTGTGTGCCAACATTGCTGTCGGCAGCAGCGAATCCTTCATGCAATCATTCATTTCTTCACCTCTGAGTGTGTACTGTGTGCCTGGCCTTGTGCTGGGTGCTAAGGCAAAACGGATATACAGGAAGTATAAGATACTGTATCCACTGATCTGGTGTCAAAGCACCCAGGCCTATGTAGGTTGAACAATGGAGAGAAATTGTTAATAAGGCAATCTATTGGTTTAGAGATGAATGAGAGTTTAAGTGGGGCATAAACAAACAACATATTTAGTGTCTCAGCAGCCAGCCACCTGAACTACTCATCCTAGAGTGTCTGTTAGGAGAATTCCAGGTAAAATGATAATAAACAGAATAGCGATAGCCATCACTTACTGTGTGTATCTGGCACTGTGCTAAATAAATTATCCAAATGTGATACCTTACATCATTCCCCCAACGACTGTATACAATGAAGACTCAATTAAAAAATTGGCTGCCTTGGGGGTACATGCCTGTAGTCCCAGCTACTTGGGAGGCTGAGATGGGAGAATTGCTTTGGTCCGGGAGGGTGAGGCTGCAAATGAGCCATGATCCTGCCACTGCACTCCAGCCTGAGACCTTGTCTCAAAATGAAACAAAACAAAACAAAAAAATCCCAATTCTTTCACAGTGTTAAAAAAAAAGACTCTGGGTGCAGTGGCTCACACCTATAACCCCAGCACTTTGGGAGGCTGAGGTGGGTGGACTGCTGAGCCCAGGAGCTCGAGACTAGTCTGGGCAACATGGTGAAACCCTGTCTCTACAAAAAGTACAAAAATAAAAAACAAAACATAAAAAACTAGCCAGGCAAGGTGGCAGCATGCACCTGTGGTCCCAGCTACTCGGGAGGCTGAGGTGGGAGGATGGCTTGAGCCCAGGAAGCAGAGGTTGTAGTAAACTGAGGTCGCACCACTGCAGTCCAGCCTGGGCAACAGAGAGAGATCCTCTCTCAAAAATAAATAAATAAATAAACTCACCTAGCCCTATTTTCTCTCTCTCTCTCTCTCTCTCTTTCTTTCCTTCCTTCCTTTCTTCCTTCCTTCTTTCTTTCCCTCCCTCCCTCCCTCCTTTCCTTCCTTCCTTCTTTTTTTTTTTTTGGATGGAATTTGACTCTTGTTGCCCAGGCTGAAGTACAGTGGCTCCATCTCAGTTCACTGCAACCTCTGCCTCCTGGGTTCAAGTGATTCTCCTGCCTCAGCTTCTCGGTGGAGCTGGGATTATAGGTGCCTGCCACCATGCCTGGCTAATTTTTGTATTTTTAGTAAAGACAGGGTTTCACCATGTTGGCCAGGCTTGTCTCGAACTCCTGACCTCAGGTGATCTGCCCACCTCGGCCTCCCAAAGTGCTGGGGTTACAGGTGTGAGCCACGGCACCCTATTTTCAAGTGATGCGCCTGGCACCATATTTTCAAGGTTGGAAAACCAAGGTTCCAAAAGCCTACCCAAAGTTATCCAGCCATCAGGTGGCAGTGCTGGGGTTGGCATTCAGGTCTCCCTGATGCCAAAGCCCAGGTTTGACTGCTTGTGTTACATGATAAACTGCACCTGTCCTGACGGTCTCTCAACACCCTTTCCAAGTCTGCAAATCCCAGCCACTGTCTGGAGGATGGCTGCCCACTGCCAGGAGCTGCTGTTACAATTTTGAGTGTCCTGGATGAGCCCAGAGAGTCAGAGGGCCCAGTCCTGAGACTTTAGAGGGACTGCTCTCCCAGAGCAGACCCAAGGGACAGAGGCTTGTTTTCTCCTTTGGCCTCATTTCTTCGGCTGCTGATCTCCCCCACGAATAGCTGTCCGTCTGAACAGGCCATGTGAGGACAGTTCTCCTTCAGTATCTCCAGGCAGAAGCTTGGCAGAGGAAATGCTTCTCCACCCACTTGGTTTCCTGTCCTATGATGGCTCTTCCATCTGTCTCATTCATTCATGTATTCATTCAATAAATCATTATGAGCACTGACTCTTGGACAAGGTACCGAAGGAGGTGAGGGAATGAAGATGGATCAATATGAACAACGAGACACTCATATAAAAAGAGTAGTCCAGGCCGGGCGCGGTGGCTCACGCCTGTAATCCCAGCACTTTGGGAGGCCGAGGCGGGTGGATTACCTGAGGTCGGGAGTTTGAGACCAGCCTAATCAACATGGAGAAACCCCATCTCTACTAAAAATATAAAATTAGTTGGGCGTGATGGCACATGCCTGTAATCCCAGCCACTTGGGAGGCTGAGGCAGGAGAATTGTTGAACCTGGGAGGCAGAAGTTGCGGTGAGCCGATATCACACCATTGCATTCCAGCCTGGGTAACAAGAGAAATTCTGTCTCAAATAATAATAATAAAGAGTAGTCCAAGGTAAACATGAAGAAGACCAAGAGAAAGCACGGACCAAGGCCTGCGTGCGGTTGAGAGGAGAGATCTCATCCAGATTCGGCAGGAGTGGAGAAGGGGCGTGCATTAACACAAGTTTCAAAGAGGTGAAATTTGTGCTGGACCTTGAAGAAAGGGTAGGATTTGAAAATGTGTCACCAGGCTGGGCATGGTGGCTCATGCCTGTAATCCCAGCACTTTGGTAGGCCGAGGCGGGTGGATCACGAAGTCAGGAGTTCAAGACCAGCCTGGCCAACATGGTGAAACCCCATCTCTACTAAAAATTCAAAAATCAGCGAGGCATGGTGGCAGATGCCTATAATCCCAGCTACTTGGAAGGCTGAGACAGAGAACTGCTTGAACCTGGGAGGCAGAGGTTGCAGTGAGCCGAGAACGTGCCACTACACTCCGGCCTAGGCAACAGAGAGGGACCCCATCTCAAAAAGAAAAAAGAAAAAAAAGAAAATGTGTAGCCAAAGGGAAGGGCATTCCAGGGAGGGAGAAGAGTGTCCTGAGGTAGAACGCATGGTGGTCAAGGGAGCAGGCAGCAGTTCTGAGTGGCAGGGTTGCGGGTGGAAGCAGACCAGTGGGGGCCAGGATTGCACTGGTGGCTGGGCCAACAGACTTTATTCTGTGAGCTATGTGCTGTGTCACATGTCACATTGGTCACAGCCCAGCCTTGTTGGAATGATGGAGTGGGATCTGAAGAGATGGAGATAGGTCCCAAAGGTCCAGGAAGAGTCTTGACCCTGAGTTGCTGGCCTCCCTGGGGACACATTTCTGTGTCGTCCTTGGCTGCCTGTGGTTCTTGGAAAGCCCTCTGTTGTCACTGCCTCTGAGAATCTCTGACCTCCTCCAATAATACTTCTCACACCCAGTCAGCCCAACAGGTCTTACAGCCTCAGGGCTCGAAGGGAAGGTTTAGAGAGCCTCTTGCTCAGTGATTTCAATTGCTTCAAAAGTCTGTACGACCCATTATTCAAATGGAATCATAGGACCCCCAAACAGGTTACACATACTGCTCTAGTTAAAGCAAGGGGAAGGCCAGGCGCAGTTTCGGAGGCCCAGGTGGGCAGATCACCTGAGGTCGAGAGTTCGAGACCAGCCTGACCAACATGGAGAAACCCTGTCTCTACTAAAAATACAAAACTAGCCAAGTGTGGTGGTGCATGCCTATAATCCCAGCTACTCAGGAGGCTGAGGCAGGAGAATCACTTGAACCTGGGAACGGAGGTTGTGGTGAGCCGAGATCGCGCCATTGAACTCTAGCCTGGGCAACAAGAGCAAAACTCCGTCTCAAAAAAACAACAAAAAAAGCAAAGCGGAAGGGTCTTCCTACTGCATTTCCCCATCACTCCCCGCAGCAGCTCCTGGGGCACCCTGAGACATCTAGGTCAGGAGGAATGTGGTTTGAAAGCCACTAGGCCGCTCCACTCTGTTTTCATTTTCCAGGTGGGAAATTGACACTGGGAGGAGAGACACAGGGGCTGAACCATCTGACCTCTGATTCAGGGTTCATTTTGCTATCTTGTACCTAAGATCAGGGAGAATGTTGGCTAAAAGCATAGACAAAGGCAGGTGTGGGTGCCCAGGAGATGCTTCCTCTCCTCTGGGTAGTAATGCCATCAGAGCCTGGTGGCTGGAGCAGTCCCATACCTCCAACTCTGCAGCCCAGCCGCAGTGGGAGCCACACGGGCTCACCTAACCCTCAGTCCGTCATACACCTTGAGAACGGAGATGTGGTCAGCAAAACTTGCAGCCACTCTCACCAGGGAGACAAGTTGGAGTGGTTGTTCTTCACACGTACTGGACATTTTATTATTTACTGAAGGGTTTTCACAGACATGATTCTACTTAATACTTTACAACCAGACGGTGAGGTTGTAAGAGGAGATATTATCCCCATTTCACCTTTGTTTAACAGGAGGCTCAGAGAGGAGTCCTCTCACCCAGGCCTTCTAATTCCAGGTCTAGAGATCATAGTGTGAGTGAGGGAAGGTGAGAGGCCGTGTGTGTGTGTGTGTGTGTGTGTGTGTGTGTGTGCGTGTGTGTGTTGAGAGGCTTCCAGTGAACAATGGAAGAGCAGGGGCTGAGGCTGGGAGCTGCGAGCAGGCCTGTAAGTCATTATTATTATTTTAGAGACAGGGTCTTCCTCCATCATGTAGGCTGGAGTGCAGTGGCGTGATGATAGCTCACTGCAGCCTCAAATTCCTGGGCTCAAGCAATCCTCCTGCCTCAGCCCTGCAGAGTGCTGGAATTACAAGCATGAGACACTGTGTGCCTGACCTGTGAATTATTATACAGTAACTGCTCCTTTAATTACATGCATCTCGTTGCAAATGTAAGAACAAGAGAGGGCCTCCTGCACCTCCCAGTGCCTAGCGGTTTGAAACTATCCGCTGCATGAGTCTGACTGAAATGGTCGTGCAGTGATCTTGTTTCTAGGCAGGTCTGGGGTTGTCTCAGCCACACCAGAGGCTGCCCTGCAGCCCATCGTCCCCTCATAGGTCTCACATCTTCCCACTTCCTTCCTTTCTGCAAGTGGGGAGAAACACCAACAAAAGTCCTGGCAATGTGTAAGAGGGAGGCAAAGAACATGCAGAAAGCCTTGCCCGGCGAGTTCTTGTTACTCCTGACATACGGAGTCAGCCCTAGCTTTTCCCTCCAAAGCCCTGATCCCACCTGGGTTCTGCAGGGTGAGATGCCTGGGTTCTGTAGGGTGAGATGGCAGTGCTGTCCTATTTCCTGGCAGTTGCAGGAAACAGAACCATTCTGATTACTGGCAATGGTAGAGGCCACTCGTTTGGGTTCTGGGTAACTCTGGGATCAGTGCCCAGCTCAGCACAGGAATAAAGAAGATATCCAGCCGAAGACTCACACTGTCACAGGGTCTGGACAGATTTCTCCAGAGCTTCTGAAAGAAAATTGAGCTGCCCACCCCATTCTCTTACAACCTGCTCTGCTCTGATCCTGAGGGCACACACAGTCTATATACCACACGCTTTGACATACACATGAACCTTCTCAGAGATACTAATACATGGCTTATGAGAAGGCCCCCGCCCTCCCTGCCAAATGTCCCAGACATCTGTGTCTGAGTGCCCAGGCATACAGACATTCTGGGAGGCTGAGACAGACAGCCGACGACCCTCCAGGGAGTCTGGCACATGTGATTTTCAGACAAGGCATAAGTTGCTGCCTCCTCCTCCAATATTAAGGAAGAGCTTCCTGGCAGCAGTCCCCAGCCCCCATCCTAATCCTGGGGTTGGCTCTGGCTGCTCAAAAGAGCTACTTTCAGGGTTCTGATCGTAACTAGGGAGAGCCATACCTGATCACCTGTGGCTTATCTGACCCTCAATCACTTCTGTCACCCCCAGCAGGCCTGGCATTAAACACAACACAGGAGTAGTGACAGGGCTGAAAAAGCAGGTCCACTTTATTTACAATGATCAGTGACACATAGATCTTTGGGCTTTTTGTGGCCTTGCGGTGACACCTGGGGGGGAGGTCCACTCCCTTGGTTGGGTTAATACACCCTCCTTCCTCATCCTGCTGGGAGAATCCGCTGCTGTCGGGACCCACCTGCTCTGAGGAGCCTCGACTTGGGAGCAGCTCTGCTATGCCTACTTTCTAGGTAGTCAGTGTCCCCAAGCACCTGCCAAAGGTTCTCCTTACCTCCTTTGAAGCCCCATCTTGGACCTGGTTGAGGGGCACCTAGGAGGGGACCACATGCATCCATCTGCAGAGAGATGGGGCGGGTGAAGAATCCCGTGGTGGGTGCCAGGGCAGAGGCCTGGGCAGTGGCCTGGTGCATGGCTGTTACCTGGCCTAACCTGTTGTTTGAATGTCAGTGGGACTGTCCTAGTGTTCTCCAGAGGCAGAGCAGTCAAGTCCCAGGAGTCCTCCTAGGGGTAGAGAGGCGGGGCTTGGGCCTGCGGATTCCTCCCTGCGCATATGGCAGCGGACTCTGCCCACCACTGGCCCGGCCTCAACGCTCCCCGGCCGCTAGATTCTTCCCCTGCAAGAATGCCTCTCCAGGGCATTCATTTTTTTTTTTTTTTCCCACAGGGAAGAAGGCTAGGGGGACCAAGGGCAGGGTTGTTGCCTCCACCCTGGCCAGGATCCAAATCCACCCTCCTGGATTTCTGGAAACTTATCCTCCCTTCTCTTGAGAGGATGTTTTGGGAGGGAATGAGGAGGTCTGTGGGCAAAGAGACTTGGTGTAAAGCGTAGGGGGCAGGTCCACAGTGGCAGGCCCGGGCACTACGGGTGTGGGGAGAGAGGAACACCCGCAATCATCAAGGGCATCCCAGGCATCATCACCCTGAGCCAAAATGAGGCGGCGGGGCGGACAACACGGAGACCACAGGGGAGACACGGGCCGGGGGCCGGGGCAGCCGAAGCGGGCAGGGCCGGGGTCGGAGGCTGTGAGTCTGGCGGGCTGGGCCTGAGGCCGCGAGTCCTGTCCCTCCGCTCTCAGCGCGCCTGGCCCGCCCGCTCCCTGGGGCCGGCCTTCCAGCGGCAGGGCTGCGCGGGCGGCGGGGGCGGCGGGGCGCCCCGCAGGCTGCACGTCCTCAGCTCCCGGGCCAGGCTGAGCACCTCCGGCCGCTCGCGCTGGGGGGCTCCTCCCTCGCGCTCCTCCGCGTCGTCCTCCTCCTCCTCCTCGTCCTCCTCCTGGATGCTGCTGAGGCGCGGCGCCCCGCGGCTGCGTTCGCTCGGCGGCGGCCTGTAGGCGCACTTGGCGTTGAGCAGGCGGCGCAGCGGGGCGCGGGGCACCGAGGCGGCGGCGCCCCCCGCGCGGAGGTGCTGCTGGCGCACGTGGCGCGCGTCGCTCTGGCGCTGCAGGCGCTTGAAGTCGCTGAAGGCTGCCAGCGCGGTCTGGCGGAGCAGGCGGGCCAGGGCTCGCGCCTTGTGCGCCCGCGCCAGCAGCACAGCGTGGCAGCGCAGCACCACGGCCTTGTGGCGCGCCTGGTGGCGGTAGACCCAGGCGAAGACGCGCGGGTGGCGCCCGTCCGCCGTGCAGTAGGTGATGCGCGGCAGCAGGTAGGCGTGCGCCGGCCTGCGACCCCCCGAACCCCCGGAGGCGCCGCGCTCGCAGGGCTGCATGCGGATGCCGTGCGGGCCCAGCGTCAGCTTCATCTTGGTGCCCCCGCCCGGCCCGCAGCGAGCCCAGATCTTGCCCACGGCGTCGTCGGTGCAGCCGTCGCCCTTGGCGTGCAGGGTGACGGCGTTGCCCAGGTACCACACGGTGTAGGTCGGGTCCTCCTTGTTGAGCTCCACTTTCTGGCGCCGGCTGCGGAACACGCGGCCCAGGCGCTCCAGCGGCCAGTCGGGCAGCAGGTCCGGGCAGGAGCGCAGGAAGCTGGAGAGCAGCGACGTGTAGGCGAGCCCCGGACTCAGGCTCTTCGCCTTGCACTTGGCCTCGTCCTCCACCAGCACGAATTTGTTACGTCTCCAGGGCAGCATCGCGACGGCGGCCAAAGAGGCTGGGGTCGCGGGGAGCTCACCTGCGTCCTGTCGGGAGGCCGGGGGAGGGAAAGCGCGCAGAAGTCCACCGGCCCGGAGTCGCGAGAAGCCGGGCAGCGCCGGAGACAGTCGGTGTCCGGAGATGCCCAGTGCCAGGCAGGGCTAGCTTCGCAGATGCCCGGTGCCCAGCCGGCGGCCGAGTGGCTGGGGACAGCTTTTCCCGGGAGTGGCTCCAGCCGTCTGGGAAGGGAGGAGGGGCCGAGGCTGGGGGTGGGGTGGGCTGGACACCCCCAACCCAAGCCCAAATGGTGGGATTTCCGCGGTCCCTGCCGCCGCAATTTGGGTCGCCGGAGCCGCTGGCTGCTGCTCGGTGGGGCCGACCGAGAGCGCGGCTGCGGTGGGGACTCTTTCAGGCGTCGCGGCTCCGCCTCCCCGGGCTGCCTACATCACCGGGCGGGACCGCTAGCTCTCTTGTCCCCTCCCCTTGCCCTCTTCTCCCCTCCCCCCGCGCAGGCTCGCGCTGCCCGGGACCCTGCACAGGCGCGGTGGAACGGGTTTAATCATTAGCGGAGGGGTGAGGGTCGAGAGGACTGTTAAGTACTAGGTATCCCCTGGAATATACCGGAGGGCTTTGTCCATGCTAATTTATTTGGCCTCTCTACTGGTCTCCAAGCTCCCCTTGGCGCATTCGGGAACCTCCCCCGCCACCCTCCACCCCAGTATTCCTGCTGCCCCTCACCCACAGCATGCCCTCACCCCCATCCCTGGGAGTGGGAATCAGGGTGGGTTCCTGAAGGGGCCGGCCTGGTGCACTCTGCCTGGTCTGCACAGCACAAAGCCAGCCGAGGTGGCCGAGGCAGTGCAGTGGAAAAGTACTGTCGCTTGGTGAAGCTTTCTCCCAGGTTCCTCCAAGGTCGTGGGCCAGACCGCTGGGCCTGAGCTGAGAGACCTGGCCACTGCTCCAGTGGCTGGCAGTGCCCCTCACCTGACTGAAGGAGAGAGGGAACTCTTTGAGGGTGGGGGAAACTTTCAGAACAGGGTCTGTGGTAATTGCAGTTGAAAAGCTGCTTCTGGCCAAAGGGCAGCCTCTGGGGTTTGTGCAGATTAAATAAACTTCTATTTGTGAACTCCTATGAGTTCCCAGGGGTTTTGCATTCATTATCTCATTGAACCCTTGGGACAAGCCCAGATTCAGTTAAATGACTGGCCCAAGGTCTTAAGGCTGGTAGGAGGTAAAACTAGGGCTCCACTCAGGCCTGGGTGACCCAGGGGTTGCCCCCAACCCTCCATCCTCCCCTGGGACCTCCTAATGAGAAGTGGGGAGCTCCTACTGGGGATGAAGTTCTGGTGTATGAAAGACAATCGTCCCTGGGTGTGGGGACACAGCTCCCTCTTTCAACATTGGTTAAGCCACAAGCTCCCTAGAACTCCAGGACTGCTCTGTATGGGGCCAGGAGTCTTGCTGCCTTGGCCTCTCACAGAGCCAACACTCAAGCTCTTTCCTTGGCTTCTGAACAGGTCATCTGGGGCGGTATCCAGGTCAGGAGTGAACCCAGGTCTGGGCTGGAGCTGAATTGAGAGCTTGGGCTGGATCAAGCCAAACCCCATGACCTCCGAGAGTGGGAGCAGTGGGAAGATATGGGAAGGCAGCGCCTGCTATCTCGGCCAGCAACAGCCTTCCAGGGGGAAGGAGTAGTGAGTAGCTGGGGTTAGAATCCCAGAGGGGAATAAAAATAAAATAACAAACCACAGCAAGAAAATAATATGCAAATAAAGACCAGGAAGTTACTCGGATCGGTAGTATCTTTGCTTTGGAGGGTGCCTCTGCTGTAGCCAGGTTCTTTTTAATATGGAAATATCTTTATCACCTTTCGCTGATTATAAAAGGAATAAGTGCTTGTGGTAAAAATTCACAGGAGAAGGACATGAAAGGAAGTCTCCTACTGTTCCCACCCTGCAGGTGTGGCCTCATTTCCCAGGGGGATAAGACAGGTTCTGAGAAGCCAGTGAACATTGCAGTGCTTCTCATGGCGCCAGATTTGTCTCCTGGGCCAATGGAAATGGAGACATTAACTCAACCAAATCCCTTTATAGAAAGAACTTCATGTGGTTTTGACCTAAAATCAGTTCACTGTAAAATTCTGCCATGTCCTGCCTTGAGTCTCCTAGGGTCGTTCTCTGGATCTTGCCACTGGGGGTTCCCTCTCCCCACTGCAGTGAGCTGGTGGGAGTGGTCAGAGGCAAAGTCTCAGCTTGCAAGGCTAAGAAAACTCCAAACATTTTTTTCTTTTTTGAGACAAGGTATTGCTCTGTCTCCCAGGCTGGAGTGCAGAGATCATGGCTCACTGCAGCTCGACCTCCCGGGCCTAAGTGATCTTGCCATCTCAGCCTCTTGAGTAGCTGGGACCACAGGCATGCACCACCACGGCTGGCTAATTTTTAAAAATTTTTCTCTAGAAACATGTTCTCTGTATGTTTCCCAGGCTGATCTGGAACTCCTGGACTCAAGCAATCCTCCTGCCTCAGCCTTTTACAGAGTGCTAGGATTATAGGCATGAGCCACCGTGCCTGGCTGGACTCCAGCTGTTGATGGAAGGAAGGTGTAGCCAGCCCTTTAGGCTTGCTAGAGTTAACACATAAAGACACAGCACATGTAATTAAATGTGTTTCAGAGAAACAACTACTTTTTTGAGACAGCGTCTTACTTTGTCACCAGGCTGGACTGCAGTGTCACAATCCCGGCTCACTTCAACCTCCGTTTCCTGGGCTCAAGCTATTTTCATGCCTCAGCCACCCAAGTAGCTGGGACCCATGCCCAGCTAACTTTTGCATGTTTAGTAGAGACAAGGTTTCACCATGTTGGCCAGGCTGGTCTTGAACTCCTGGTCTTAAGTGATGCACCTGTCGCAGCCTCCCAGAGTGCTGGGATTATAGGCATGAGCCATACACCTGGCCAGAAACAGCAAATTTGTAAAGTCCAAGTAAGTCCCAAGTATTGCATGTATCTGGCAACTCTAAACCTCTTGCCTACCAGCAGGCTAGAGATCAGGTGGCTACAGGTATATGTGTGCTGCGCACTGATGGTCTCTACCCTCTCCTGAGCCTGCCTTACTTTCCTTAATCCTGGTGGTGTGACTTCTATTCCCATTGTTTTTGGAAAAATTCTCAGGGGATGGGAAGGGAGTCACTTTGGACTGTGAGATCACAGCAAGCCCAATAGTCTGTTTTAATGTTACAATCCCTTCGCCTCAAAGCAAGCTTGGTCTTGGGCTTTCTGTGCTTCCTCTAACCTTTTTTCTATAGAGCAGCAGTCCCCAACATTTTTGGTACCAAGGACCGGTTTTATGCAGACAATTTTTCCATGGAGGGGAGGGGGATGGTTTTGGGATGAAACTGTTCTACCTCAGATCATCAGGCATTAATTCAATTCTTTTTTTGTTTGTTTTTGAGATGGCGTCTCGCTCTGTCACTCAGACTGGAGTGTAGGTGTGATCTCAGCTCACTGCAACCCTGTGCCTCAGCCTCTCAAGTACCTGGGATTATAGGCACATGTCACCACGCCCGGCTAAATCTGTATTTTTAGTAGACATGGGGTTTCACCATGTTGGCTAGGCTGGTCTCAAACTCCTGACCTCAGGTGTTCTACCCACTTTGGGTCCAGCCTCCCAAAGTGCTGGGATTACAGGCATGAGCCACCACACCGGCTATCAGGCATTAGGTAGATTCTCATAAGGAGCGCACAGCCTAGGTCCCTTGCATGCCCAGTTCACAATAGGGTTCGCGCTCCTATGAGAATCTAAAACCGCTGCTGGAGGTGAAGCTCAGGCAGTAATGTTCGTTTGCCTGCCACTCACCTCCTGCTGTGTGTCCCAGTGCCTAACAGGCCACGATTGGTATGGGGGGTCAGCGGCCCAGGGGTTGGAGACCCCTGGTGTAGAGGGCTCAGTTGCCCTCTGGGCTTCCACCATCCATTCTATTTAAATGTCTCAAAAAGCTGGCCTGGTCCCAGGCATGGAGGCCGAACTCATCATGAATGGGACTAGGGCTGTCCTCTCTGTTAAGGTTTCTCTTTCCTTTCCTTGGTAGGAGCTCCCAGCCTGGCATCAGGTTGTCACTACTTCATAGATCGGTGGGCAGTTGGAACTTTTCTCTTTTTTCAAACTTTTTTTTTTTACCATATTTATACTAATATTAATTTAAAAAGCCAAATAACTGGCTTATAGTAAGCTTATAATTTAAAACAAATCAATCCCTTACCCCACCCTTTTTTAGTCTCAATTACCACTTCCAAAGACAACCACTCTTCTACATATTTTATTTTATTTTTTTTTGAGACACAGTCCGGCCCTGTCAGCCAGGCTGGAGTGCAGTGGCACCATCTCAGCTCACTGCAACCTCTGCCTCCCGGGTTCAAGCAATTCTCCTGCCTCAGCCTCCCAAGTAGCTGGGACTACTGTATTTTTAGTAGATATGAGCCTTCACCATGTTGGCTAGGCTGGTCTCAAACTCCTGACCTGAAGTGTTCCACCCACCTCAGCCTCCCAAACTGCTGGGATTACAGGCATGAGCCACCGTACCTGGCTCTTCTTTACGTTTGAGATGGCATTTCTGTCATATGCCTCCGTATCTCTGACCCTCCTAATTCAGACATTTCAGTTGTTAAATCTTATCTATTGTCTCCCTGTGACAGAAGATGAGGATTGTGGTCATTTTACCCACCCCCGTCACACATGTTTTTCCTCCTTCCGCCCTCCTAGTTGAGTTAGAACATTTTGTTGTTTCTGTTGCAACAGTATTCAGGGTTTAATTGTTATAGCTATGTAAATATTGTTCAGAGCTGGGCCTTAAAGTGTGCCATGATTTTCCTTACTTCCCTTATTGGACAACTCTTTTGTTTTTTTTCAGAAGTTAGTAATTGCCTCATTTTTTTTTTTTTTTTTAAAGAAAATAACTTCCTTATGTACCTGTCACTAATTTATCCTCCGCTTCTCCAATGGAATGCTGAAACTCCTCTTGACCTGGTTGAATACACCAGGTGATTTTTCCAGTTCTTTGTGTTTCTTACGGACCACCGCTCTGGGAGGCATCCTCTCTGGGCTCCCATCTGGAGTGCAGAGACCTGTGCAGCTATTGTCTTGGGACCTTGCCCTACTACTATCCTGGGAGTTGCCTTTGCTTCTTTCCTATGTTGCATCCTGCTTTCTGGATCCCTTGCTTTTTGTTGTTCATTTTCTTGTTTTGACAGAGCATGTATTCTACTAGCTTTGATTGATAGTTTGCCTTGGTGTCTGTGTTAGTTCATTCTCACTGCAATTAAAAAATACCCGAGACTGGGTAATTGATAAAAGGTTTAATTGACTTGCTTCTGCAGGCTATAAAGGATGCATGGTGGCTTCTACTTCCGGGGAGGCCTCAGGAAACTTAGAATCATGGCAGAGGGGAAGGGAGGGCCAGGTGTCACATGGAGCAGTAGGAAAAAGAGAGGGAGGGGAGGTGCTATACGCTTTTAAATAACCAGATCTCACAAGGATTCACTGCTGTGACGCAGCACTAAGGGGAAAGCTGCCCCCATGAGCCAATCACTTCCCACCAGGCCCTGCTTCCAATACTGGGGATTACAGTTGCACATGAGATTTGGGCGGGGACACAGATCTAAACCATATTCTACATTGGAGATAAATTTCCCTCAGAATTTTGAAGACGTGATCCATGGTTGCTGTTGAAAAGTCAGATGAGAATCGCATACCCTATCCTGTGCATATAACTTGATTTTTCCCTCTGGAAGTTTTCAGGATCTTCCAGAGGTCTAAAGTTTCACAATGATGTGCATTTTCTGTGGGCACTTGGTGGGCTTTTTATTTTGGAAATCAATCTCTTTTAATTTGAAAATCAATTTCGGGGAAATTTCTGTGTGCTGGTTTCCTCCATTCCATTTTCTCTGTTTTTATTTTTTATTTTATTTTCAGATCTATTTTAGTTCCATCTCTAATTTTTCAAAGTGTTCTTTGCAATTTACCATTTAAAAAAAGGTTTCTTCTGTTTTCTGGGACATTACTTCAACTTTATCATCCAACTTTTCTATTAGATTTTTAAAAATCCCTCTTCTCACAGATTTTCACTTCTAAGAGCAATTTCTTGATTTTTTTTCTCTAGCATCTTATTCTTGTTTCATGTATGTAATATTATCTCTTGTGTCTCTAAGAATGTTAATTGCAGTTGGTTTTTCAAATTGTTTATCTTTCAATTGTGGTAAAATAGACATAAAAAGTTTACCATCTTAACTGTTCTTAAGTGTACAGTACAGTATTAAGTCTATTTGTATTATTGTACAACCAATCTCTAAAACTTTTTCACTTTTCAAAACTGAAACTTTATACCCATTGAACAACAACTCATTTCCAGCTCTCCCCAGCCCCTGGCAACTACCCTCCCACTTTTCATTTCTATGGATTTGGCTACTCCAGATACCTCATGTAAAGAGATCATGCGGTTTTGGTCTTTTTGTGACTGGCTTATTTCACTTAGCATAATGTCTTCATATATATCAGAATTTCCTTTCTTTTTATGGCTGAATAATAGTCCATTGCACGTATATATCACATTTTGTTTATCCATTTATCTGTTGATGGACACTTGGGTTGCTTCAACCTTTTGGCTATTGTGAATAATGCTGCTATGAACATGCGGTGGCTCATGCCTGTAGTCCCAGCACTTTGGGAGGCCGAGACAGGAAAATCACCTGAGGTCTGGAGTTCGAGACCAGCCTCGCCAACATGGTGAAACCCCGTCTCTACTAAAAATACAAAAAAATTAGCTGGGTGTGGTGGTGCATGCCTGTAAACCCAGCTACTGGGGACTGAGGCAGGAGAATTGCTTGAACCCAAGGGGGCGGAGGTTGCAGTGAGCCAAGGTTGCGCCATTGCACTCTAGCCTGGGCAACAAGAGCGAAACTTCATCTAAAAAAAAAAAAAATCTTTTTGAGACCCTGCTTTTGATTGTTTTGGATATATATCCAGAAGTAGAATTGCTGGATTGTATGGTAATTCTGTTCTTAATTTTTTTGAGGACCCATTCTATCGTTTTCCATAGCAGCTGCAGCATTTTACCTCCCACCGCAGCGCACAAAGGATCAAGTTGCTCCATGTCTCCACAGGCTTTCTGTTTAAGTAGAAGTTGTCCGATGGGTATGAGGTGGTGTCTCATGGTGGTTTTTGATTTGCACTTCCCTAGTGATTAGTGATGTTGAGCATCTTTTCATATTCTTGTTGGCTATTGTATATCTATCTTATTTGGAGAAATGTTTATTCACATCCTTTGCCCATTTCGAAATTGGGTTATTTGTGTTGTTGTTGAGGTCTTTATATATTCTGGATGTTAATCCATTATGAGATGTATGATTTGTAAATATTTCCTTTTTTATTTTTTTCTGTTACGGAGTCCTGTTCTGCCACCCAGGCTGGAGTGTGGTGGTGCGATCTCAGCTCACTGCAACCTTCGCCTCCCAGGTCCAGGTGATTCTCTTGCCTCAGACTCCCGAGTAACTGGGATTACAGTTGCCTGCCACCACGCCTGGCTAATTTTGTATTTTTAGTAAAGGTGGAGTTTTGCCACGTTGGCCAGGTTGGTCTCAAACTCCTGACCTTAGATGATCTGCGTGCCCAGCGTCTTTCAGCAATGTTTTATGTTTTCCAGTATACAAGTCTTTCACCTTGTTGGTGAAGTTTATTCCGAAGTTTTTTATTCGTTTTGATGTTATTGTAAATGGAATTGTTTTCTTAATTTCCTTTTCAGATTGTTCATTGTCAATGCATGGAAATGCAACTGACAGCTGGGCATGGAGGCTGAGGCAGAAGGATCTCCTGCGCCTAGGATGCTGAATTAATGTATTAGTACTATAAGTCTTATCAGTGGAATATTTAGAGTTTTCCAGGGATAACTGTTTTCTGTCTTTGGGATTTTTTTTGAGACAGGGTCTTGCTCTGTTGCCCAGGCTGGAGTGCCGTGGGCATAGCTCACTGCAGCCTGGATCTCCCGGGTTCAAGTGATCTTCCTACCTCAGCCTCCTGAGTAGCTGGGACTACAGGTGCCTGCCATCATGCCCAGCGAATTTTGTTGAATTGTTAGTAGAAATGGGGTCTCGCTGTGTTGCCCTCCCACTCCTAAGCTCAAGTGATCCTCCTGTCTTGGCCTCCCAAAGTGCTGGGATTACAGGCATGAGCCACTGCACCCAGCCTGCAGTTGTTTTTAAAAGTCTTCTTCCGTTGATCTGCTTCCTGAGTTTCTCCTGTTTTAAAAAAAAATAGTTAGGCCAGGCACAGTGGCTCACACCTGTAATCCTAGCACTTTGGGAGGCCGAGGCGGGCAGATCACCTGGGTCAGGAATTTGAGACCAGCCTGGCCAGCATGGCAAAACCCCGTCTCTACTGAAAAATACAAAATTAGCCTGGTGTGGTGGCATGTGCCTGTAGTCCCAGCTACTCTGGAGGCTGAGGCAGGAGAATCACTTGAACCCAGGAGGCGGAAGTTGCAGTGAACCGAGATTGCACCACTGCACTCCAGCCTGGGCAATAGAGTGAGACTCTGTCTTAAAAGAAAAAAAAAATCATTTAAAAATGTATTTGCCGGGCGCGGTGGCTCAAGCCTGTAATCCCAGCACTTTGGGAGGCCGAGGCGGGTGGATCACGAGGTCAAGAGATCGAGACCATCCTGGTCAACATGGTGAAACCCCGTCTCTACTAAAAATACAAAACATTAGCTGGGCATGGTGGCGCGTGCCTGTAATCCCAGCTACTCAGGAGGCTGAGGCAGGAGAATTGCCTGAACCCAGGAGGCGGAGGTTGCGGTGAGCCGAGATCGTGCCATTGCACTCCAGCCTGGGTAGCATGAGTGAAACTCCGTCTCAAAAAAAAAAAAAAAAAAAGTAAATGCCTGATTCTTATCTTTGTAGCTTTCCTGTAATGTTTTGTATTCGTGTTGTCCAGTCCTAAGGTGAGAGGCACAAAAGCTGATTGGAAGCTCCTTATGTATGAGGGCCAGGGAGGGGAGGGAAGGACAGGGTTTGCCATATGTGAGTGTCATTATCTGGTGACAATTCAGCCATTTGTAAGGAAACCGAGAGTTGAGGTCACTGTTTTCAAAGAGCATTCCTCGAGTCTCCTGCCCTCATGGAGGGAGTGTGTCAATCTGGCGTTCCCCATACTGGGAGTGAACTGATCAGTAAATGCTATGTTCAGGCTTATGGCTTCCCCACCTTTGGCTGTGCCTGGGGACTTCAGTCTAGCTCTCCTGAGAGCAAAGCTCTGGTGCAGCTTCTGATGTGGAGGGCAAAGCGGCTGCTTCCATGCTGCTCCGGATCCGGGAGGGTACCCGGGGCTGTCACTGCAGGCTTTCAACCCGTCCTCTCTTCTCACCGCCCACACCTTCATCACCAGTGTTTGCTGCTCGGAGTTGCTGGGTGTCCTGGCTCCTCCGCACGTCGCAGCTGGGCTGGCTTTTGTTGTGTTGCAGCCTTCTCCCCTCTGCTGAGCTTTTTCCCCTGGTCTTTCATCCTCCAAAGTGTCACCACCACCTCTGAGCTGCTGCCACCTCTCATTTGTTTCTTGTCACTTAGGTCACTTTCATTCCTTCCTGTTTTAGTGAGGCTTGGGGAAGGGATGGGGAATGCATCTCAGTTTTCCGTGTCTAATGAGAAGGTTCTCCTTGGTAGTTTTCTGATAGTTCCTATTGTGCTCAGGATTCGTGTATTGTATCTATAAATACCTGATTGCATTGACAGTTGTTCCTGGAAACGCAAAAGTACCTCTGTGTTGTGGTGTTAGGATAGATGCAGGTTTTCCCTCAGGTCCTCGCGGTTTCTCCTGACTCCCACAGCGCTTGTTACAGTCTTTGTCAGGATGTTGAGTGCTTTAGGCCTCAGGAAACAGAACCTTGAAGACCTTCTATCCTCCTTTCACCTGCTTCAAGGCAGGACTCGACTTTCCCCACTCACTTTTCTTTTTTTCTTTTTTTGTGATGGAGTTTCATTCTTGTTGCCCAGGCTGGAGTGCAATGGCTTAATCTCGGCTCACCACAACCTCCGCTTCCCAGGTTCAAGCAATTCTCCTGCCTCAGCCTCCTGAGTAGCTGGGATTACAGGCATGCACCATCATGCCTGGCTAATTTTCTATCTTTAGTAGAGACGGGGTTTCTCCATCTTGATTAGGCTGGTCTCGAGCTCCCGACCTCAGGTGATCTGCCCGCCTAGGCCTCCCAAAGTGCTGGGATTACAGGTGTGAGCCACTGCGCCTGGACTTACCACCCACTTTTCTAAAGACTGCCGCTCCAGAGAGGGTCCCACCCTATACCCTGGAGGCCAATCACATGTCAACAACATTAACATAAAAACCCAAGAGGCAGATCACTTGAGGTCAGGAGTCCAAGACCAGCCTGGCCAACATGGTGAAACTCTGTCTCTACTAAAAATACAAAAATTAGTGGGGCATGGTGGCATGCTCCTGTAGTTCCAGCTAGTTGGGAGACTGAGGCAGGAGAATTGCTTGAACCCAGGAGGCAGAGGTTGCAGTGAGCTGAGATCGTGCCATTGCATTCGAGCCTGGGTGACAGAGAAAGACTCCGTTTCAAAGAACAACAAAAACAAACAAACAAAAAAGCCCAAGAAGACTGGGTTCAGGAGCTTCCAGATAGCTGAACACATGGAGGTTCTTGGAGGGTGAGGCATCCAGGAAGGGCGTGGAAGCTTCGTACCCCTTCCCTATGCATCCATGCCCCTCGCTCTATATATCTCTCCATCTGTATCCCTTGTAATATCCTTTATAGTAAGCCAGTACAAGTTAAGTGTTCCCCTGAATTCTGTGAGTTGCGCCAACAAATTAATCGAACCCAAGGTGTGGGTTGTGGGAATCCTGGTCAGAAGTTCTGGAGGCCTGGCATGACAACTGGGATCTGCAGTGGGGGTGGGGGACTGTCTTGGGGACGGAGCCCTCAACCTGTGGGATCCCATGCTATCTACCTGTGGGATCTGATAGTGTCAGAATTGAATTGAAGGACACCCAGTTTGTGTCTGCTGTTGAGTGTATGGGGGAAAACCTGCACACGTTTGGTCAGAGAAGTCTTCTGTGTTGACGTTTGCTGTTGTGGTGGTGCGAGAGCAGAGGAAAAACACTCTTTGTGTTTTTCCCAAATAATGCATGTCAATGGATAAATTTGTTCATATTTATTTGTGTATTTACTCAGCAATTTTTTTTTCTGACAAATAAATGGGAAAGTTGGATTAATTGCCATAGTCCTTTGTGGTTTGTAAATTCGACCAACCATCTCAAGAATTTTTTTTTTTTTTTGGAGACAGGGTCTCACTCTGTCACCCAGGCTGGAGTGCAGTGGCTTGATCATGGCTCACTGCAGTCTTGACCTCCCTGAGCTAAAGGTTTCCTCCCACCTCAGCCTCCTGAGTTCCTGGGACAATAGGCGTGCACCATCACGCCCGGCTAACATTTTGTGTGTATTTTTTGGAGACAGGGTCTTGCCATGTTGTCCAGGCTGGCCTCAAACTCCTAGGCTAACAGAATCCTCCCATCTCAGCCTCCCAAAGTGCCGGGAGTACAGGCATGAGCCACCACACTTGGCCAGGAATCATTTTAATTGGGTGCTAAGTTCAACACTAAACACTGAGGTGGGGGGCACATAGAGATATGGAAGACGTTCCTGTCGTAGCCAGACTTCCTTCCTAGCGTTCATCCTATGTGTATTCTCCTCCCACAATGAATGGGGCTAAGTAATGCCTGAGACATTGTGGAAGTGTCACCATGTGATTTCTGAGGCTAGGATATGAAGGATGCTGTGACTTCTGCTTTGTTCTCTCTTCGATTACTTCCTATGTCAGAAACCAGTGGCTATGTCATGAGGATACTCAAGCAGTCCTATGGAGAAGTCCACAGGGCAAGGAACTGAGGCCTCCTGCCAACAGCCAGCACCAAGTCAGCATCCTTGCGAGTGAGCATCTTGGAAGTGGACCCTCTAGCCCCAGTCCAACCTTCAGATGACCACAGCCCCAGCTCATATGTAGACTGCAGCCTCCTGAGGGACACTGAGCCAGGGCATGCAGCTAAGTTGCTTCTGACTTTCTAACCCTTAGGAACTGTGAGATGATACATGTGTATCATTACATTGCTAAACTTTGGGACAGTTGTCTCTCAGCATAAGATACATACCATCCTAATCTGTCACACTGGCCCCCAAAGCTCTGCAAGATTGCTCTCTCCCTCGTTTCCTGTGACCCTCTTTCCAACAGCATCTCTCTGCCCAAGCCATGCTATGCTAGCCTCTTCCAGCTTCTCTAACCGTTGAGTACTTTGTTGTCTCAGGTCCTTTCCAGATGCAGCTCCCCCAGTCCCCATCCTTCCCTCTCCCCATCTCCTCTTCTAGTCTGCTCATCTTTCAAGCCGATGATTAAGTGTCACTGCTCTAGGGAAATAGTTTCCTGGCCCCTCCTGACTTCCATGGGTCCTGCACCTCAACACAGACCCTTCAGAGCATCTATCAGAATTATAATCAGTTAATTATTTGTGTAATCATTTACTTGGTGCCTATCTCTCTCCACTCCTGAGATCCTAACACATGGAGGGCAGAGAATGCATCTATCTTAAACACAGCCAACTCCACAGCGGCCTGGACAGCATCTGGAACATCGGAGATGCTCAAAAGATGTGTGTTGAGTAGCTGAATGTGACCTGCTTCTGCCAGCTCGCTTCTGTTGTTACCACCTCCACCTCAAGAAAACAGCTTAGAGCAAGCTTGTCCAAGGCCCGAGGCCGCATGTGGCCCAGGGTGGAGATGCATGTGGCCCAGCACAAATCTGTAAACATTCTTAAAACATTTTGAGTTTTCCTGGCCATTGAAACATTTTTTTAGCTCATCAGCTATCATGAGTGTTGGTTTATTTTATGTGTGGCCCAAGGCAATTCTTCTTCCAGTGTGGCTCAGGGAAGCCAAAAGATTGGACACCCCTGGCTTAGAACAAACCCCTCACCGATGGCAGGTCAGTGTTATTCTTAAAGGACAGCACATACACTTTTGTCACTTTTTTAAAATGCCCACTTCCAATGGTGACTCATTTTGTGACCTTGAGCTGCTTGCCTTTCCTCTCTGAAAAAGGTGGATAGAGATTGGTACAGTGCCTCTTTGGAAGGCTAGGAACGGTTTCATTTAGAGAGGTTTTGGCAGGGTTTTCAATGCTCTTGAAGCACAATTTTCTTAATATCTAGGTGGTTGTAAGTGATTATGTAAGTGATGAATAGAAATGAACTGTGATTGACCATGTGAATGTATCTCTTGTAGGTGTGTGTGTGTGTGTGTGTGCGCGCGTGTGAGCTTGAGTGACTTTTGGTGTTAAATCTGCATACATATTTTTCAGACAAGTGTACATTTGCTCTAGGATTCTCTTGGATATCCTAAATTCTGCTGCAGACCTGTTTGAAGATGTAATTGTTTGACTTTGAAGCTATATTCATTTCTAATAATAACAAAACCAATATTTGCTTAAAGCTTAGTTAGGCATTTTGCAAAACCCATTTCCTTTATCATAGCCAATCTTCACAGTTACTTTTGCAAGATAGGAACTATTATAACCTCACATGACAGATGAGGGAACTAAGGCTCAGAGAGGTTCAATAACTTGCCCAAGGTCACACAGCTAAAAAGTGGCAGAGCAATAACTAAAATCTGTATGGCATGCTCAAAATCTTTGGCAAAGTTGTGCATGTGAATTTATGATTAAGAGAATAGGGAAAAAGAAGGATTTTAATGGTGAAGGAGCCCTTAGAAGAGCATTAGTCTAAGTGGGATGGATGCCAATGTTACCTGCAGTGCACCTGTACCCACGAGATAAGCTCTTGGCACATCCATCAAATCACAGTCCAGTTCAGAGCAAAATCATGTTTGTGTAACAAACGACAGAACAGTCCAAGCAAAGGCCAGTATTTGGATACAGCTGGATCTCAGGAATGCCGATAAGAGCAGACACCTGCAGCTCACCAGGCTCTGAGCCAGAGCACATGGGATCGAAGACAGGGCCAGAGGAGTTGGCTACATCTTTTTTTTTTCTTTTGACACAGGTCTTGCTCTGTTGCCCCGGCTGGAGCCCGGTGGCATGATCTCTGTTCACTGCAGCCTCAAACTCCTGGGCTCAAGTGATCCTCCCACCTCAGGCTTGTGCCGCTACACCTGGCTAATTTTATTTTTTGTAAAGATGGGGTCCTATTATGTTGCCCAGGCTGGTCTTGAAATCCTGGACTCAAGCAATCCTCCTGCCTTGGCCTTCCAAAGTGCTAGGATTATAGGCATAAGCCACCATGCCCTGCCAAGATTGGCTACATCTTGTACTGAAACTAGTACTAATACGGATCCTCACACTTGAGCCCCAAATCTAACCACGTGCAGCTGCTTTTCATGCACTCCAGCAGTCATGCGGAACACTTACCTGCCAGGCATGTGAGGCAGGTGATTACAGAGGAGAGCAAGGGAAATGTCCCTGCCCTCCTGGGGCTTACAATCTTGTTTGGGAGTGGGGTCCATATCACGGGAATATATATATTAAACACATTATTTTTAATTTTTGTATTTTTTGAGACAGAGTCTCACTCTGTTGCCCAGGCTGGAGTGCAGTGGTGTGATCTTAGCTCACTGCAACCTCTGTCTCCGGGTTCAAGTGATTCTTGTGCCTCAGCCTCCTGAGTAGCGGGATTACAGGTTTGCGACACCATGCCCAGCTAATTTTTGTATTTTTAGTAGCGATGGGGTTTCACCATGTTGGCCAGGCAGGTCTCAAACTCCTGCCCTCAAGCAATCCACCTGCCTCGACCTCCCAAATTGCTGGGATTACAGGTATGAGCCACCGTGCCCAGCCAAGCAAATTATCATGCAATAATAGTTTAATTATGCAGTGAGAAGAACAGAGCGCTGTGAGAAGGGCCCCTAATTTAATCAGGGGGGCCAATAGCAACCTGCCTGAGGAAGCCACTTCATTTGAAACTTGGAGGTATTACCTATTAAGAAAAAAGAAACTGGTCTATTACTTGTCTATGTGGAGCAAATCACCCCATAATGTAGTGGCTTGAAACAAGAATCATTTAATCTCATCGTTCCAGTGGGTCAGGAACTGAAGAGCAGCTCAGCTTTGTGGTTCTGGATTGGGGTCACTTGTGAGGTTGCATTCACGATGCTGGCTGGGGCTCGGGGATCGGCTCCAACATGGTCACCCAAGTGCCTGGCATGCTGGTGCTGGTCAACCCTCCCTCCCTCCCTCCCTCCCTTCCTGTTTTTTCCCTCCCTCCCTTCCTCCCTCCCTCCCTTCCTCCCTCCCTTCCTCCCTCCTTTCCTGTTGTTTTACCCTCCCTCCCTTCCTTCCTTTCTTTTCTTTTCTTTTCTTTCTTTCTTTTTTTTTTTTTTTGGGACAGAGTCTCGCTCTGTTACCCAGGCTGGAGTGCAGTGGTGTGATCTCAGCTCATTGCCACCTCCATCTCCCAGATTCAAGTGATTCTCTTGCCTCAGCCTCCTGAGTACCTGGGATTACAGGCATGCCCCATCACATCTGGCTGATTTTTTGTATTTTTAGTAGAGGCAGGGTTTCACCACGTTGGCCAGGCGGGTCTCGAACTCCTGACCTCCCTGCCTTGGCCTCCCAAAGTGCTGGGATACCAGGTGTGAGCCACCACTGTTGTCACACTCTTGACCATGCCATTATCAACAGCCTCAGCCTCTTCACAACCCCATCCCCCAGTACAAGAATTTAGTACACCATCTCCGATTCCTTGACCCCCTACCTGGGCCTCCAATTCACTGACCTTTCTACCTTTTCCTTCTCATAGTTCATTTCCCTCCTTACTCAGCTTAAGTCCCATTACTTCCTTGTGTATCCTCACGTTTGTTTTCTGTTGCTGCTCTAAGAAATCACTGCAAACCTAAATTGCTGCAAATCTAAGAAATTACTACAAACCTAACGGCTTAAAACAACACAAATTTACTATCTTACAGTTCTGGAGGTCAGAGGTCCGAAGTGGGTTTCACTGGGCTAACATTCAGCTGTCGGCACGGCTGGGTTCCTGCTGGAAGCTCTAGGAAGAATACACATCCTTGCCTTTTCCACTTTCTAGAGGCCACCTGTATTCCTGGGCTCATTGCTTTTTCTTCCACCTTCAAAGTCAAATTCCATAGCATCGGCGGTATCTTTCTCACCATGCCATCTTTCTGGTTCTCTCTTTTCTGCCTTCTTCTTCTTATGAGAACTCCTGTGATGATACCTGGCCCATGCTGATAATGCAGGATAATCTCCCCATCTCGTGGTCAACTGATTAGCTACTTTAAAAAGAATATTTCAAGATGGGTGTCTTGGCTTGGCGCGGTGGCTTGCACCTGTAATCCCAGCAGTATGGGAGTCTGAGGCAGCCGGATCACGAGGTCAGGAGTTCGAGACCAGCCTGGCCAACGTGGTGAAACCCTGTGTCTACTAAAAAAAAATACAAAAAATTAGCTGGGCATGGTGGCAGGTGCCTGTGATCCCAGCTACTTGGGAGGCTGAGGCAGGAGAATTGCTTGAACCCAGGAGGTGGAGGTTGCAGTCAGCCGAGACTGCACCACAGCACTCCAGCCTGGGCAACAGAGTGAGACTCTGTCTAAAAAAAAAAAGATGGGGTCTCGTGATGTTGCCCAGGCTGGTCTCAAACCACTGGGTTCAAGCAATCCTCCTCTCAGCCTCCCAAGTAGCTGGGACTACAGGTGTGCACTACTACACCTGGCTTGATCAGCCACTTTAATTCATCTGCAACCTTAATTCTCATTTCCTTTTGCTATGTAGCCTGACATATCCAAATTCCAGAAATTACAAGGTGGACATCTTTGAGGGGCCATTATTCGTTCCCCATAAAGTCCTCAGGTGCTTTGCCCTTCTGTTTATCGTACTAGCCTCAGCAAAAGCCCAGATCTCGTTGAAAACAAGTGTCCACCTACTCCAAGCCTGCATCCAAGCAGCTGAGCACGGTGGAGAAAGAGAATCTTTCTCATTTGTCTCCAGTAAACCCCTAGCACTGCCAGGCAATGCTACTATGCGTCCCAAGTCCATTTACACTCCCTCGCTTCTAGACGTTAATTTCACACCTCCTCCTCTCTCGGAGCCCCCACACTTCCTTCCCTGTTCTTCTCAGCTGAATCTTGATTCCTACTTCCTAGAGAAAATTGGAGCAATTGGAAGAGAACTTCCCCAGACTCATCAGCGCCCACCTGCATCTGTGCTCAGGCGAGGCCTTCCCTCCATCCTGTGGATAAACGGCTGAGCACCGGCCTGAAGACAGCCCCTCCCCTGGCGCCTGGACCCATTCCTGCTCACTGCCTCCAGGGAGCCAGTCCAGAGAGCCCTCGCGCTTTCCTGTGTTATCGATCTCCCACTCCTCTCTTCTGGATGATTTTCCCTCAGCATACAAACGTTTTATCACTTCTTCCATCATACAAAACAGACTAAAAAAATACAAAACAAAAATGAAATAAACTCCTCTCTTGTTCTTACATCTCCTCTCCAGCCCTTGCCCTATTTTTCGGCCTTTCTTTACAGAGCAACTTGAAAAAAAATGCTCTCTGCCTGTTGGTCCAGTTCCTTCTCTCCTGCTCTCTTGGATCCACTCCTGTCCGGCCTTGGCTTCCACAGCACTTCTGAAGGTCACTGGCAACCGCCACGCTGCTAAATCCAGCTGTCGATTCCCCTACTGAGCTCTCAGCAGCATTTGATACAGCTGATCACTGCTTCCTCTTGAATACGTTTTCTTGACCTCCTCTCTTGGTTTCCTTCTTATTCAGTGGCAGCTCCGTCTCAAGCTCCTTTGCTGATTTCTTATCTCCTTGACCTTGAGATGCTGGAGTGCCTCACGCTCCCCTGCTGAGCACATCAGGCTCTTAGCATCAAATGCCATTGTATACGCTAATGACCTCCAAGTTATATCTGTAGCTGGGACCTCTCCTCTCAGTTCCAGACTCTTTCCTGCCCTCCATTTGGAGGTAAATAAACCCAAAGTGGGCCGGGCCCGGTGGCTCACACCTGTAATCCCAGTACTTTGGGAGGCCCAGGCGGCCAGATCACCTGAGGTCTGGAGTTCGAGACCAGCCATGATGAAATCCCGTCTCTACTAAAAATTCAAAAATTAGCCAGGCGTGGTGGCAGGTGCCTGTAATCCCAGCTACTCGGGAGACTGAGGCAGGAATCGCTTGAACCTGGGAGGTGGAGGTTGCAGTGAGCCGAGATCCTGGCATTGCACCCCAGCCTGGCAGACAAGAGCAAGGCTGAGTCTTAAAAATAAATAAATAAATAAAATAAGCTCAAAGTGAAAGTGACCTAAACCAGCCAAATGCAGTTGTTCATGCCTACAATGCCAGCACTTGGTGGGGGGGGAGGAGCGTGAAGCAGGAGGATTACTTGAACCCAGGAGTTTGAGGCTACAGTGAGCTACGATTGCATCACTGCACTTCAGCTTGGGTGACAGAGCAAGATCCTATCTCCATAAATAAGTAAATAAGTAAAATGACATAAACCTGTGACGGTAATGTCAGCTATGGTTGCTCAGGTCAAGAACTTCAGCATCAATCTCAGCTCCTGTTTTTCCTTCACGCCCTTTAACCGGTCCAAAGCAATTCACGTCAGCTCTATCTCCAACTACGCCCGAGATCTGACTCGTTCTCACCATGTCTACTGCTCGACCCCGGTTCAAGCCATCAGAATCTCTTACCTGGAACAGTGCGGCAACCTCCCCTCTGCCCTCCATGTGTCTTTCCAGGATCCTGCACAATCGTGTTCTCAGCAGAGGGGCCCTTTTAGGACTGCAAGACTCCATCTTGTAATAAATGAGTGCTAATCACACACTTTAAGCTAGATCCTTAGAAGGTGAGTCTCCTCCTGTCCCTCTCCTCCCACAAATCCTCCATGGCTCTCCCTGGCCAACTAGGCCTTGTGTAAGCCACCCCCATCACCTCTCTGACCTCATCCCCTAGTCTGCCCTTCAGAGTGTGGCCCCACTTTGGCTTCCTTGCTGTTAACTCCAACAGGCCAGGCACACTGTCACCTGGGAGTCTTCATATGGGCTGTTCCCTTGGCTAGGGATGTTCTTCAGGCACCCAGAGGGCTCCCTCACCACTGCCTTCGTGTCTGGGCCCAAATGCCACCTTCTCTGAGCAGCAGGATGGTCACCCCGTTTCCAGCTGCCACCCCCCGCCCCTGCCCCAGCACACTCTGCTCGCATCTCTGCTGTCGTCTTTACTAGCACTCCTCACCATCTGTGTCAGTTTCCTATTGTCCCTGTAACAAATGCTACAAAAAGTGGCTTAAAACAACAAAGTTTATCTCAGGGTTCTGGAGATCAGATGTCTAAAACAGGGCCACAGGGCTGTGTTCCATTGATTGGACTGATTGAGATGGAGTCTCATTCTGTCGCCCAGGCTGCAGTGCAGTGGCGGGATCTCTGCTCACTGCAGCCTCTGCCTCCTGGGTTCAAGTGATTCTCCTGCCTCCCAAGTAGCTGGGATTACAGGCATGTGCCACCACACCTGGCTAATTTTTGTATTTTTAGTAGAGACAGGGTTTCACCATGTTGGTGGGCTGGTCTCGAACTCCTGACAGTAGGTGATCTGCCCGCCTCGGCCTCCCAAAGTGCTGGAATTACAGG
This sequence comes from Cebus imitator, assembly GCF_001604975.1. Lineage (NCBI taxonomy): Eukaryota > Metazoa > Chordata > Mammalia > Primates > Cebidae > Cebus > Cebus imitator. The sequence goes on along the minus strand of NW_016107330.1, from coordinate 10,772,713 downwards.
TGTGAGCCATGGCGCCCAGCCTTCTAATTTAGTTTTTACTGACAGGGTCTTCCTCTATCACCCAGATTGGAATGCAGTGGCATGATCTCAGCTCACTGCAGCCTCAGACTCCTGGGCTCAAGTGGTCCTTCTGCCTCAGCCTCCTGAGTAGTTGGGACTACAAGCATGTGTCACCATGCCTGGCTAAGTTTTGTTGTTTGTTTAAGAGATGGTATCTTGCTGCATTGCCTGGGCTGGTCTCACACTTCCAGCCCCAAACAACCCTCCTGCTTTGGCCTCCCAAAGTGCTGGGATTGCAGCTGTGAGCCACTGTGCTCAGTCTGCTATGTTCCTTCCAGAGGCTCTAAGGGAGAATCTGTTCTCGCCTAGCTGCCTTCTGTAGCTTCTAGAGGCCACCTGCATTCCTGGGTTCATGGTTTCTTCCTCTGTCTTCGAGCCAGCAGCCTAGCATCTTTTCTCTCTGACTTCTGGCCTCTGTTTTTAGAGATAGGGTCTCAGGCCAGGCACGGTGGTTCACACTGTAATCCCAACACTTTGGGAGGCTGAGGCAGGAGGATCACTGGAGCCCAGGAGTTGGAGGCTACAGTGTGCTGTGATCATGCCACCACACTCCAGCCTGCGTGACGGAGTGAGACCCTGTCTTGAATAGATAGATAGATGGAGAGATAGAAGGATAGAGATGAGGTCTTTTGTTGCCCAGACTTAACTCGAACTCCTAGCCTCAAACGATCCAACTCCTGCCTCAAACTCCTGGGTAGCTGGGATTACAGACATGCGCCACCATACCCAGCTTTTTCTTCCTTCCTGTAAAGACTCTTGCAGTTATCTTGGGCCCACCCAGAGAATCCAGGACAATCTGATCTTAAGATCCTTAACTAATCACATCTGTACCATCCCTTTTGCTACATAAGGTAGTGTATTTACATAATTCACGGGGATGGAGAAGTGGACATCTTTGGGGGTTCCACTACTTGGCCTGTAACACCTGCTGATAAACTATAGAATTTTTCTTTACCACTTCCTCCTCCTCCTCCTCCTCCTCCTCCTCTCCCTCCTCTTCCTTCTTCTCCTTTAAAAAAATAAATAAATAAAAATAGGCTCTCATTATGTTACCCAGGCTTGTCTCAAAATCCTGGGCTCAAGTAATCCTCCCACCTCAGCCTCCCAAAGTGCTAGAATTACGGGCACGAGCCACGCGCCTGGCCCCATCTGTGTTCTTGAGGGCAGGTTGTGGACTCCTCAAGGATGATTTTTATCTGTATTCACAGTGCTTAGGACTATGCATAGCTAATAGCAGGTGCTCAATAAAGATCTATTTTTGAATGCACATCTGGCTTTTTGGCTGTGGCTGTGTCTGCCTGCCCTTGGTATATGTGCCAACCAGCAGCACTGCTGGTCTTTGAAAACACCTGCTCCCTATGTGATGGGCAGTGTCGACAACGCCTGGGCGGTTTGGAGGCGGGTGCTGGGCAGCCCCTCAACCCTCGCAGGCTGGAATGGGCGCTGCACTCCTCTCCCATCAGGCATTTTTCTTAGGCTGCTTCAGTGCAGTTCCATTGAATTCCTCCGTGTTTACTGAGCCCTGAGGTGGAGGTTTGGTTCCACCCTGCCACTCCAGGAGATGTCTAGAAGGAGCGTCATCGCCCTCAGATTTGAACCAGAGATTTATCTTTAGTCTGAAAAATGGTATTTTGTTACCATAGCAACCAGACTTCTAAAAAAATGGATGTCAAGTAACATGCAGATCCCAGTGCTCATGGCAACCGCCATTCTGCACATTTTGGGGGATAAGATGTGCCTTGCCTTTTTCCTGCCTGTGAGATGGGCAGTGGGGAGGTGAGGTTAGCACCCGGTTTCCTTTTAGAATTGATGAGACGCTGAGGTTTTTGGTTAATGGAGTTAGAGGCTGGACCCCTCCTCGACTCCCATTGTGAAAGCAGCTGTCTTCTACCAAGTCACATAATCAATGCCTTTCCCCAATTGTTTGAAAGGAGGTTTCTCTTCTGCTCTTGGCTTCTTTGATGCTGCTCAAATCCTTGGAGATGTGCTCTGGTTCTACCAGGAACACACATGATAACAGACACACACACACACACACACACACACACACACTTGTGCACTGAGAATCTGACAGGTGCGGGCATGGCCATTCATCCATCCGTTCTCCCATGTATTTGTTCATTGATTCATCCGTGCCTTCTCTTAGTAAATATTTACTAAGTGCCTGCTACATGTCTGCCTCTGTGCTGGAGCCTTGGAAGCCAACAGGGCACGATTAAGGATGTGATTCTCACTCTCCAGCCCTGTATTACAAAGGAGATAAATAAACACGTTCATTACTCAGCAGCTTCACTGCAAGAGGCATGCACGGGAAGGAAGGGAGTGATTAACTCTAGCAGAGATGTGGGTGGTGGGTGGAAATCCAAGAATTTAGCCTTGTTCTAGGTTCTCTTACAGAAAAGATTGGTCAAACTGTATTCCTTCCAGGAAGATCTAAGAAAAGAAGTCCTCTAACAAGTTTCTCAAACGCATCTTTGACTCCCCCATTGCCGCAGTTGAAGATGTACATTCTCCCCATTATAAAGTTTCTGAAATCAGCATGTTTCTTGTGACTGCTGTACATATTTAATGAAGTGTTTCTTTTCCCATCCCCAATTAAATTGATGGTGTGTCTTAAAATCAGTGGTGTCTTAGAATCAAGGATATTTGAGATTTCCCATTTTTACTCCCAATATTCATTAGTAACGAAGCCTGAGCCCTCAGAGAATCTTCTTGGCCTTGGACTTCTGTTCACATTTCCTCCCTGAAGAAGTGCAGCTTTCCCCATTAAAGACAGTGTATGGCTTCGGCTAGAGCCTTCTGAGGGACTTCTGTGCATTTGTTGGCAGTCTAGTTAGTATTGAGAAGCACGCATTCTGCAGCCAGATTGCCTTGGTTAGTATCCAGCAGCCATCACTTTCCAATCTGTGGCCCTCTCTGAGCCTCGGCATCCTCATCTATAAGATCATAAGATGACTTACCTTTAGGGTTGATTACCCTTCAGTTAATCAATTCAGCACATAAGTACTGAGTGTCTGCTGTGTTCGAGAAGTATGGAAAAGGTGGAAATGTGAAACTGGACAAACCACACAAAATCCTTGCCCTTGTGAGCTTACATTTTATTGGAGGAGACCGATGGTAAACATACAAATTATTCAAATATAATACATTAGCTGGTAATAAGTGTTCTGGAGAAAAATGAAGCAGGGATGCAGGTAGGGACAGCCAGTGCAGGTGAGTTAGGAATACCAGTTAGGATTAGGTTCAGTTGGGAGTAACAAAAAGCCAAACAACAGCGGCTCAAAAAAGACAGAGGTTCACTTTGCTATAATAAATATGAGAAGTCCAGGATGACTTTACAGCTACAGGGGACCCAGGTGTCTTTTATCTTTTTGCTCTGCCATCCTCAATACCTGGCTACTACCTCATGGTCAAAGATGGATGCTGGAGCTCCAGCTATCTTGACTACATTCCAGTCAACAGAGGAAAAAAAAGAATGTGCCTCTTCCCCTTTAAGAACATTCCCTAGAAGTCCTTTCTTTCCGGTTGGCCAGAACTTAGTCACATGGTTATACTCCTGCAAGGAGGGCTGAGAAATGCAGTTTTTATGTGCCCAGCCAAAGAGTAGAGATTTTTTTTTTTTAAACCAGGCAGGCTGGGTGCGGTGGTTCATGCCTGTAATCCCAGCACTTTGGGAGGCTGAGGAGGGCAGGTTACGAGGTCAAAAGATCGAGACCATCCTGGCCAACACGGTAAAACCCCGTCTCTACTAAAAATACAAAAATTAGCTGGGTGTGGTGGCACACACCTATAGTCCCAGCTACTCAGGAGGCTGAGGCAGGAAAATTGCTTGAGCCCGGGAGGCGGAGGTTGCAGTGAGTCCAGATTGTGCCACTGCACTCCAGCCTGGCTCCTGGCGACAGAGTGAGACTCTGTCTCAAAGCAAACAAACAAACAAACAAACAAACAAACAAACCAGGTAACAATGGATAGAACAAATATGGGGCAAAATTAGCTGTCTCTGCACAAGTTATCACAAAGATTTGATTAGATGATGCATGCAAAGGAATTAGCACAGAATAAGCACTTGCTAAATATTAGTTATTTTTTGACGCAATGTTTTCTCAATGTATGTGTTCTTGGTAAACAGTGGGCAGATGAGGAAAAATGGAAGCTCGAGGGTCTTAGGAACCAACCTGTGGCCACTTAAAAGGTGGCAGATTCTGTCCTGTAGGCATCGAGATCCTAGATGCCATCCCCCAGCGGGCACCATGGCAGGTGGAGCATTGAGACGCTTTGCAAGTGCTGCCCACTGGTTTCTGGGCCTGGGACAACCTCTCCAGCATGTGAGCTTGTCTCTCTTCCAGGATCACCCATGGTTTGTTGGCTTTTCAGAGCAGTTTCTCTTACTCTGACATGCCTCTGCCCAAAATAATCCTTGCTGCTTACAGAATAGAATCCAAACGTTACCATTCCTGGCACTGAATAGGCTGAATAGGCATTTAATGCAAATTTATTAAAATAATGAACTCAAGGGCCTCCATGATCTGGCTCTAATCTATCCTTTCTAATTTCTCTCTTTCCCTATTGCCTCTTCCTGCCCCTGAGTGGAGTCTGTTCTGTAACTCAATAGTTGCATTTTTTTCCTTTTTTAAAATTGAGACAGTCCTGCTCCGTCGCCCAGGCTGGAATGCAGTGGTGTGATCTTGCCTCACTGCAACCTCTGCCTCCCAGCTTCAAGTCCTCCTGCCTCAGCTTCCTAAGTAGCTGGGATTACAGACATATGCCACCACGTCCAGCTAATTTTTGTTATTTTTAGTACAGAGTGGTTTCTCCATGTTGGCCAGGCTGATCTTGAATTCCTGATCTCAGGTGATCCACCCGCCTTGGCCTCCCAAAGTGCTGGGATGACAGGCGTGAGCCATCATGCCTGGCCGAATTTTTTTTTTCTTATTTTTGCTACTGGAACAAAAATAGCTGCATTTTTAAAGAAGCTTCAGATTATCAAACTGTGTGATTTAAAAATAATTGTTTCAGTAGGAAAATAAAAATAAAGGCTAGAGTATTTCAGACTTGAAATACTAAGAGTTGTCTTGGTCTGCCCATCAGACCCTCCAGTCTGCCGGCCTCAGCCTCCAGCCCCCAGACACAGGGCTGAGTTCTGTCCAACACTCTTGGCCACAAGAGTGGCAAATATATTATCCCACCTCTTGGCCACTGTGATTGGTCCAGGCATGCACACTGACCCAAGATAGCCAATGGGAAGTCTTTCTCCCAGTCCTCTGCCTCCCACTAGTTCTGCTTACAAGATGAAGAGCTTAGCCTGGTGCTGTACGTGACTATGAACTAATTGTAAGGAGAAAGACTAATGGTGGTAGGAGAGACTGAAGCAGACTGGCAGAGAAAAGTAGAGGAAGGAGAGAGGAGGAGGCAGGGGGAGAGAATAAATAAATACGGGTGCATTTGAATCCTGGGCCCACATGTGCTCAAGGCCAGCTTCATCAGTGTGCCTTTTCTAGTTCAACTATTGAGCCTGTAATTTTCCTTTTTAGCCTAAGCTAGTTTGAGTTGGATCAGAAGTGGAACAGAGCAAGTCAAATGAAGCACTTGAGCAAAATTTAAGGCAGCATTTACGAACCTGACAGTGAGCACCTGTATACATTTCTCACCCTGAGCTCCTCACTGGCCTCCTCTTAGTCTTGACCTTGAATTTCAATAACTTGTAATCAAACAAATTCTTGGCTAATGTAAGCTCTTTTATTATTTTTAGTAAATGATGAATTCTTGGCTACTAGAAGCTCTACTTATTATTTTCAAACCGCAAGTTAAAAACGTTGTATTAGTTGATCCGGTTGGCCAAACACACCCCAATTTTATTAGGCTATATTAGTTTTAATTAGGTACAAATATCTTGTTAACATATCACCTAGAGACCATGTCACCCACTGCTTTTTTAAGGCTGTCAGTCTCTTCAGCATGGTGAGGTGGATACCCTTTCCTCGGGGAAGAGAAATCCATGGTTTGTTGCCCTTGTCAATAACAAAAATGCTGGAAAGCCAGGTGGCAAAGCTATTGCTGTTGGCACCTTTCACATGAACCACATCAAAAGATCCACGCCAATTCTTCCCAGGTTAGCACCTCCGGTCACCATCCACAGGTTACCAGTGTCAAACTTGACAGTACTCTTGCCAGTCTCCAAATCAATTTGAATGGTGTCACCTTGATGAAGGGACCAGGGTAGCAGATGGTGCCAGCATCATTGGTCATCAGATGAGGGATTCCTTTTGTGCTCAAGATTTTTCTCACTTTGCACAATTTGTACTTGGCCTCCTCAGCTGTGAAACGGTGAATGGCAAAGTGACCGATGATGTTACAGAGCAGACGAAGTTCTTTCCGGTCTTGTCAATGCTGATGACATCTGCGAATCCAGCAGGGGAGGTTCTATTGGTTTGGACCTTGTCATCAGTCTTAACAAACCGCAGCATCCAAATCTTTAGTTATCTTCGGTCAGGGCATACTTAATTCTGTTGCTTAAGAAAAACGAAGAGGGGGAGACAATCTCTCAGCTTGCGGGGACTGGTGGATGGATGAGGAGCAAACACAGCAGTGTCTCCAGAGTCCACTGCTTTGAGCTGCTCCCCATTTCAAATGCTTCTTGGGACCATAAGCCATGGCTACCTTAGGCATGGAAAGAAGTTCACCTTCCTCCCCTAAATACTAAATGGACATGTCCTGAAGCACACAGGCCCACAGACAGCTGGGTCAAAGTCAGTGGGTTTCTACAGAGACTAAGAAAGTAGATGTGACCCATTCCACAACTGCCAGCAACTGACGTGGCTCCAGCGCCAGTGATTCATTAGGGAATGTGGTGTATGTTGGTTATAACTCAGTCGGATATCTGTCGTCACTTTCTCAGAGCTCCTGTCTTTCTCACTTGTCTTATGGTTGGTGGAATAGACAGAATTCATTTCCCCTTCTTTGGGCAGTGGTACCTAGGACAGTGCTTGTCACATAGAAGGCACTCAATGCATGCATGTTGAATCAAACTGATCTGGCCATGCTCACCCTAGACACATCTAACAGTGGGGCGTCACTCATTCTTGGTCAGTGGTGCTTTTCCTCCTCTGGCTTTGATGCTTAGCTTGTGGGCGGACATGCGACCTGAAGCCGCCCATGAGACTCAAGTGCCAGGACTTTCTTTGAAATTATTGGGAAAGAACAGTCCTCTTCCTCTGGGGCTGCAAAGCTGTGAGACTGTGGGTCCAATGGCCTTTTTACGATCTGGGAGTGACGGCCTAAGAATGGAGCTTGTGGAGTAGACAGAGAAAGATGAGCCCTGATTTTCCAGATCCCTGGAGGTAACCAACTCTCGACTTTTCAGTTATTTGAGCCAACAAATTCTGTTCTGTTCTGTTTTGCTGAAGTGAGCTAGAATTGGGATTCTGCACTTGTCACTAAGAGAGCCCACGTTAACACAGGCCATTTAAAAAATCTGCATTATATGTTAGGATGCTCCTGGTGGTGGCACTTGCCAATGGCCAATTCACTGGGATTATACAATAAGGTTTTTGATCTCACTTACAAGAAGTCAGGCATAGGGCACCTTCAGGCACAGTTAAATCAAAGCTCCAGTTCCACTTCTCTGTGAGTCTCTTAGCTTTGCCCCCTCCATGTATTGGTCTTGGTGGCAGCAAGATGACTTAAGCAGTTACAACACATTCAGATTCATCAACCAGAGGCAGAAATGGAACTGTTTCTTCCAGTCTGTGCTGCTTAAGAGAAGCCCTCGGCAGACTTCCCCTCCCATCTCATTGGACATAAGTGAATCACATGCTCATTCCTAAGCCAATCCCAGGTAAGGGGGATGGGACCACCATGTTCGGCTGGAGCTGAGGCCAAGATCCACCTCCCTGTAGCGTATGTTCCATAGAGAGACATATATTTATGGATTCCTCTCCCGGATCTTCATCTATTTGCTCTTCAGGTTCCATCCCCTACCACATAGACAGTTTCCTCCCATTTTGAGGAAAAGTTCTTCATATGACCTTGTGCCCTTTCCAGCCACCATAATATTTCTCTACTTCCTTCCATCAGAGTTAGGTGGACCCAGGGTTGGCAGAACTCAAAGGAAGTTACTGAGGTGTGCAAAAACGCTCTATGCTCAGGATAGGCAAAGGCTCTGAGTGGCAGAACCGAGGCTAAGGAGGTGAAGTGTTAGAGATTCAAGATGGCTGACAATAAACTCCTTGAGAGGTAGTGAGCTGTCTACCAAGTTAAGTATTCAAGTAAAGTCTGGACGGCCCTCTCTGAATCATTATGGAAGGACTTCACCTACTGGGCGTGACTTTGGACTGGATTTGTTCATTCGTTTATTCAGCAAATATTTCTTGGGCACCAGCTACTATCCTGAACACTGAGAATATGCCTACATTTTGTGAGCCAAGAACATAAATAATAATGAAAAGGATAAGAATTCCTAATCTGCCTAGAGCAATTTCCAATGCATTACCTCATCTGGGCCTAGGGCAGTCCTGTGCAGAAAATAGGGCTATTTCTCCCTTTTTCTAGCTGAAGAAACTAAGACTTATAATGCTGAGATGGTCTGCCGTGTACACGGAAAGGAGGATGTTTCTTTCTCTAGTTTTCAGGTAGTTTGAATAGAATTCCAGCTGAGGCTGGGCACGGTGACTCATGCCTGTAATCCCAGCACGTTGGGAGGTGAGGCAGGTGGATTGTGAGGTCATGAGTTCGAGACCAGCCAGGTCAACATGGTGAAACCCTGTCTCTACTAAAAATACAAAAATTAGCTGGGCGTGGTGGTGGGCGCCTGTAGTTCCAGCAACTCAGGAGGCTTAGGCAGGAGAATCATTTGAACCTGGGAGGCGAAGGTTGCAGTGAGCCGAGATTGCACCACTGCACTCCAGCCTCGGCAACACAGTGAGACCCTGTCTCAAAAAAAAAAAAAAAAAAAAAGGGGGATCCCAGCTGAAAGACACCCAAGGAATCATCTATTTCCATCTCCCCATTTTGCACATGAGAAAGAGGCTCAGGGACCTGGCGGCATTTGCCAGAGATCACGTGGCAGGTAAGTGGCAGCTCTCAAGCCTGTCCTAGTTCACCCTTTCCCAATCCACAGGGTACCATCAGCTGTCAGATGACCAGCTGGCTCCTTGATAAAGACGGGGTTCCTGTTCTCAGGTGAGGCTGAAGGTGAAGGTAGTTACAGGTGAGGGGTCCAGCGCCTGCTGGCAAATAGCAAGCATGAGGCTGAACTGGGCCCCTGGATACAACCCGGCGTGGGCCACAGTTAGCCTCAGTTTCCCCTTCAATCTCCAGACCTTCCTTCACGCTTCCATAGTTACCTCCCATTCCCAGGTCTCAGATCCTCCTTCAGGGCGCTTTGCTTCGCTTCTCCATCCTGTGCTCCTGGCGCCACCTTGTGACTAAAAGTGTCAACTGCAGCAATAACTGACTAAATTCCCAGGAAAATCCCAGCGACCTTACGATGCCGAGATTGAAGGACCCTTAGAGATGATTTTACAAATAATTTGCATTTTTTTTCCCAGTGGCAATACTGATCTGAGCCTAGTTTAGACCCCAGGAACCCTGGTTTCCAGACAAGTTTTCCAAATGGGAGGTCATTGACTAAATATTTGAATAGGAGTGACATGTAATTCAAGGAAGGAAATGACCTGATCAATCAATCAATCTCAACTTGATCAATCAAGTTGATTTTAGGGACAATAACATGAACTAACTAAAAGCTAATATAGTTTTGTCTTTAAGCATATAGCTCTGGAGAAAGAAGGAGTTGGTTAAACCCTGCAACTTCACCTCATAAAGCCTCAGTTTCCTCATCTGTATAATGGGAGCAAAAATAATACCTGATTTCTTTGCAGAAAAGATGTGAGAATGACATGAAATGGTTCATGTAAAACAGTGTCTGGTACACCAGATGGAAACATTCACTCCAAGATGAATCATAGACCTAAATGTAAAACCTAAAACTATAAAACTTTTTGAAGAAAACATAGGAGAAAAATCTTTGTGACCTTAGGTTAGGCAAAGATTTCTTTTCTTTCTTTTTTCTTTTTGAGATGGAGTTTTGCTCTTGTTGTCCAGACTGGAGTGCAATGGTGCGATCTCGGCTCACTGCAACCTCTGCCTCCCGGGTTCAAGCGATTCTTGGACCTCAACTTCCTGAGTAGCTGGGATTACATGCATGCGCCACCACACCCAGCTAATTTTTGTATTTTTATTAGAGATGGGGTTTCACCATGTTGGCGAGACTGGTCTCGAACTCCTAATCTCAGGTGATCCACCTGTCTTGACTTCCCAAAGTGCTGGGATTACAGGCATGAGCCATGGTGCCTGGCCTCTACCCTGCATTTCATTGAAAGGCAACCAAAAGCCAATCACAACATTTTGTAACAGCCCATCATCTCTCATGGGAGTCTCATCTACCAGTCAGGGGTGTGGATGTTTCCTTATCTTCCAGGTGGCCAAGAGCATGATTCTCTGACCCAAGTGTCAAAGAGTCAAGTGCCCCTCCATAACTATTATTAGCCATACCTTAAAGTATATTTCCTACCTAGCTGTCATAATGTGAAATAATTTGTGATATCCTCTAAACTCAAAACTGTCAGGTAACACAATACAAACAGAACAGAACCTTTGATTTTGAGAGGGATTTATCTGCTTTTAATTCCTAAGGTTTCAGGAGGAAAACAGAGGTTTTTCCCAAAACAGGGTCTGCGGTGCCTCCTCTGTTTTTCTCAATGAGTCCCAGCCTCCCAAATGTTATTTCAGGTCCTCTCATGTGTGCATTAAGAGTGGCAAGACAGGCCAGGCAGGGTGGCTCATGCCTGTAATCCCAGCACTTTGGAAGGCTGAAGTGGGCCAATCTCTTGAAGTTAGGGAGTTCGAGACCAGCCTGACCAACATGGTGAAATCTCATCTGTACTAAAAATACAAAAATTAGCTGGGTGTGGTGGCAGGTGCCTGTAATCTCAGCTACCAGGAGGCTGAGGCAGGAGAATTCCTTGCACGATTCAAGGTGGAGGTTGCAGTGCCAGTGCACTCCACTAGCCTGGAGTGGAGACTCCTCAAAAAAAAGAGTGGCAATGGCAAGACAAACAAATAGAGAAAAGTATCTCAGTAGGCTGGGCATGGTGGCTCACGCCTGTAATCCCACTTTGGGAGGCTGAGGCGGGCGGATCACTTGAGGTCAGGAGTTCAAGATCAGCCTAGCTAACATGGTGAAACCCTGTCTACTGAAAATAAAAAGTTAGCTGGGTGTGGTGGCACACGCCTGTAATCTCAGCTATTTGGGAGGCTGAGGCAGGAGAATGGCTTGAACACAGGAGGCGCAAGTTGCAGTGAACCGAGATTGCACCACTGCACCCCAGCCTGGGCAGCAGAGTGAGACTCCATCTCAAAAAAAAAAAAAAGTAATGATCTATTGAGGGAGAAGAAAAGGAAAAAAATCAGCTGGGCAGAAAGCTAAGAGTAGTCCCTAGTAAAATTCTTTTGAAAAATCAAAGCTACAGGCATAGAGAGAGCAGCCTAGGGAAAAATCAAGCTGTAGCTTGATTTTTTTTTTTTTTTGGTCACAGATAAGGGATCAAGGCCCAGCATAAAGGCCTTTGTTCTTTGTGTAATCAGTGGGCTCCCAGGAAAAAGTTTCCTTCCCTTCTCAGGTGTGTACATGGTGGGCTCCATGGGAACTTGCGTGGGAGGTGAGGGCTTACATAAAACATACCTGCAGTTACACAGACAGGAGAAGCTACATTCTGTGCTTGCCTAAAGACATGCCTACAGCTGCACAGATAAAGGGAGTTAACCAGATAGGGGAAGTTACACAAACAGCTACAGAGATGAGAGGAATTCCTCATAAAAACTTTTGTATTCAACTGTAAAATGGCAACCCACTTGGGCCCCCTCTCTGCTGCATAGAGCTTTCTTCTGTCATTTATTAAACTTTCACTCCAACTTCACCCTTGGTGTCTGTGCTCCTTAATTTTCTTGGTTGTGGGACAAAGACCTTGGATAACACCTCAGACAACAAGACTGCTTCATTAACCCTAGGCTGTTTCACTATTATTATTATTATCACTATTTTTAGAGACAGGGTCTCATTCTGTCTCCCAGGCTGAAATGCAGTAGCATGATTATAGCTCACTGCAGTCTCGAATTCCTGGGCTCAGGTGATCCTCCTGCCTCAGCCTTGCAAGTAACTAGGACTACAGGTGTGTGCCACCAGGCCCAACTAATTTTTTTTTTTTTTAAAAGAAATTATTCTATGATAAGCTAGAGAAGACAGAGTCCAAACTGTACCACTCCATTATGTCAACTTTTAGTTTCTTTTCTTTTTTTTTTTTGAGACAGAGTCTTGCTCCATCACCCAGGCTGGAGGGCAGTGACGTGATCTCAGCTCACTGCAACCTTTGCCTCCAAGGCTCAAGTGATTCTCCTGCCTCAGCCTCTGGAGTAGCTGGGATTACAGGTGCGCACCACCACATCCAGCTAATTTTTGTATTTTTGGTAGAGACAGGGTTTTGCCATGTTGGCCAGGCTGGTCTTGAAATCCTGACCTCAGGCAATCCACCTGCCTCAGCCTCCCAAAGTTCTGGGATAACAGGCTTGAGCCACCGCGCCCGGCCTATATCAACTTTTAGAAAGCAGATCAGTGTAGCCTGGGGAAGGGATAGGAGAGGGATTACAAAGTGTTACTAGGAAACTTTTGGGGGTCATGGATCTGTTTACTGTCTTGATTGAAGTGATGGTGGAATGGACCCAATAGTCCCAGAGATAGTTTTTTTCTGATAAACATAGAAATGGACGCTTCTGGTCTTAAAGCTTGAACCTTACATTTGTTTTATCTGAGTTCCATCTTCAGGAAACTCAGGTCTCCCCCCCCCCCAAAAAAAAAGTATAAAATAACTGAAACTCACCAGACCACCCCATCCAGACAATGACATGCTGGACCCCTCATTCATCATGATTGCTTCTTTGTCCCTTCTGAGTTTCTGTTTTCTTACATATTGTTACATTTCTTCCCTGTTATATAAAGCCCGAGTATTACTCCATCAGGGAGATGGATTTAAGACTGAGCTCCCATCTCCTTGGCTGCGGCAGTGGCCTAAAGCCTTCTTCCTTGGCAATACTCATTTTCTGGCCTTCTGTGTGGTGAGCAGGAGAACCCAGACTGACCCCCTAGTGTTTTGGCAACAATGGTTTCACAGGTGTATACATATGTCAAAGTTTATCACGTTACACATTTAAAATATGTGCAGTCTATTATAGGTCAATAAAGCTGTTTCAAAAAGAAAAGTAGGCCATGCGTGGTGGCTCACACTTGTTCTTTTTTTTTTTTTTTTTTTTTTTTTTTTTTTTTTTTTTTTTTTTTTTTTTTTTTTTTTTTGAGATGGAGTTTCGCTTGTTACCCAGGCTGGAGTGCAACGGTGCGATCCTGGCTCATCGCAACCTCTGCCTCCTGGGTTCAAGTGATTCTCCAGCCTCAGCCTCCCAAGTAGCTGGGACTACAGGCGTGTGCCACCATGGGTGGCTCACACTTTTAATCCCAGCATTTTGGGAAGCTGAGGCAGGCAAATCACTTGAGGCCAGGAGTTCAAGATTAGCCTAGCCAACATGGTGAAACCCCATCTCTACTAAAAATACAGAAAATTAGCCAGGTATGGTGGTAGGCGCCTGTAATCACAGCTACTCAGGAGGCTGACAAAGGAGAATCACTTGAACCCGGGAAGGGGAGGTTGCAGTGAGCTGAAATTGCGCCACTGCACTCCAGCCAGGGTGACAGAGCAAGATTGTCTCAAAAGAAAAGAAAAAAGAAAAGAAAAGAAAAGTACAGTGCCTGGCCCATAACACTGATTTGAGGAATTCCCAAGCAACGGAGTTACTGGTGAGGCCAAGGCCCATCATTCCATCCTCATGGACCATTTTTCTTTCCACTAGGTCTCCCATCGTTGTCTGCTGCTGGAACCTTTGGCCAATCAATGGTAGGTAAGTCCCACTGGTCCAAAGGAGACAGAAAATGACCCCCCCCGGGTGTGACCCCCACTGGATGTGACGTCTTTTTAGGAAATCCTCAAAGCCTACATCCTTCTAAGAGCTTCTGAGAGCAGCATCCTCATGGATACAGTGGATCAAATCTATGACCTGCAGATAAATTGATGCCTTCCTCTTCATAAGACTTTTCACAAACTGCTTAGAATTGAATCTTTTGGGTGCTTGCACCATCTTCATTAGCTTGTACCCCAACACATTTCCTTTTTGCCATGGTTACTGGGATGCTCACAGTCAAGGCTGGTGTCCCAATTGTGTGATTAACTAATCTTAGGTGCCTATCACCAGTTTCTTGCTCCTTTTATCCTCCCTCCCTCCCTCCCTCCCTTTCTCCCTCTCTCTCTTTCTTTCTTTCGACAGAGTCCAGGCTGGAAAGCAGCAGTACTGCCACAGCTTATTATAACCTTAAACGGACCCATGTGACCCTCCTGCTCATCTTCCCAAAGTGCTGGGATTACAGGTGTGAGCCACTATGCCTGGCCTGTATTTATTTATTTTTTGAGACGGAGTTTTGCTCTTGTTGCCCAGGCTGGAGTGCAATGGTGCAAGCTCATCTCACTACAACCTCTGCCTCCTTGCAATCCCTGCCTCCCGGGTTCAAGCAATTCTCCTGCCTCAGCCTCCCAAGAAGTCGGGATTACAGGCTTGCGCCACCATGCCTGAATAATTTTGTATTTTTTTAGTAGAGATGGGTTTCACCATATTGGTCAGGCTGGTCTTGAACTCCTGACCTCAAGTGATCTACCTGCCTTGGCCTCCCAAAGTGCTGGGATTATAGTCGTGAGCCACCGTGCCCAGCTTTGTATTTATTTTTAATGTATCTATCTTATGATGTGTTCCACTTAATGAAGTTATCTCAGATTTTTTTCACAAATAGGTGGGGATTAAATCATAAAAAGTCTCCCCTGTACCCCCCCATGCGGTCAGGGAGCACATCCTGAACATGACCCCTGTGTCCCGCCGCGTATCCGGAAGAGTACATTGCATAGGATAAATGCTCACTAAAAATAAGTTCACTGTATTAGATAATTCTTCTGTCAGGGGCTCTCCCAAGGGAATGTTCTGGAAGCAAACTGAGTGACCGCCTGATGGTATTATTAACGTTTTTTCTGTTTCCTGTGGCACCTGTTGGCAATGTCTGCAGATGCTAAGATGTCCACTCTCATACCTGTTTGGTCCCCGGACCTTGGCGAATGCCTAAGTGGCATTTACCCAGTGATTCACAGGGAACTTTTGCTCCTCTGAGGGGAAATCTGAATTAAATCGAAAGTGAAATGCCTCCAGTGGCATTATCCTTAGTAACCTGTTTCTCCCAGGAAGCTCTGCCTCCTGCCTTAGGAATTTACCTCCCTTTCTTGAAGTTAGAGGATCATCTTTAGCTTGTGATTCAGTCAGGACAGCCTTCCAGGCTGGGGATGGTTCCTTAGGGACATCGGGCTGCAGCTGAAACTGCCCATCTCGCATCGCTCCTAACAAGGTTCACATGATGTAAATTTCAGACTGTCCCAATAGGACTGTGCTCAGCATAGCTAAGGAAGGGTTTCAGCCTTTGGCAAAAAGTGGAAAGGTTATTTAAAACCAAACTGTGTCATTTAAGTGGGATGGCTTTAACGAGCTCCCAAGGAACTCACAAAAGAGCCCAGAGAATAAAACAAGGGGGCCCCAAATAGTCGGAACCTGTAAGCAAGGACCCTTAATTATAGTGGAGGCACTCTGCCTGTTTTAAGGACCCCTTTTTGTTCTCCTCCTTGTGATCCAAGAATACAATTTTTTTTTTTTTTTGAGGCAGAGTCTTGCTCTGTTGTCAGGTGCCAGGCTGGAGTGCAGTGGCACGATCTTGGCTCACTGCAACCTCCGCCTCCTAGGTTCAAGCAATTCTCCTGTCTCAGCCTCCCGAGTAGCTGGGACTACAGGCACCCACCACCACGCCCAGCTAATTTTTTGTTTTTAGTAGAGACGGGGTTTCCCATGTTGGCCAGGATGGTCTCGATCTCTTGACCTTGTGATCTGCCTGCCTCGGCCTCCCAAAGTGCTGGGATTACAGGTGTGAGCCACCGCACCGGCTGAATACAATAATTTTAATTATATATACATATTTAAAAAACAGGTTAGATTGCTGAGCCTCAAAAACCTTTACTGGATATTGTCCTCAAAATGATGAAGTTTACAGTTTTGGTTTGGCATTTAGGGACCTGCAGGATCTGGCCTCAACCCTCCTTTTCGATCACTTCCTCCTTGCTCTCTGTTGCACATCCTGGGCTCTAGCTATGCTGGGCCAACTCTTGGTAGCTTTGTACCTTTGCTGTTTTTTTCCCCTCTTCATAAAAGGCTTTCCTACTCCCATCCCAGCCACTCCACCCTCTGTTCTGTTAAGAGAACTCAAATGCCTTCCCTGGTGGAAATAAATAGCATCTCCCTACTGCAGGCAGCTGGTGACACTTCGGTTGTCCTAATTTCATTGGACCTGGGACAATCTGTAACTGTCCATGTCGACCTCCCCACAAGGCCCTAACCAGCCAGAGGGAAGAGGTTGGCTATCCAAGGTGTATCTCCTAAGGCCCAGCCTAAAGCCTTGGCTGCAGGTGGCTCTCTGTAATTGTTGGTTGTGAAGTAAATGGCATGCTTTTTTTTTTCTTTTTTGAGGTGGAGTTTCGCTCTGTCACCCAGGCTGGAGTGCAGTGACACAATCTCGGCTCATTGCAACCTCTACCTCCCAGGTTCAATTGATTCTCCTGCCTCAGCTCCCAGGTAACTGGGATTACAGGCGTCCGCCACCACGACTGGCTATTTTTTTTGTATTTTTAGTAGAGATGGTGTTTCACCACATTGGCAAGGCTGGCCTCAAATCCTGACCTCAGGTTATCCACCTGACTCAGCCTCCGAAAGTTCTGGGATTACAGGTGTGAGCCACTGTGCCTGGCTGCTTTTTTTTTTAAATTCTAGTTTTATTAATTCAAAATATGCTGTACATCCACACTCAAAAGATACAACAGAGTGAAAGTCACCTTCTCGGTTCTCTAGCCACCCCATTCCTTTCTAAGGAAATAATAAATATTATCAGCTTTTTGTGAATCCTTCTGGAGACATGAAATCTATACAGTATACTCTTCTCCTTTTAAAAATAAACGGGTTCCTCCTTAGTTTTGCAGTTTGCTTTTTCACCTGACTATGCACACACACACATATTTAAAAAAGTTATTCAACCAATTGACTATTGATAACATTTAGGTACTTTCATTATTTTGTTATTAAAAACAATGTTGGGTGGGTTGATGTCTACAGTTTTTTGTTTTCTTTTTTGGGGAAGGAAGGAGGTAGGAGAACAGAAAGGGGGCAGGGAGAGAGAGGGAGAGAGGGAGAGGATGGGGAAGAAGGACAGAGAGAGACAGAAAGGGGGTGAGGGGGAGAAAGAGGGGGAGGAGGAGAGGAAGGCTGAGCAGAC
>NW_016107330.1:10723743-10754216 GCF_001604975.1 Cebus imitator | reverse complement strand
AAAAAAAAAAAGAAAAGAATAGAAATTCCCACATATTGTTCATAAACATAAAATTGGACATTATGGAGAAAAATTAGACAATGTTGATCAACGGTGCCCACACCCACTGACTTAGCAATTCTACCTCTCTAGAAATTCTCCCCATGTAAATACTCATAACTATGAACATGAAAATACAAGAATTTAGGCTGAGCGTGGTGACTCACACCTGTAATCCCAGCACTTTGGGAGGGTAAGTCGGGAGGATCACTTGAGCCCAGGAGTTCCAGACCAGCATGAGCAACACAGTGAGACCTTGCCTCTAAAAAAATTTTTTTTTTTAATTAGCCAGGTGTGGCGTGCACCTCTAGTCCTAACTACTCAGGAGGCTGAGGTGAGTGGATCGCTGGGTGGTAGGGAGCTATGATTGCACCACTACATTCCAACCCGGGTGACAGAACGAGACCCTGTCTCAAACAAAAAAATTAAAGCATAACCTGCAGGAGATAGCTCAGTGAATGGTGATGTTTAGAAGAAGGATTCGAGTTATCTCTGATTTTCGAAAGGAGATGGATTACAGATCAGGGAACAGTCGCTGAATAAGGAGCCCCTGGATTTGACGCCCATCCCTATTGCTTTTGGCTGTATAACCTTGAGCAAATTACTTACCTGAGCCTCAGTTTCCTCATCTGTAACTGCATTATAGCTGTGTTGTGAAGGTTCGATGGGACGGTGCCTGCAAAACTATTTTACTCCAGCACCTGACACATAATAGGCACTCAATGTAGCCGTAACTAGCATTTAATAAACAATATGTTGTTCTATGTGGTTATGGCAGATTAAGGGGCTACTTTGGCAATATGATCTGCCCTCTTGGAGTAGAGTTGAACGCTTTGGAGTTGGGTGAATTCCTCTCTAGCACTCACTAGACTTCAATCACATCATTCGCTAGCCTCCACTGGCCTCAGTTTTCTCAAATGTAAAGTGGGCAGAATAAATTCCAAGTCTTGAGAGTTTGCTCTGAAACTTAAACGTGTACTACTCGTAAGAGTTTAATACACAATTATTTTCTTTCCTGTCAATCTAATGGCGAAGACATGGAATAACCCATCAAACAGCCCAGTAACCCCAGGAAACAAAGAGGGACGGAGACTAAGGCGACAGGAAAGTCAGTTACGGTCGGTGCACCGCGCTTCGAAGGGGACGGCCACGGAGCAGTAGGCGGTCGCTCAACTTCGCAAAACCTCTCCCACACCCGGCTGGGGAAGACAGCCTCCCACTGGACTGCTGCAACCGGACAGTCACCAGGGCAACCCCGCCTTCCGGTTTGCTCTACAACCCTTTTCCTCTGCTTCCGGTTCCGGCGTCGTGCGTCATCGCTGGGCGACCGATTTCATGTTTCCGGTCAGGTCAGTCCAGGGAGTGCGGTTGGGCGGAGGGAAGTGGAGAGTTGGGGGTCACCAGGCCTATCCTCGGCGTCAGACTGCCACCGAGGCTCGGCGCCGCCATGGATAGCGGAGGGCGGCCCTCGCTGTGCCAGTTCATCCTCCTGGGCACCACCTCTGTGGTCACCGCCGCCCTGTACTCCGTGTACCGGCAGAAGGCCCGGATCTCCCAAGAGCTCAAGGTCAGTGCTGGAGCCGGCCTGGCCTGAGCCGGCTCCTCTCTGTCCCAGGTCCTGGGAGCCCACGATTCACGCTGGCCGCCCCAGCGTCGGAAACTGTCCAAAAAAGGAAACAGCCTCTGAAGGGTGTTATCCAGCCAGTAAATAGAGGAGTGTGGGGCAGGATTAGGGCTCGGGATAACGGATGCTCCTCTCCTTTTCTCCCAAGTCCCTCTTATGACTCAGAATGAATCCTGACTTCATTACTTTACTCGAAAAATACTTATTGAACACTTGGGATGCTCCAGGCAGTGAGAACAGATGAAAGTCCCTCCTTTCGTCCCGTCATGGAGATTCCATTTTAGTACGACAGCAAACATGTAAATCAGGAGGTGTGACAGATGATGAGCAGTGCTTTGGAGTAAGGTAGGGGAGAGAGGACATGGAATGCTGGAGAAAGGGGGATCTCCTATTTAAATAAGGTGACATTTGAGCAGTGCCCAGGAGGAGATGAGGGGTCTTGCAGATACCTAGCGGGAAGACGGAGGAAACAGCAAGTGCAGATATCCATTTACTGAACCACTCCGCTCCTTGCTTTACAGACGCTTCCTTTTTTATATTAGTTATTTTTTAAATGGCGCTCTTTTTTTTTTAACTGTGCTTTACAGTTTACACAACACATTTGCATTATTTTCCGGGTTCAAGCGATTCTCCTGCTTCAGCCTCATGAGTAGCTGGGATTACCACGCCCAGCTAATTTTTTTGTATTTTTAGTAGAGGCAGGGTGCCCGGCCACATTTTCATGTTGATATTCTCTGTCTCTCCCTCTCCCTCTCTCTCTCTCTTTCTCTCTCTCTCTCTCTGTACCTGGCCCATAATTTTTTGAAGTAGATAAAATGACAGTTACCACCACATTGCAAATGAGGAAATTGAGAGGCAAGGCTTTTCCTTTTGGAGGAAAGGCCATACAGCTAGTCAGCTTGAAACTTAAATTTAGGTTTTTTTGATTCCAAGGGTAGGATTTTAATCTGATTGACATTGCTTTATTGTGACTATCTGACTGGTCCAGAGAGATGGGCCTCTTTAGGTCAGAGACAAGGTATTTATCCATCTTCTTTCCTCTACTTCTAACATAGTACTTGACAAGCGGTAGATGGTCAGTACGTGTTTGTGGGTTCTTTTTGGCTGAAGTTTCACAAGACAACAGCTAAAGACCTAACTTAATTTGATGTTTCTATGAAAGATGGATTCCTAAACCTGAATAACTTCATTATCATATTGTTTTCAGTAATGGTTTAGAAACCAATGTGTGGGCCGGGCTGGGTGATAAGAGCAAAACTCCATCACACACACACACCCCAATGTTTGAAAACACACACACACACACACACACACACACACACAAACACCAATGTGTGAAATCCCTGCTATGAAGGGAGTTTTTTGGAATCTGGGAAGAACCAAGTTATGAGGCAACTGAATTTGCTATGCAGTGGCAATCTAGTGAGATTCCAGCTGCCCTGTATTTCACCTAATTAAATAATCAAGTTACTCCTGAAGTGATTAGCTCTGTGAAACTGATACTTCACTTTCTGACTCCAAACCACTTTGGCTTCAAGTTGGCTGGAAGTGGGATTTTTTGAAGCAGTGAACTCTTTAGGCCCCATCTTTGTGTGACCTTAAAACCTTTGCCAATCAGTTCCTAAATGAGGATGAAATAGCCCCTTCCTGGAAAAAGAGTCGGGAGTCTTTAATATTTTAGATTCTATTTTCTGTTTCCTTCTTTTCTTTCTCCCTCCCTTCCTTCCTTTTCTTTTTCTTTGTCTTTCCTTCCTGTCCTTCATTTCTTTTCTTTCTTTTTTCCTGTGTGGTGTTGTTTTTTTGACAGGGTCTTACTCTGTTGCCCAGGCTGGAGTGCAGTGGCACCAACATAGCTCACTGCAGCCTCGTGATCCCAGGCCCAAGCCAGTCTTCCTGAAGGACTACAGGTGCTCGCCACCATGCCCAGCTAGTTTTTATTGTTCGTAGAGATGGGGTCTTGCATGTTGCCCATGCTGGTTTTGTACTGTTGGCTTCCAGCAGCCATTCCACTTTGGACTCCCAGAGCGCTGGGATTACAGGTCTGAGCTATGTGCCCATTCTAGTTTCTATTTTTTGATCAGATGAAAAAACTTCTGCGTGGGGCTTGTGTCCTATCCTGTGTATCTGTCATAGTGAGGAGAATGCATACTGATTGCATACCTCCTATGTGCCAGCCTCTGGGCTGGGATTCTTTCACACCTTAAAGTTCATTTAACCCACATAAAAATCCTGTGAAATTGCGTTTTCCCCATCCTTTATGGTTTTGGAACCTGAGACTCAGATAAATGAAGTTGTCCCAAGTCACGGTGGATGCACTGGAGCTTGATTCAACTCCAGATCTTTCTGATCGTATTCTTCCTCTTCCCCCTTTAAAATTCCAATTGGCCATCCTGTGATGAATACTTTACTGTCTGACTCAGGGCAAATCACTTCACCTCTCTGAGCCTGTTTCCTTATCTGTATTTGGTGATGATAATGTCTACTGTATAGGGATGGTGTGAGCATTAAGTGGTTTATGCATTTAAAGTGCCTAGCATATTGCCTGGTACATAGTATATTTAAATGCTTATTTATTCATTAATTTATTCATCAAATAATATAAATGCTTGCTGTGCGTCACGCAGTTATCAGCAATAGGGGGATAGCAGTGAACAAGACAAACAAATGTCTAAGCCCTCCTAGGGTTTAACATTTTAGTGGAGGGAGACGGATAATACCTGAGTAAATTGTTAGTTGTTATTGCTGTTATTGTGGTATCTTCAGTGTCAGTAGCTAAGAAATTTTGATTGACCTTGTTCCTGTCATTTACTGTGTAGCAGTAGCTTAAACTCAGAGTGACCTTCATATACATCTCGTATCTCATCACCTCTTTAGAGGTTACTGAATTTGACATTCTTAAGAGTTGTTTCTGGGAATACCCTGAAAGCAGAGATGGTCCTTTATTCTTTTCTGAATCTCTAACATCCAGCACAGTGCCTGGCACATAGATGCTCAGGAAATGATTGTTGATTTTATTCCTTTTGCTTTATTTTTGAAACAGCAGTAACAGACTTGGTTTCCCTAGTGCAGTGGGTTGGACACTCTGAGTTGGAATTGGGAGGAGAACTAGGGATTGTTAGAGGAAGACAGCAGCAGAAGGAACCGTACTCACTTAATTATGACCGTGAAAAAGGCAAAAAGTAGAACAGACTGGGTGCCGTGGCTCACACCTGTAATCCCAGCACTTGGGGAGGCCGAGACAGGAGGATCGCTTGAGCTCAGGAGCTCAAGACCAGCTTGGGCAACATTGGGAGGTCCTGTCTCTACAAAATAAAAAAATTCGCCAGATGTGCTGATGCATGCCTGTGGTCTCAGCAACTTGAGGGGCTGAGGTGGGAGGATCACTTGAGCCTGGGAGGTTGAGGCTGCAGTGAGCCGTGATTGCACTGCTGCACTCCAGCCTGTGTAACAGAGTGAGACCCCATCTCAAAAAAAAAAAAAAAATGAATAAAATAGAATGGCATTTGGCACCAGTCAACAGAGACTTGCCCTGTTGAAGCAAAGGCAGCCTCCTGTCTTGTATTTTTAATAATACACAATGCAGATGTGGTACTATTAATAATCACACCTACCAGTTCTCAAACCACTACCATGTGCTAGGCAATAGATTAGGTGCTTTAGACCTGAACCCTTTGATCATAGCTTTGTGTTGTCAAGAAGAGATTGAATGATGTTCAGTCTGTGGTATGTAAATTGACTAGTTCCTTTTCTATTTTCACTAAAAAGTCTTACATGAAAAGGAGTGTGGGTTTTGGCTAACTGGAAAAAGAATGTATGTGGCACCCCCATTCTCCAGTGATGGAAGGGGGCAGAGGCATGGCTCCATTCCTGTTGACGTACACAGCTTTGAAATCTGATTCTCTGTAGTCACCTTCCTGTCTAATTTCCTTATTCTCTTGACACACACAAAAATAGAATCTTTATTTTTTTGCCCTTAAGTTTGATTGAGCATGTCAGTGTTCAATGGCTAATTTATTTATGGTTTTTTTTTTTGTTGTTGTTGTTGTTGTTTTTTTTGCATTTAGGGAGCTAAAAAAGTTCACTTGGGTGAAGATTTAAAGAGTATTCTTTCAGAAGCTCCAGGAAAATGTGTGCCTTATGCTGTTATAGAAGGTATGTTTGCTTTTTGGTCAATGGAAAATAACTTCCTTTTTCCAAAAGATTGATAAAGATAATCTTGGCTAATTTAAATGCCTTTTGTGGTATTGGGTCCATGGTCCAGAACATACTTTGGGGTCAGAAAGTCATGGGTTATTGCTTTGTGATCTCTAAGATTACCAAACCTTTGTGAGCCACTTTTGCCTGATCTCGAAAATAATGCTTACCTTTATGGGGTTGTTATAAGACAAATTATGTGATCCAGGCAAAGTGCTTAGGAGAGTGATTCTAGAATGTGACTTATGGTGATCAGAATGTCATTGTTTTGATAAATTAGCAAAAGTCAACTGAAAACATTTAATTTTTACAATTTTTAAAATAAAAAGAATTTTTTGAGGCCAAGAGTGATGGCCCATGCCTGTACAGCTCAGCGCTTTGGGAGGCTGACATGGGCTGATCACATGAGCTCAGGAGTTTGAGACCAGCCTGGCCAACATGGTGAAACCCCATCTCTACTAAAAATATAAAAATTAGCTGGGCACAGTGGCACATACCTGTAATTCCAGCTACTTGGGAGGCTGAGGCAGGAGAATCACTGGAACTTGGGAGGCGGAGGTTGCGGTGAGCCAAAATTGCATCACTGCACTCCAGCCTGGGTGACAGAGTGAGACTCTGTCTCAGATAGTCTTGACTCTGTCACCCAGGTGGCTGTAGTATGGTGGCGTGAAGTATAGTGGCATAATCATAGCTCACTGCAGCCTCAAACTCCTGAGCTCAAGTGATTATCCTGCCTCAGCCTCCCAAGTACCTGGGACTACAGGCACATGCCACCATGCCCTGCTAACTTTATTTTTTGTAAAGATGGAATCTCTCTACGTTGACCAGGCTGGTCTCAAACTCGTGGCCCCAGGTGATCCTTCTGTCTTGGCCTTCCAAAGTGTTGGGATTGTAGGTGGGAGCTACTATGCCAAAGCAGAAAACACATTTTAAATTACCTGAAAGGAGAGGGCAGAAAAATTCTTCGGAAATAATAGAATTTGTGTCCACTTAGGAGCTGTGCGGTCTGTTAAAGAAACACTTAACAGCCAGTTTGTGGAAAACTGCAAGGGGGTAATTCAGCGGCTGACACTTCAGGAGCACAAGATGGTGTGGAATCGAACCACCCACCTTTGGTATGTATCACTTCTTCACTGGCCAAAACCCTTGCAGTTGGTCCATTCAGACCCTGTGGTCCTGGGTGCTGTTGCTGTGTCTTCAGCTTCTCCTGAGACAGGTGGAAGACCATTCTGTTCATGCGGGTCATGTTCTTGTGTGTTATCTGTGGGCCTCCCTCATCAGAATCACCTACGCATCTTGTTGAAATGCAGATTTCTGGGCTCCCTTCCAGACTTACCCAAGAATTTTCAGGATCGGGGACCTGGAATCTGTTGTTAGGCATACTGAAGCTTGAGAACCACTGATTTATGAATTAGTAATTTCAGTATTTCCTAAAATGTTTTTGTGCCATCACATGAAATATCAATTTTTCAACTGGTCCTACTGGGTTTTGTTTTAGATGTTTGTTTTACAGTGGAAAGGGAAATGAATGGTTTCTGCAGTCTGTGGCGGTGTTTCTTGCCCACCGATAATCGCCCCAGGACCTAAAACTGGAGCCTCCTTGTTAGGAGGCACCTGGAGATAGTGATCTTACTGTCTTCTTCCAGGCACTTCAGACTCCACACTGTCCTCCGCATTTAGCTGATCTCCAGCTCTGCCTGGGTCTTTGGTGTTTGCTACCCTTTATCTTCAGTTCTCTTCTTCTTTTAGGAACGATTGCTCCAAAATCATTCATCAGAGGACCAACACAGTGCCCTTTGACCTTGTGCCCCATGAGGACGGCGTGGGTGTGGCCGTGCGCATACTGAAGCCCCTGGACTCAGTGGATCTGGGCCTAGAGACCGTGTATGAGAAGTTCCACCCCTCGATTCAGTCCTTCACCGATGTCATTGGCCATTACATCAGCGGTGAGCGTCCCAAAGGCATCCAGGAGACCGAGGAGATGCTGAAGGTTGGAGCCACCCTCACAGGGGTTGGCGAACTGGTCCTGGACAACAACTCTGTCCGCCTGCAACCGCCCAAACAAGGCATGCAGTACTATCTCAGCAGTCAGGACTTCGACAGCCTGCTGCAGAGGCAGGAGTCGAGCGTCAGACTCTGGAAGGTGCTGGCGCTGGTTTTTGGCTTTGCCACGTGTGCCACCCTCTTCTTCATCCTCCGGAAGCAGTATCTGCAGCGGCAGGAGCGCCTGCGCCTCAAGCAGATGCAGGAGGAGTTCCAGGAGCATGAGGCCCAGCTGCTGAGCCGAGCCAAGCCTGAGGACAGGGAGAGTCTCAAGAGCGCCTGTGTCGTGTGTCTGAGCAGCTTCAAGTCCTGCGTCTTTCTGGAATGTGGGCACGTCTGTTCCTGCAGTGAGTGCTACCGCGCCTTGCCAGAGCCCAAGAGGTGCCCTATCTGCAGACAGGCGATCACCCGGGTGATACCCCTGTACAACAGCTAAGGGTTTGGAAGCCACACAGCTTGACATGGAAGCACCCCTGCCCCCTTTCCAGGGATTTTTATCTCGAGGCCTTTGGAGGAGCAGTGGTGGGGGTAGCTGTCACCTCCAGGTGTGATTGAAGGAGGAATTGGGTAGAAACTCTCCAGACCCACTCCTCCAACGGCAACATGCTGCCTTTCCCACCCGAGAGGGGACCCTGTCCATCTGGGGCCTGAGAATCAGAGCCCTGCCCTGGGAGGGTGCTGTGGCATGGCGTCTCCTCCCAGGAGCCAGATCTGTGTGAGTGTGACTGAAAATGCATCATCGCTTAAGTACCAAAGCCAGTGATCAACAGCACTTCTGTTCCTGTGTCTTTTGGTTCTTGCTGGTGAATCGTTGATTGTTGTGGACTTGGTGGAGGACTCTGTCAGAGGGGAGGAAAGGCTGGGCCCTGAGTACAGCAGATGCCTCGGGTGCGGCCTCCGAAGACTGCTGCAGCTTTTCTTCTTTTGCTCATGCCCAGGGAAATAGTCTTTCTTCAGACTTGTCAGGCTGGGCAGGTCAACCTGTGCTCTTTTCCCCTCGTCTGCTTGCCTCCTAAACGCCTGCACATGTGCATAGAGGATAAAGGAAAGTGAAGTCGGCACATCTGCTTCTGCCCAGATGCATGGGGCCCTGGGCAACAGATTGAAGAGAGATCACATGAGGGGCAGTTGGTCAGGCAGCCCTCCTGGTTTTGCCACTGGCCCTGATTTGAACTCCTACCACTTGGGAGAGCTCAGGGATGGCCCCTGGTTTTCCCTCCTGGAGAATGAGGCGCAAAGGCCTCGCCTCCCAAAGAATGCAGTGTGGATGCCGCTGTCCTAGTGTCCTGGCTTCACAGCTTCCTTACAAGGCTTTCACAAGGAAAAGCAGCTGGCCAGTGCCCTGAGCAAATGGCCTTTCGGGACTCCCCATCCAGCCCGTCGCAGCGTCAACATCCTTGGTGTGCTCCTGTTGCTTCTTCTGGTGTGAGCCCCTCCCTGTGTCACCGTTTGCCCCTTATCAGCCCTTGGTGAGCCTTTGAGTGCAAGACAAGTGGGGCTGCCTTTTGCCACCTCTGAGTAGTGAGAGTTCACACACAGCGTTTTTATTGCCCTTTGTTGCCTCTGAATATTCATCTCATCTTCCTTTGTGCAGGGGGTGCTCTCAGGGGCCGGCACTAGTGCAGTGCAGTGTCCAGTGTGAACAGCACAAATTAAACGTGTTGCAAACGAGTGCTAGCCTGTTGCTTTGTTAAGAGTTAATGGCTAAGCTGAGGTGTCCCCAGGATGGGATTGAATCCCTGCCACAATGGAGTGACAGGTGGGGAGTTTGAGGCCTCTGTGTCCTTTTCCTCAGCTGTAGTGGTTTGGGGCTCCCCCAGATGATGTGATGCCGGCCCCCTGGGGAGGAATCTGGACAGCCCGCCTGAGGGTCATACCTGGCCTTGCTGACAGTCTTCTAAGAAGTCTGTCGCGACATCCTACAAACCAGGGCAGTGAGATTCTACCTGCTGGGAGAATGGGATGGGTCACTGGGGGACAGCAAAGAGGAAATGAACATTTAGCAGTGCTGCTGTGCACAAGCTCTTGTGCTGTTTCAAACTCACTTCAGAGTGGATTCATCCTCACAAAACCCTTGCAGGCCGAGCCCTGGGGTCTGCTGTGCAGGTGAGGAAGTAGGCCTGGAGAGGGTCCATTCACTGGGCCGAGGGCACAGAGCTCGTAAGTCACGGGTCTGAATTTAAACCCCACGCTATCTCTAAAGCCCTCATCTTCTGCTCATCGGTGTAGGGCCAGCGAATTCCCTCAGTGCTAACAACACAAGAGACATGTTCCCAAGTCGGCAGAGGAGGATTGGTGGCCACACTAGAGGAACAGGCAAAAGTTGTGGTGAGAAGCCACTTGCCAATACCGAGTCCTTCCAGTGAAGTACGAAGACCCCGGTTTTACACAAGGTGCTGGAGGGTGGGGTGGGGTGAGAGGCTACTGATGGGAATGAACTCTTTGCACACCTTGGAAGCCTCTGTCTCCTTTTCGTTGTCCTTCTGGCACTTAGCTTGTAATAGCAGGTGAATGAACTGGCCCAGGGGGATTTGCATGGTAATCTATCTGAATTCAGCCCGTGGCATAGCTTTCATGGATAAATCTGATCAAAGAGATTAGAAAGGGGTGGGCAGGCTGCTTTCCCCAGCCCACCTCTGTCTTGGACAGCCTCCAACTTCATCCCGAGTGTTCCTCCCCACTGAGCTTCCCAACTGAGCTCCCCGTCGTGGTAGACCCAGGAACGGCACATAGCTCCTGCCTCAGGAAGCTGGCATGCGCCTGGACCCCCTGGGTGCGAGGACCCTGCGTGGTCCTAGCCTGCTGGGGACTGAGCCTGTCACATGCTCTACTTCAGCTATCACTGGCAGTTCCCACCTATTTGAAGAGCCCCATCTCCAGAAGGGTTGCATGGGGCCTAAATGGATGTATGGAACCGAGGCTGGCAGGAGGGATGACGGAAAAGGGAAAGCAGGAAATCAGTTCTGAACCGACTGTGGGATGATGTTGGTGAATTTTGAGTCTCACCTAGATCAGCCCTGTGCTCACTTGACTCCTAGGCAGCCAGTGTTAGGCAGGAATCATCTTGATAGTTGCTGTTGGTGGTTTGACTGTCCAGGCCAGGCACTTTATTTGCACGAGTGTGGCCCTATGCAGTGAATATTGTTACCTCCCAATTAATGGGGCTCAGTGGGGTTACATTTTGCCTGTATCCACATATTATCACAAGCCCAGCAATGTCAGGCTCTTCACAGGTATTCCTTCTAATACAGCAAACCAGCAGAGGAGGCCACATCCCCCTTTTACAGGTTATGTGACTTGTTCAAGGCTACCACGGTCTGACTATAAAGCCTGCAATCTTTGCTTTTTATCACATGGGGTCTGGGAGGCTAAAAAGGGCAGCTGTCCGTGAGACAACGAGTGTTAGCGTCAATACACAGCATCATACAAGCCGAGCACCACCTCGGGAAGCACCAATCACACCCCAGATCCTAGTGAGTGGAGGCTGGAAGGAAGTCTTTAGAATCCAAATTCATTCAGAATTCTAGTGGAAAATCTAAAAAGCAACAACCTGTGGGAAAATTAAAAAGCAAACCACACGACAAACGAGGCCACTCTCTGACACCCTCTGCAATCCTGATCATAGGCCATGAAAACCCCAGTTGGGGAATGGATGCTGATGGTCCCACAGGGCCTCTGGAATGCTCAAAGTTGGTATCGTGGATGGGCATTCATTCATTCATTCATTCATTGACATGGCGTTTCACTTTTGTTGCCCAGGCTGGAGTGCAATGGCGCCATCTCGGCTCACTACAACCTCCACCTCCCAAGTTCAAGCAATTCTGCCTCAACCTCCCAAGTAGCTGGGATTACAGGTATGTGCCACCACGCCTGGCTAATTTTTTGTATTCAGTCGAGATGGGGTTTTACCATGTTGGCCAGGCTGGTCTTGAACGCCTGACCTCAGGTGATCCACCAGCCTCGGTTTCCCAAAGTGCTGGGATTACGGGTGTGAGCCACCATGCCTGGCTCGTGGATGGGCATTTATTCCCCAACAAACATTTGTGAATGTGTATTTTGTGCCTGGAGATATAAGATGAATGACAGTCCCTGCCTGCAAAGGGCTCAGAGTTGTTTCAAAGGATCCTAATTGAACAGGAGTAAGCCCTGTTTGACAGGTGTATTAGTCCCTTCTCACGCTGCTATAAAGAAATACCTGAAACTGGGTAATTCCTAAAGAAAAGAGGTTTAATTGGTCACGGTTCCGCAGGCCGTACAGGAAGCATAGCAGCTTCTGCTCCGCTTCTGGGGAGGCCTCAGGGAGCTTTAAGTCATGGCAGAAGACAAGCGGGAGCAGTACTTCATATGGCTGGAGCAGGAGGAAGTGAGGGGAGAAACACAACAACCGGCTCTCACGTAACTCACACACTCACAATCATGAGAACAGCGCTGAAGGGATTGTGCTGACCTGTTCATGACAACTGTGCCCCATGATCCAATCACCTCCCACCAGGCCCCACCTCTGACACTGGGGATTACAATTCCACATGAGAGCCAAACCGTATCAACGGGTGTGGTGACTCTGTTGTTGGGAACATTTGTGGTTCACAGAATATGGGACTTGAGCCTTTGTGACAGGCTTGGTTAGAGCACATTCTATGACCATTAGAGATCAACCAAGCAAGGGTGGTGGCATCGCTGAAGGGAAGCAGAGAAAACATATCCCACAGAATCGGAACGATCTGTTTAAACCACGAACCTCACCATGTCCCTCCTCTGCTTCAAGTTCACCTCCAGGTTCTCTGCCATCTGCAACATCATGTCCTGGCTCTTCCATGGCACGAGATGCCCTGCATGACGCAGTCCCTGCCACCTCCCCATGCTTGTTTGCGTTCCTCTCAAGTCTCATACTTGTGACTCCAACAACATTGAACTGTTGAGTTTCCTGAAACATAACATGCTGGCCAAGGCAGGAGGATCACTTGAGGCCAGGAGGTAGAGTTTGAGATGAGCCTGGACAACATAGGACACTTTCTCTACAAAAAATAAATCTGGCCATGGTGGTGCACACCTGTAGTCCCAGCCACTCAGGAGACTGAGGTGGGAGGATGGCTTGTGCCCAGGAGATTGAGGCTGCAGCGAGCTGTGATCATGCCACTGCACTCCAGCCTGGGCAATGGGGTGAGACCACAACTCTAAAAACAAAAAAATAAAAACAAAAACAAACAGAATCCCATGCTATGCTGTTGTCTGTCTTTGCTCACATGAATTCCTGTCTGGAATGCTGGTCTTCCTTTCTTCACCTTCCTAATGTCTATTCACCCTTTAACACTCAGCTTTAGGTGTTTCCTCCAGGGAAAATCTCCCCTGACCCTCCCCACCGAGGCTGGCTGGGTTAAGTATACCTCCTCTGACATTCCATCATAAAGTCTCAAATCTTGATTCCTGCTCTTAGCCATATTGTCCATGTCTTGGGCGGGGACTGTCTCATTTCTTTTCCTTCTTAAGCACAAGTTCTCGGTTGTCAGTGCAGACTAATTAGTACTCACATCAGGACTACTGTTTGCTGGGTACCCTGAGAAGTGCGAGACATGATGATCTCTTCCGATCCTCACTTGCGAGGTTTGGAGGAATATGTTTGTATTATTCTTAAAGGAAACAGGCTTAGAGTGGTCAAGTGCCTTGCCCAACTACACAAGAGGGATGAGACTTAAACCCAGGCAGTCTGACTCCAGAGCCCAAGCTCTTAACCACAGAATGTACACGGAATGAATGAGTCAACCCATGAATGAAATAGTAGGTGTGGGCGAAACAACCCTGGAAGACTGCCTAGAGGAGCTGGTTTTTGGACCAGAGATGAAAGTGGTGATTGTAAGGAGTGAGGGCAGCCCCACTTTTAGGACCTGGGAGCCACAATGGATGATGTACAGGAGGAACACCATGTCCAGTGACCTGTCCAGAGCTTTGAGAACTCCACCCAGGAAAGTCAGGGCAGTGTCACCAGATGGTGATAAATGGTCTTGACTGGGACCCCAAAGACTGGCTTTCTTGCGGGTCCTGCTCCATTGCTGTGTGATATTGATCAAGTGATTTAACTTCTCTGGGCCTTAGTTCTGTCTATGAAAGAAGCAAGCTGGATTAGAAGCTCTCCTCCATTCGGCTCTATTTTGCATGTCTATGAGATGCAGCATAGGTGCAGGGAACAGGGAGGACAGTCCTGGGTCTGGTCTGAGAGATGAGATGTGGCTCCTCTGCAGGCTAGCTGGGTGCCACAGCCTCGACTGTGCTCCCAGAAAGCCGGGTGCTCAGCGCATTTTCTCTCTAATTAGATAGTGTTAACTGATCAATTTTGAATGAGATCAGTTTCCATGTGTGCTGTCCCGAATTGCTCCCTGAAGTGCTCATTAGTCACTTCCCCTGCAGCTGCCTTATTGTTTTCCAGATGCCAGCGAGGGACTTGGCATTTCCCTTCCCTGAGACTGGAGCACGTGAGGCTGAGCCAGTGACACTGCTGGTGTGGGGCAGGGGGGACTGAGCGGGTCTGAGTGAAGCGCCTCATCTGCTTTTTTAGTGCAGTGGTGCGATCTTGGCTCACTGCAACCTCTGCCTCCTGGGTTCAAGCGATTCTCCTGTCAGCCTTCTGAGTAGCTGGGATTAGGGTGCACACCACCTCGCTTGGCTAATTTTTGTATTTTTAGTAGAGATGGGGTTTCGTCATGTTGGCTAGGCTGGTCTTGAACTCCTGATCTCAGGTGATCCCCCCCACCTTGGCCTCCTAAAGTGCAGGGATTACAGGGGTGAGCCACCGTGCCTGGCTTCATCTCTTGCTCTTAACCTTTAGTCCCTGCTGGAGCCATTGCCCCTCATTAGGGAC
The DNA here is from genome assembly GCF_001604975.1 of Cebus imitator. Taxonomy (NCBI): domain Eukaryota; kingdom Metazoa; phylum Chordata; class Mammalia; order Primates; family Cebidae; genus Cebus; species Cebus imitator. Next base: position 10,739,463 of record NW_016107330.1, on the reverse strand, counting down.
CTCACATCCACATTTTGTGGCCACTGTGCTGCTGCTGCTGCCACTATTGGGCCATGACTCTGCGGGGGGCCACAGCCAAACTCAACAAACATTTATTAAGCCCTTAGTGGACCAGGCACCTTGCATCTGTAACCTGAATGTTCCCTAGGTCTGGTGGCGGGGAGGCGTACAAATGAGGTCATCCCAATGTTAATGTCCAGGTGATCATAATTTCATGCCTCCACCCCTTCACGGTCTTCCCGAGATGTTGAAGGTGCCTCCTGCATTCCCTAGTTATTGGGCTGTGCTCCACACGTGCTTGTAACAAATCGCTCATCTTCTTCATTTCCTCATTCCCTTCCTTTCCCAGCCCCAGGATTCACAGTGGGATCCCTCCTAATGCTGCAGTCTTCACAATGTCCGCCAGGTGGCGCTATGTCTCTATGGCTGAGGCGTGCTGGAGGACTTACTTGGAAGATAAACAGGTTGAGCTTCCAAAGGCCTGTGCGATTTTCCCTTTCCCAAGAGGTGGGGAACAGGCCTTGGAAGTCAGAGAGCAGAATCTGAGGAGGACGCTGGCCTCCTGATCCCAGGACCAGCTGGGAGCAGCCCGGAAGGGCGAAGCAGGAACTCTCTCTCCAGTGTCCTCCTTTCTCCGCCCAGCTCACCAGGGAGCTGGCTGCAGATGTGAAAGTTTTGAGAAACCCAGAAAATTCAGGGGGGGGAAAAAATCCCACATTTCCCCCTCTATAATTTCCCAGGCATTCACATCTTTAAATACACTAACCATAATTTCTTTAAACAAACGAGATATGCATAATGCATTGCATGTTCTTAAAATATGCAAATGACTTCACACTGGGAAAGGATGCTTGGAAAAAAATTGTATGGCACAGATTTTGATTTTTCTCCCCAGAAGATTTTCCCCATGGAGAAATTCTGCTTCTCCAGCCTGGCCAGCTCTCCTCAGCGTCTCGTCCTTTCTCCTGTGCTTCCGGCTTCTCTCTTGCCTTCTCACTTCCCCATCTTCTGCTTCCTCTTGGGCTCTGTCCCCTGCTTTACTTGGAAGTTCTGCCTCTTGTCTGCCCAGTTTGTCTCCTGCCTCTGAGCCCAAGAAAGAGTTTCTTCCTCTGTGTGGGGCTCTGTCTTCCTCTCTGAGGTTGCTTTTACTCTCTTGGATTCTGTTTCTGCCAATTTCCGCGAGTCTTGTTTTCACCTGTCCCTAGCACCTGCCTCTTCGATCAGATTGTCCTCTGCCATGTCCAGCCCAGGGCCTGGCAGGGTTGGATGGGAGGGCCTCTGTGACCATGTGCTGGTGGCTCTGTAGTCTCCTATTTTCCCTATTACATAGAAAGTCACTTCCTAGGAAGAAGAGACCCCTTTCTCTTCTCCTGAAGGCCATAGGGAGCTCTGGGCCGTGGGACTCACTGCTGGAGCTGTCCCTTGCTCTCACCTTAATGCCTCAGTCTGCACCTCTTCTGAGCCCCACAATCTCCCTCTGAGGCTGATCTTGTCCCCCTCATTTTATAGCAGAGAGGGATTCTGGCTCAGAGAGTGGAGTGATTGCCTTAAGACTGCACAGGTGGAATGGGGCGGAGCTGGGGTTGAACTCAGGTCTCTGGGTCCACTCTCGTTTAACTCACTTTTCGTGGGATTCGGTGAGCAGGGCACACCGTGCTGGTTCTTGGGAGTCCTGGTCTCAGTGCTGGTGGCCCTGTCTTCAGTTGAGCAGCTCATTTTTCTCATGTGGGACTCACTCTTCCCATCACACAGTGGGAAAGTATCCCTGCTGTGTCCTGCCCACTTTACAGGGCTGTGATGGATGTCGGATACCTCATATCCATACAATGGGAAAGTGCTTGAATGCAGTGCTTGAGAACTGAAGGGTCCAGAGATCTGCACAGCTGGACTTCTGGATGGGATCCTGGGCTCAGCAGGAGGGGCCGCATCCCTCTGGTCAGAATGGAGCCTTCACAGGTCTGACCCAGATCTGGGGCCTCCTCCGCTGGTCCTGGTGCCTCTGAGCTTAAGGAGTAAAAAGTTCTTCTGTCGTCATGGAACACTGGTGGGGGATCCTATAATGCCACTTGAGGATCCAGCCCTGACTTTTTCATGTGAAGGGTCTTTGGGGTTCAGTGATCCCCTGGAAATTGTTTACCCCAATGTTCTGCCTCTGGGAGAGAGAATTGTCTCTTCCATCCGATTCCCGAAGGGGTCCTCGGCCTGTGAGAGCTTTGGACCGTGATCTGTGCCCACTCTGTTTCTGGGGCTAGGCTGAGGTATAGGGACTAGAAGAGGTTTGCCCACTCTCCTGGCCCCGGGCCTGCTCAGGGAGGCAGTGCCACCCAACAGTGGGCAAGCCGGGCCTCTGGTGTCCAACCTGCTGCCTCCCATTGGCTGTGTGGTTTTGGGCTCATCTGTGAACTTTTCTGGCCTTGGAGCCCTCCTTCGTGGTATAGAAGTGACAGTCACAGCCACCCTCTGTGGCTATTGGGGTAAAGGCATGGGTACAGGGATTGGTATGACCCTGGGCTATAGCAAGCTCTCAGTAATGATGGGGGTGGGGTGTTGAACTGGAATCAGAGGGCAGTGGCTTCCCCTTCTGAGCTGGGGTGGGGGTCAGCTCCTCCTTGGCCACCTTCAGTGGCCACAGTTTGGCTCAGTTCATTGCTCTGTTGAAGTCAGGGGCCGCTTAGTTAGGGGGACCTCTAGCTTCTTGGGACCCCCAGACAGGAGAAGCCCGATAGGCCATGTGATGTTTTCAGAGCCTGGGCTTTGCAGCCAGGCCATGTTTCCAAACCTCCTGAGCCTCAGTTTCACCATCTGTCCATTGGGGCTAAAGTCGTCCCCGCCCCCAGGGTCTTGAGGACACTCCTGTGGTTGTAGAAGTATGATTGTGTCAGATCTGTCTGCTTTTCTTTCCTCGATCTCCAGGCTTGACAGGCAGCGAGAGTTTTCCAGGGTGCCTGGAGCCCCAGCACCTCCTATCCACTCAGTCTGGACTGGGAGTTGTAGACAGAATTTCTCTCTCAGAGCTCCAAGCCGAGTCCCCTGCCTGGCCCAACTCCCTTGGTCCTCACCCGGTCCTCACACACTGCGGATGTGGAATGATGGGAATGGGGGGTGGGGCACACAGGCAGGGGGCAGAGTTGGGCACCTGGGTGGATGGTGGCCTTACCCCTCCCACACCCTCGTGAGGCTGGGCTCCTAAACCCTTCCCAGCTCTCCTCTTGGTTTTTTATGTTTTCCTGAAGAGTCCATGGGACTCTCATTCTGTAGGTTGTTGGTGCAATAAAAGCTTTTAAAAATGACCCTATGATCTTTTTATTTTATTTTAAAGAAATACGCCAAACTTCATTGTGAGAAAAAATGATCCTTTATTTTGTGACTGATCGCTCATTGCTGGAACTTCCCTCCCTTTTGTTACTCCACGTATGACACATGTCATGTCCCAGTGGCAGGAATGTGAAACTGGGTGTGAGGAAACCTGTGTTTTATGGGTCCCTGGCTGGGCCTCAGTTTCCCCAGCTGTCATGTGAGGAGTTAGATGAGCTCTAGGACTGGCTTTTGCACCAAGCCTGGCAGAGCTTTTGGTGTCCCTTGGAGACCACTGGGGACCAGCTGGGGGATGGATGGTCCCGAAGGTGGGGTTCTGACCCCTGTGACTCCATCAGCTTACCCTTTATCTAAGTTTCATCTATTGAAGTTTTTTGTAAGATTTTATTTGGAAGAAGGCCTTAGTGATTAGAGAGAGAAATAAGTTAACACTCTTTGAGTTGAACTGGGGGCCCGCTTGTGTCTGCCACAAAAGTTCTCAACGAGTGTTTGCTGAATGAATGAATTCTTCTCTTAACATTCCTTAATTCTGGATCTAAGCCACCTCCAGTCAGTCAGTATGCTCTTCTTTCACTGTGTGTGTGTGTGTGCGCGTGTGAGTGTGTGAGTGTGTGTGTGTGTGTGCGCGCATGTGAGTGTGTGTGTGTGGTCACGAGGCAGGGTTGGTGGCAGAGGCCCTGCCTTTCAAATAGAATAGGGAAGGGAAGTGGCTGCATCCAGATTCCAGTCACTGAGCTGAGAGGGTGGTGGGGCCTTGGGTTTTTATACACCTCTGGCTCAGAATGGTGATTCCCTACTGGGTGGCCACTTAGCCCCTCTGGAGGTGACCCGCTGGCTATTGACATGGCATTGCTTCCTGGCCTCTCCTGTTGACCATCTAGGGTCTGAGCTGGCTCTGGCAAACCTCAGCATTCTCAGCACCCCATCTCTACGGGAGCTGGGCTAGGCCCACCATCCAATGCCCAGGTGAAGAAACGGACCCCAGAAGGCAGGCACAGAGGCCTGGGCTGGGCTGTCCTACAGCCACATTCTTCTCTACGTCTTGCCAGTCACTGTCTGATGCTGCTGTCCATGCCTCAGTTTCCCCATCTGGATTGGAGGGAGGAGACGAGATCAAGGGGAAACGGATGTTTGCTGAGCCTCCCTTCTGTGCTGGGCCCTGCTGGGGCTGACCTTCCCCTTTCTTATCCCACCAGCTTGAGTGTGAGTCTTGGTGCACAGTCTGGGCTCTCAAATACATATTTTTGATCCTGGAATATCTGTGCTGAAAGGGCCCATGGGGATGGTCTGTTTCTGTGGTTCTTACTTCTAGAGTCCTGGGGTTTGGAGAAGGAGTTTCAGGTGAAGTTTCGGGGAGAGATTGGAGTAAGGCCCTGGGACCCCCACCTTTGCTTCAAGCAGGTTTTATCTACTTTAGATGTGGGAGAAGTGGTTTTGCCACTGAAAAGATGTGATCTTCTCCAGGTTTCCCTTTGTGTGATGTAGAGTCAGAGGCAGCTTATTCAAATCCACAAAGAGAGCGCACAGCAAATAATAACAACCACCTTTATAGAGGACTGACTCTGCGAGACGTGTATGTATGATCTCCTTTCCCACAATAAACCGCCAAGTGGTAAGGATTCTTATGCCCATTTGACAGATGAAAAAACTTAGGCACAGAGAGGTGAAAGGATCACAGACCTAAGAAATGACAGAACAGAGTTTTTAACTTTTTTTTTTTTTTTTTTGAGATGGCGTCTCGCTCTGTTGCCTAGGCTGGAGTGCAGTAGCGCAATCATGGCTCATTATAGCCTCAACTTTCCTGGCTCAAACAGTCCTCCCCCATCAGCCTCCCAAGTAGCTGAGATAACAAGCGTCCCCCACCATGCCCAATTCATTTTGAAATATTTTGTAGAGATGAGGATCTTGCTATATTGCCCAGGCTGGTCTTGAACTCCTAGATTCAAGAGATCTGCCTACTTCAGCCTCCCAAAGTGCTAGGATTATAGGTGTGAGCCACTGAGCCCAGCCAGGGCTTTGAACTTGACTGCCTCAGTAGGCTCTTCATCCTAGACTACTGCCCCAGACCACATACTGCCAGGCTTTCTTGTGGGGAGGTGGGGAGGAAGCCTTCATTCCTGCCTTATTAGGTTCCTTCATCTGGGTCTGGCCCCTTCAACACAGCCCTGGGCCTCTGGTTCAGAGCCAGCCCCTTTGGCTTTTGGGAATGAGTGTAAACAGGCAGGAATGGAGTCCCAGGACACGCGTTGACTTCAAGGTGAAGGGATGCCTCCACCAAATGCTGAAAGGAACGGAGGATTGAGTGAGGCCTTTGTGATGAAGACGAGAGAGAGGAATGGGGGTGGAGGCAAGCCATAGTGATTCCCCCCTGCCCTTGCGGAACTTCTGCGTGACCTTGGAGACCTCACCCCACCTTCAGTCACCTTGTCTGTGAAATGGGCCTGACAGCCCCAGTGCTGTCCACTTCCAAAGCTTGGCAATTAATGAGCACATAGTTACGGAGATGCTTTTCAAGCTGTCAACCGCCACGAGGCACATGTGCTTCGTGAAGGGGGTGGGTATTGAATTGGGAACTTGGGATGCTGCCACCTTTAACCTTATTTGGAACAAGGCAAGGTAAACATAAAAACAGATGGGGTAGATAACGGGCCCCTCTTCTTGCTCTCGCTTGCTGTGTGTGCAGGGATCTGTCAGCCCTTGCTGTGCCTTTCTGCTTAACTTCTGTACGGTGAGGCTGTCGTAGGTGCTCAGTGTGTAAATTGCTTTGTGCCTCTCAGCAGCAGGGAAGGAGCCAGGTGGATGTGAGATGAATGGGGTAGTTCCAGCCCTGCATGCTGACACCACTGCAGGAAGTCCCCTATGGAATCACAGCTGGCCACAGTGGTTTCTCCTGACTCTATCACTAGGTTGTGACCTTGGGCAAGTCACTTATCCTCTTTCTGCTACGTCAGTTAAACAGGGATACAACGTCTCCTCTTTCTACCTCAAAAGGTATTTATTTTGAGATGCAAGGTCAATAATGGATGTGAAAATGCTTTGGGGGAAAATAAGAAAGCAGGAGGCAAGTGTCAGCACTTCTTGTGTCTCCTGCTTGTTACGCTCTTGTTTTCTCTCTTAGCACTTGGCCTCAGTGCTAACCTCAAAGCAGGCACTCGGGAAAGCCCTAATGAATGAGCATGTGGCTTGTGGAGAGGAACAAGGTCAGTCTGGGGACCTGAGGCTTCTGCCATTGACAAGCTGTGAGATTTGGGGCTAGCCTCTGGCCCTCTGGCCCTCTGCTTCCCCATATGGAAATGAGGGATAGGCCCAGCTCATCTCTAAGGATTCTCCCAGCTCATGTGGTCCTGAAATGGAAACGAATGAAGTGCTACTGCTGTTTCTCACTCATTAAGTCATCTCTCAAATGTCTTTTGCACATCCACACCCAGCCAGGCATCAGAGCCTGATTTTATTTTTGTTTTCACAACTGTCCTGCAGGGTACACAGGCAGTAGTTAGCCATATATCCATACTGACGGCAGAGATCATGGAAGCTCAGAGAGGAGAGATGACCCGCCCAGGGTCACCGTCAGCAAGCCACCTGGCTGGGATTCAAACCCAGACCTGAATCCAAGGGGCATACTTATTCCACCTGCCACGTGGCTTCAGTCTCCCCTTTCTCAGCTTCCTTCCTCCTCCCCGTGGGGGATCTGGCTTCCCGAGGCCAGCCAACCCTTTTACACAGTTTGGAGAGGCGGCTGGACTGACTCTCCCCGCCCCCACCAGATGTTATACCAGGAAAAAAACCTCCCCCTTCTGCCTCCAGCCCCATCTGCCAGAGTTCCAGAGGGGAGGGAGAGCTCCTTTCACTGTTGATGGGACCCCTTGCAGGGCCGCGGAATGAGCTGGGCGAGACTGGGCCACCTGGCTGTATTTCCTAGCCGTGCCTCCAGCAGCTGGCATGACCTTGGGTGTTTGCCCCTCCCTGTGGTCAAGCTGGCTCTGCTGAGCAAAGACGGTCTCCGGCGGAGGCAGGTGCTGTTGGCTCCGGTGAGGATAATGAGCGCTCCTCATGCACCTTGCCCCCTCGGAGTTACCATCTGCTTGGCAGATGCGCCTCCCAGGCCTCTGGGGCTGCCCCAGTCTCCCTCCCAAGATCGGGGAGACCGGTCCTCATCTCAGAGGCCGTAGTCTCTCCCTAGGGTGCGCGGCTGTTGCTGGAAGGGAAGCCCCCGAGGGCAGAGGGCGGCAGGCCCGGGACGTTCCCAGCGGAGGCAGAGGACGCCGAGAGCCAGGCATCCCGGGCGAGCCCGGCGAGAGGAGGCGCTCCCTGCTCCTGCGGGAGGCGGGGCTGCCCCTTCCCTCTCCCCCTCCTCTTCCCCCTCCCGGAGGCCCCGCGGGAGCCGGAGTCCTGCGCCGTAGGGCGGGGGCGGGGGGAGCGAGGCCTTCCAGGTCGGACTGAGCGGGGGCGGGAGGAGACTGTGAGGCCCCAGTGGCTGGGCCCTAAAGGGTCTGAATTGGGCAGCAAGTGTGGTGGGGAGAAGGACCCCCCAGTTTGGAGCTGGCGGGGGAGGCTGTGTCGGCGGGTGGCCCTGGAGCCCTCCGATCTTGGCCCCGCAGCATCTGTCCCCCAGGGAGGTCAGCATGCGTTTGCCCTTCCCCGCCTGTGCGTCGTGGGTCCACTCCCTCTCTGGCTCCCGGAACCCCCACTCCCCCGAGGTCCCCTCGGGAGGCAGAGCCCGCGGCGGGGCGGGCGCGCAGCAGCTCCTGGCCCAGTAAACACCCGCGGGCGGGACGGCTGGGGCTGGGGGCGGGGGCAGGAAGCTAGCGGCGGCCCGGGCCAGCCGGCGCGGCCCCGTGACGTCGCTCTGCTCGCAGGGATCTCTCCCCGGGGCCCGCGGGTCCCCTCCTCCCGCCTCCTCCCGCCCTCCTCCCCGCGCCTCGCCTCGGCGCCGCGGCCGGCATTTCTCCTCGCAGCTCGCTGCCTCTTCTGTCCCTGCCTCCCTCTCCCCCCTCTGTCTTTCTCCCTTCCTTCCCTCTCCGACCCTCTTCCTCTCCCTCCTGATCCTTTCCCTCCTCCTCTCATCTCTCCCCTGTCTCTCCGTTCTAGATCGTCCCCCCCCCACCTTTTCTTCTTTCTCCTCCTCTCCTTCCTCTCCCCCTCTCCTCTGCCTCCTTCCACCGTCTCCCCTGCCTCCCCATCTTTCAGTCCCTGTTTTTCTCCCCGTCTCCCTCTCGGTTTCTCTCCCCCTCCCTCCCTCCGGGTTTCCTCCCCTGGTGCCCTCCCTCCTCCCTTCCTCCCCTCCCCCTCCACCCCTCGCAGCCCCGCCGCTCGCAGCTCCCAGTCTGCCTCCCCGAACCGGCGCCGCCGCCCGCACTCGCCGCAGGACCGGCCCGCCCGGCTCCCGGGGTGCGCCCTCCTCGGTCCCGCGCCCTCCGGGCTCGCAGGGACGCCTCCTCCCTCCGGGCTTGCGGCCCCGCCCGGCCCGGCCCCCGCCCAGAGCCCCAGCGCGCCGAGGATGTGAGTCCTGCTCGCCTCTGGCGGAGCAGCAGCCACTCGCGCGCGGAGCCGGAGCGCAGCGCAGCGCAGCCGCGGGCGCTCTCCGGGCCGCTCGCGCGGGTGCCGCGCTCTTGCCCTAGCGGCGTCCCCCGGCCTCTCACCGGCGCCACCGCCGCAGCAGCCCGCGGGCCGTCCCCGGCCGGCCGCCCCCGGCCCCAGCGCCGCTGACCCTGTCCGCCGCGGGCGGGGACGCGGGCGGAGGAGGCGCCGCGGCGGAGCCCCCGGACGCGACCATGTCGGAGGTGCTGCCCTACGGCGACGAGAAGCTGAGCCCCTACGGCGACGGCGGCGACGTGGGCCAGATCTTCTCCTGCCGCCTGCAGGACACCAACAACTTCTTCGGCGCCGGGCAGAACAAGCGGCCGCCCAAGCTGGGCCAGATCGGCCGGAGCAAGCGGGGTGAGTTCGCGGCCCCCTTCCCTGACACCCGCTTTCCCCCGCGCCGCGGCCAGCGCCAGGGTTTCGGATGTCTCCCACCCGCCGGATCCCGTTCAGACCCGACGGAATCCCCTCCTGCAGAATTGGGGGAACCCACACTGCGGGTCCGGCTGAAGCGGGTCGCAGGCACGCGTCCCCCTAAGCCCGATCCCCGGCCGGGTCACCCCGGGGGCGTGGCGGCTTCTAGCTGCAGTTGGGGGTCTCCACCGGCGGCAAAGTTTGCTTTTTGATTTGCGCCCCCACCCCCGCCTTTTGCGCAGTGTAGTCCGCAGCTGCGCTAGCTCCACAACCCTGGGGGGAGGGGGTCCCAGGGTCCCCCAGGGGACGGCGTGGGGACCTGCGTGAGGAGGATCCCAATTCCTGCGGAGAAGGCGAAGGCGTTCGGGTTGCACGGGCTTTTCATTGTTACTTGGCCTGAGAGGGGGTTTGCCAGGCCTGGGCGATCGGAAAAGCCCCAGAGAGGTGGAGAGGGAGAGAGGCTCCCAGAGGAGCTCCAGAGGCTCGGGGACAATGAGGGGGACCGAGGGCTACCGAAAGAGACTGAGACGCAGAGATGGAGGGGAGGGGGTACGCGGGAGACAGAGGGTGGCTGAGACCGAGACAAAGCTCCCGAGAGGGGAGCTGGAGCCGGAGAGACAGAGCCGAGGACACCGGTCTGGGGAAGACGCAGAAGCCGCCAGAACAATAAGGGCGACCAACACCTTAGACAGGGAGACCCAGAGACCTCGATCGGCGGCCTTAGAGCCGAGGGACTTTTGGAGGGACCGAGAAAGGCGAGGCTAGGTCGAGACGGTGAGAGAGGCGGAGGTTACGGCGAGTGTCAGTGGCAGGCAGCTAAGGGGGGCTCTGACCTTTGCCGCAGCGGGGAGCGCGGAGCGGCTGAGTCCGTAGGTCCGCGGCGGTGAGAGGGCGCGCAGGAGTGGGCGCCTACCCAGGCCAGGCCCTAACCCCCACCCGCTGCGCGTCGTGGGAACCGGCTTTGGCGTCCCCTTCTGGCGCCACGCACCTCCGCACCCAGCCTTGCCCACCGGAGCTGCGCTCGGGACTCCCCGAGGGTCCCGAGACCCGAAGACTTTGGCTCCTTCCCCTGCCACAGCTCCAGACCTCTCTGTCTAAATTAGCGCACCCGGTGCGGGAAGGACGCGGCGAGTGCGCACCCTGGCTGCAGCAGGAGCGGCCGGGTTGGCGCCCTCTCTGTTTCCTTTTCTCAGAAAGGAGCTGGGACGCTGACTGGAGGATAGGGGGTGGTGGGGTGGTTCCGAGGAAAGCAGGGTAGGGACCCCCAGCAGGGGAGGAGGAGATTGGAGCTGTTTCACCTCGCAGTGAGCCACAATCTCTCGCCCTCTCCTCTCCCAACCTCCAACTCTGGGCTTAACGGGAAATGTCAGAGATCTCCGGCGAGGCCCAAGCGCGCTCACCTCTTTTTTCCCCCCTTTTTTGCAGTTGTTATTGAAGATGATAGGATTGATGACGTGCTGAAAAATATGACCGACAAGGCACCCCCTGGTGTCTAACTCCCCCAAAGACAATGAGTTAAGGGAGAGAATAAGAACGGCGATAACAGTTATTGGCAAAAAGCATGAAAAGAGAAAGCACTTTGAAATGTATTACTAGCTTGCTACCCACGATGAAATCAACAACCTGTATCTGGTGTCAGGCCGGGAGACAGATGAGGCGTGAGAAGGAGGAGGAGGAGGAGAAGGCTCTGGGCTTCTCTGCAAAAATAAAAATAAAAAAATAAATAAAATTTTAAAAATAACAAAAAATCACTATATACACACATATAAAGAAATAAAAAAGAAGTCTCAGTTGCAGCTATTTGTCAAAATTAACATCCATTTCTTTTTCTATACGGTGAATATTGCGCAATTATAGATCTGGATTTTGAACCACTTAATGAAGCGGCAACACCAGGTGTTTTGAGGTGTTGGCATTCTTCGCTGATTTGGCTGTTCCCAATGTTTACATTATTTAATCTTGCAAAATGGTTCTGTGCACTTGGATGTGAAATGCTGTCCAGTTTTATTTTTTTTTTTTTATGTTGTTATCCTCGGATGTATAAAACATTCAGAAAATGATCTCTGTAGATATTCTGTTTTATTTTGGTCATCTTTAGAAGTTATCAGGAATGTGTTTAAAACAAGAGGAGAACTTTTCTAAGGAATGATACATAGAAAAGATTCTTGTTTTATTTTAAAATGAGTTGTAAAGCTTGTGTTTCTTTGTTGCTGCAAGCTATTTGCCCAAGTTAATGCAAATGGACACATTTTTTAATGTCAGAAAACACACACACACACACACACACACACACGAAAAACAAAGAAAAAAATGCTTGAGCTTTTTCTAACCTCCCCTTGCAGTCTGTTGTGTGAGCAGCCTGTTTATTTCTCTAATATTATGTCAGTTTATTCTCTTTAATGGACTGTAAAAAAATGTAATCACAAGAGTGCCAAATATCTTGAAATGCCAAAAGGCATTTTAGTTTCTTTTCTCTGTGCTCTGAGTCCACGTACAGGAATGCTTGGAGTGTCTTTTCTGTTATTTATAGGGATTCTCTTAAGGCACACCAGCTGCCTGTTTTGCATGGTATTTGCAAAAATGCCTCTTGCGTGAGGAAATCTTTTACCATTTTTTGTTTGCAACTTTGGACCTCAAGAGGTTTCCCTTCCCTTCCCCGTTCCTTCTTTTCTTAATTCAATATTCTGTATGTTGCACCTTGAACCAGCACACAGGGCTATTTCTCCAATGTACAATAAAAGAATTGTTCCTGTGTCTCACTCCTCTCTTTTCTCTGCTTTGGCTGGGGGGTGGGATAGGGGGACATGACTCGCTGTTTGTCAGCTGGCTGCAGACAGGAAGAAGGGATGGTGGCTTTGGTCTGTGAGGCAAAATGGCAGTGTGGGGGGCTCCTATGGGTGGGCTCAGATGGGAGGAAAAAGGGGCTGGACTGGCAAGGCCATCCCCTAAGGTGAATTTATTCCATTTTGGATTTGCAGGCTGAGCTCTCACTGCAACCCTGAGGTTACTGCCATCTCCGGTGGGGTGAGGAGAGAAAGAGGGATACTGTATAGGGAAGCAGGCAGTCTTCTTAGAACGACTTTGCAGGCTGGCAGAGGGTTGAATGCAAGTCCCAGCTCCCTGACTTCCTAGGTCTTTGGACTTGAGCAAGTGCCTGAACTTCTCTAAGCCTCAGTTTCCTAATCTGTAAAGTGGGGATAACTCAGCCCCTGCCTCATAGGGTTACTAGGAGGATGAACACAACACCAGCACGTGGAAGCACTCAGTATCAGGCCACTCTACGCACATTTCACATTTCATCCTTCGCTCCCCTGTCCTCCGAGGCAGAGCTGAAGATGAGTTGCGCTCTCTCTGCATCTTCACCTTCCGGGGCTCACAGGTGGAGGGATGTGCTGCTCCTGCATGGCCTGAGATGGCCTGATGAGGTGCATGGCCTCAGAGGTCTCAGGCACCTGCCCTTACCAGCCCTCCTCTAATCGTCACTTGGAAAGGCTTGATAGGAAAACAAATCTTAGCTCTTTCTTAGGCTCGGGCAGTCAAAGGTGGTGGGGAGCAGGCCCCTGGGGGAGGAGGGTTTGGGAGGAGGATTTTGGTTGAAGAAAGCCTGGGAGAGGCTTTTTTCTCCTGGGCTATTACGCACCCAGAAGTGCTGGGAGCTTTTAATGTGTTTGTGGTAAAGTTGTCAGCCAGGCGTCACAACACCGCTCACGGTGACAGGAGCCTAAGTGTGACTCAGACATCAGGTAAGAGGCTAGGGGAGGGGGGTGGGCAGGAGAAGAGGGGCTCCAGAAGGCCCACAGGGGGTGATGTCTCAACCCCCTTCCCAGGCAGTGGAGGCCCAAGGCCTCAGGAGGTCCCAGCAGAGAGCTCTCCATGCAAGCAGTCGTTATTGTGAATGGCGAGCAAGCTGGGGCTGGCGGGACCAGCAGGAGTGGTAATGCCAGATTGGTTTTCCCAGGTGCCTGACCCGCCTCCAGAACCAATTCTCTTCCCTGCCCACTGGGGACTCCCAGCACCTCCGAGCTGATGGGCACCATGGAGCTTGGTGATCCCCTGTGCTCTGATAGGCTGAGGAGGGCCAGGCATCAGTCTGCTGAGGGGCAGAAGCCACGTGAAAAGATTCTTTCAGAAGGCACGGTTTGTGTCCACACCCAGGAGTAATTGCCACTGACGTGAGCAAAGCACTGTGTAATTGCAAGGTGTTTTCTCTCCTGTTTTCCTGTGCAGTCATCTCTGTACCCCTAGAAGCCCATGAGCCACTCTCTTCAGTAGGTAAGGAAATTGAGGCCCCAGAGAGGCCAAAAGGATTGCACAGCCTCTGCATTAATTGACCTCTTACTATATACCAGGCTCACAACAGCCGTATGAAATAGGCACTGTTATTATCCTGATTGTACAGGAGAAACCAGGGCTCAGAAAGGCAAAGTAACTTGTATAAGGTGACTCAGCTAGTAAGTCACCAAGACAGGACTGGAACCCAGGGCCATGCTTCAGGAGGGGGATGCAGGGTCATCTGACCCCAGGCCCAGGCTCAGTCCCAGCTGCAGTCTCTGTCCTTCAGCCTTAAAGGTCCTTTGTTGGTTTGTTGGTTTGAGGCTCTGTTCGCTCTCATAGTCATTGTGTAAGGATTTAGAAGGGGGGCAGGGCTTGGATGTGGTCAGCTAAGGCCTGGGGCTGTCCTCTGTTGGGAAGCAGGGAGCAAGGGAGCCCTCAGCCAAGGCTCCAGGTCCATTTTAATAAGTGATGTATTAAAACATTCCTGCTGGAGGCCACCCCGCCAGCGTCAGCGGAATGCCGGATCCTCTGCTGGGGAAGACAGAGTTCTCCTTTCTCAAGGACTCCATTCAGCAAAAGGAACACAAATCTTTTAAATACGCTATAGCATCAGGTAAACATTTGTCGAGAGGGCACTTTGGGGACTGGGCAGATATCAAATTAGACTGAGTGTGTGATATGTTCGAAGTGTCTGGTTAGGTAGCAATAAATATGGAAAAGACTATTAAAAGACCGAGGTGGGGAAGGTCTACAGGCCTCCATGCATAGATGGGAGCATGCCAGTGCCGCATTATTCAAACTTAATTAATTGAATGGTTGTAATCAGCATCCATCTCCCTGGATTCTGCTTCCATGGCCTGTCCAGGCTGACAGTCTGAAGGAATATCGAAAAGCACCTCTAAGGGGGAAATTGGCAAATTAAGTTTTAAAAGAAAGAGACTTGAAAATTACTGCTATCTGGAGGCCACAGATGAAAGAATGAGTAAGGGGTGCCTCTGTGTAGAGCAGGGAGTGGATTCCCAGGGTCTGGGGGCCTGGTGGGAAGCTCTGGCCTAGAGGGAGGGGTCAGACATTAGGGTGGCTGGTACATGGGTTTGGGACAAAGATGTCTTGGATTTGAAGCCTCTTTTTTATACTTTTCTAGTTGTGACTTGGGCATTTCTCAAGTTCTTTGGGCTTCTGTTTCATCTTCTACAAAATAGGGACAATAACAATTCTCATGCATCATTAGTTGGGAACCCCTTCCTTCTCCCTAGCACAGGGCCTGGTGCATAATAAATGGCAGCCATCCGTATGAACATATGTGAAGTGACTACCACATGCCAGGAAATGGACTTTTAAGATCTAGCCAACCTTTTTTTGTTGCATGAAGCTTCTTTGCATATAGTTTCGGCAGTTGCCCTGAGGGTCAGTGGAGGCATCTCAGGCGTTTGAAGGGTGGAGGTTTGGGTGATGAGGTAGGGAGTAGTTTAGGGGTGGTCAGCCTGCCTCTCATGATCTTCAATAGCTCCCAAAATGCCCCAATAAATACAGTCCTAAGTAAATCTATGTGCTCGCCTTCTAAAGACAGAGTCAAGAGGAGTCTCTACCTGCTTCTAACCAGATTGCTAGAAGTCTTCCTTCTCTGGATAGAGACTAAGAGGTACTGACTTCCTGCTCTGGAAAGAGAAGATCTTGGCTTTCTGCTTTGATCACTTCCTTCAAGAAGACCTCCTCAAGTTTCTTTCATTTGACAAATATCAATTCAGCACCTGCTATGTGCCTGATCCTGTGCTAGGTGAACTGGGTATACAATGGTGAACAAAAGGGATGTTCTTCCTGGGCTTGAAAATGATGATTGTTCCTATGGAAATGAGGTTGGGATCTAGGGGCTTGGATACTCCCCAAATCAGAAGCTCAAATCCTTCATGCCAAAAAAGGGGAATAAAAGATAGCCAGATTTTGGGGATTACCTGAAACCTAGTCAGATGACTCGCTTTTTAAAAAGTAAACTTTCACTTGTGGAATAGTTTTAGATTGACGGAAAAGTTATGCAGATAATAGAGAATTGCCATATACCCTGACCCAATCTCTCCTTCTGTTAATGCCTGACATTATTATGGAACATTTTTCACAACACTGGTATTTTTTTTTTTT
>NW_016107330.1:10644469-10723233 GCF_001604975.1 Cebus imitator | reverse complement strand
CTGCCACCACGCCCAGCTAATTTTTGTATTTTTAGTAGAGACAGTGTTTCACCATCTTGGCCAGGCTGGTCTTGAACCCCTGACCTCGTGATCCACCCATCTTGGCCTACCAAAGTGGTGGGGTTACAGGTGTGAGCCACTTGGACTTGGATTTTATTACTGTTGACCAACCATCCTTTCTCTGTTCCACAGGGGCTCCCACATTGCATGTAGCCATCACATTTCCCTAAGCACCTCTTGGCTGTGGCAGTTTCTCAGACTTTCCTTGTTTTTGATGGACTGTTGGTCAGGTATTTTGTAGACTCTCCCTTGAGTGGGATCTGTCTGCTGTTTTTCTCACGGTTCAACTGTGGTTATGGGTTTGGAGAGGAGAGCCATGGGGGTGATGTGCTGTTCTCATCACATCATATCAAGTGTCCATGCTATAGACATGACTGACTGCAGCTGATGTTGACCTTGGCCATCTGGCTGAACTTGTGTTTGTCAGGTTTCTCCCCTGCAAAATTACTCTTTCCCCTTGCTTTCCATACTATACTCCATAGAAGGAAATCATTCTGCACAGCCCACACTTAAGGGACAGGGAGTTATGTTTCACCTCCTTGAGGGAGGAGTGTCTCCATAAATTATTTGGGATTCTTCTGCACAGGCAATTTGAGTGACCCATTTTTCAGTAGTTCAAACTTCGCCCCTGTGTTGGGCAACACCACTGTGATTTAGATTTAATAATGAATTCCAGGCAAATGGGAGCAGTGGGGGGAACAAAAAATGCCCACAGGTGCTGCCTGATGACCCACAGATAGTCTTACAAAAGAAGAGATTAAAAAATTAATAAAAGTAACTTCCTGTGGAGGGGAACTGTCACCCTGGTTAGAAACTGTGCAGAATTTTTTCTTGGAAACCTTCAGGCAGCTGCTCTGGTTTATAAAGTCTGCCTATCGGAGGGAAGGAAAAGAGAGAGAGAGGAAAAAAAAGGTTGTCGTTATTCCAGCAGCAGAGATTCTCCCAAACCATATGCAAAAATAAATCTGAGGCGACTGGGCTGTATCCGAGGAAACCTGGCAGCTGGGCTGGAGCTTGCGGGGTGGCCTCTAAGGACAGAGATTCTGTGTCCAGAAGCCCCTGCCACCTCCCCAGCGGGATCGAGAGTCCCGAAGCTGCTGGATCACCCCATCCCTGTCATGGCAGTACCAGGCCCCCGTCTGTTTTCCCTGGGACTGGGGGTGAGGATAGTTTACCTTCTTGCCCCTTACATTGGAGGGTGTCCTTAACCCAGGGGAAATGCACACCTCTGGACCTGGAGGAGGGTCCTTGACCCCAAAACAGCTGTTTTGGGGACAAAGGATCACTAAGTGAGGGGAGGGTAGGCTGAAGAGAGAAGGGAGACCCAGGCAACGTGTCATGGGAAATCTGAACAGCAGGGTGATGGCAGTGGGTTGGGGTGAGGGGTGATGGCAGGAAGTGGTCACAGTAAGGGGTGTCCTGTAAGGCTGGTGGCCAGGGGATTCAGGAACTTGCTCTGGGAGAGTGTTTGGGTGGAGGAGATGAACTAATTAATTAATTAAATCTATATTCATTCGACAACTCCTCTGCCAGGCATGGGGTAGAAAGCAGAGGTGCAGGAAGAGGGTTTGTGTGTGGCACTGGGGAGACCGGGCTGGCTAAAGCAGGACCTTTTCTTGTTCAGGGACCTCACTGATTGGTCAACAATCATTCAATGACTGTGACTGTCAAGAGGTCAGAGAGGGGTTTGGGCAGGCCCGCTGGAAGCACAGGTAACCCCTGAGGAACCCCACTGTGTCCACCCTGGTTGTCTTAGGAAGAACTGCTAACTGCATTCCAATCCCAAATCTGCCAGTAGCACGCCGTGTGACTGTCACCTTGGGCAAGTGTTTGGGACTCTGTTCCCAGCATGGAAAATAATGCTTACTCAGCGCTGGCTACAGACCGGTAACCGATCTGCCCTCTTTGCATTTAGTCCATTCAGTTTTCACAACCCTGTAAGGTAGTCAGTATTATTATCATCCCCATTTTACAGATAATGAACACGAACGCACAGAGTGGCCAAGTCCTCTGCCTAGGATCCCACAGCTGGAAAGTGGTGGAGCGGGGCTTGCAACCAGGACAGGCAGGCCCCCAGAGCCCATGGTCTCAGCTACTCCCATAAAGGGAGGCGGTTAGACAGGATGGTTTTGTAGGTTCCAGCTGCTGGAAGCTCCCAGAGCACAGAGTTGGGAGTCTAAGACGCCCAGCCTCCTGTTGGGGAGGGGAGACCAAGGATCTAGTTGTCTGTGAACCCTGGACCAGGCCAGCTGGTTGCCATGGGGACTGCTGGGTGGAGGCGGTTGGCCAGGCCTGTTGCCCGAGGGGCAGTTCCGGGGAGCTCCCTCCTGCCAATGGCAGGGAGTGGCATGGAACTGTCACCTGGGTCTGTTTTCCTGGCAGCCAGAGTCACACGAATTTTCTCCTCTCAGACAGGGGAGGCCACAAGTCCCCCCAGCCGTCTGAGCCTCCTCTGCCCTGAACTCGATCTCCCACGAAGCCATGCTTATCTCTAGCTCATCTGTGTGAATTATTTACTGCGTCTGGCGGCCTCCCCGGCAGCCTCCCTGCCTGCGAAGAATGTGGAACCCACATCCTGGGCTCTGAGGCCTGTTTCTTCTCATTATCCAGAGGAGGAGTTCCAGAGTTAGACCCCAGGGGGACCTGGGGAAAGGAGCTTCCCACCCCTCCCGCCTTCACCCAGAATTCTTGTCTGGAACCAGAGAGCACTGAGTTGGGAGTCAGGGCACTTACTGCTCTGCTTGGGTGCTCTGTGAACCTCAGCATCCTCATCTGTGACCCTGGGGAGTTGATTCCTGCCCTAGGTGCTTCCAGAACTGCTGATCAAACCCTGCAAAGTAATGCTGGGGAGTGACCTCGGCAACGAAGGCATTGTATGAGTGCACAGGTATCACTATCAGTATTTTAATTTTTTCCATTATTTTTATTTTCTTAATTGCCTTCTTATCATGTGCCACAGTGCTAAGTGTTCTGGATGCGATTTAATTCTCACAGCAACTCTAGGAATCATGTTTATTGTGTGTGCCAGTTACAACTATATATCACATCCATTTCACATACAAAGAAACCAAGGCCCAGAGGGTCTGGGTAACCTGTCCTCAGTCAGGAAGGAGCCAGGAGTGGAAAATGAGCCTGAGTCTGGCTTCCACCCTGAACTCTTAACCACCCCTAAACTCCATGCCATGTTGCCTAATAAGCCTGGGGGCCCTTCATCAGCACCCAAGAGGCTGCTTGGACACCAGCCTCATCTATGCTAACCATCTGCACAGAGTGATGACCCAGTCTGTGTGCCTGTCTCCGTGCAAGATGCCAGGGACACAGGGGTGAGTCAGACACAGGGGTGAGTCAGGCACAGTCCCTCCCCTCAAATTGCATGTGTCTGGAGTCGGGGGTGGGTGTCAGGGACAGGGAACAGGGAAGCACGACCTGGTCACACTCAGATATGATACAAAATGAAGTGCCCATCATGATGAGGGCTGGGCACATTCAATGTGTTCTGGAGGGTGGGGAGGCCATTTAGTGAGCGGGCAGGATTTCAGCGGGGCCTTGGGGAAGGGGGTAGGGGTGGGAAGGGCACTCTTGAGCAGAAGGACACATGTTGGTAAGTCTGGGGTTTGCTTGAGAAAGGGCGGTCCTTTAGGGGCTGGTTGAAACAAGGCATTTGTGGTGGTGCTGGGACTGGGGGAAAGGAGGTTAGGGCTAGAACAGGAGGTTTTGACGTATGAGCTCAAGGGTCAGTTTAGAGCAGTGTTTCTCAGCTGGGGCCGATTCGGCCCCCCAAGGGACTTTGGCAATGTCTGGAGACAGTTTTGGTTGTCACAACGCTGGGGAGAGGGCCAGTGCTGCTGGCATCTGGTAGGTGGAGGCCAGGGATGCTGCTAGACACCCTCCAGTGCAAGGACAGCCCCACCACGAAGAATGCTCCAGCCTCCAACAGCAATGTGTTGAGGTTAGGAAATACTAGCGTAGAGCCTGTTTAAGAGCCTTTAAAGTGAGATTTAGGGCAAGTCACTTAACTTCTCACGCCTCAGTTCCCACCTGTCTAAGATAGGCTGATTGTAACGGCTAACATTTGAGGAAATAACCGCCATATATTTCACATATACTGTGTGCCAGTTACAATCCTAAATGCCTTACATGTATTATCTAGTCCTTATAGCCAATGGGCACCAACGGGGAAGGTGCAGACCAGTGATTCAGCCTGGCCTCTCTGATGCCTATGTTAACCTGAACGCTCAGCACCCGATTCTTTTACTTTCTCTGACGCTCATCTGTGAAATGGGGCCACGAATCCATGCCTCAGAGGATTGCTGGAAAGGTGGTAAAATGATCTATTACCCAGCACCTAGTAGGTGCTCAATAAATAGCAGATTCTTTCCCTGAGCCTCCTGGGGCTCCATCCTCAAGTCTGAGCTTTGGAGCAGTCCTTGGGGAGGTGCTGGTGTGGAGCTGATATTAGAGGAAGGGGGATCCAGGGGTGGCAGAAGGAGGGGGAAGGTCTCTAATGACTGCCCTGCTCTGTGCTATGAAGCAGGGTCCTGACCATCTCAGTGGGTCCCTTCCCGTTATGCTGTGCTGCCTTTAGGCTACAGAGTGGCCATGCTGCCCTGTCATCCACAGGTGCACCCGGGGAGGCTGCTTTTCTGGGGATGGGTTGTGTGGCACTCTTCCCATTCTCTAAATGGTTCTGGGGATCGCTGGCAGTTCAAAGAGTAGACGGGGTGTGGTCTACACTGCAAGCCTCATCTTCCTCCACTTCTCCATAAGCCCGCTTCAATGCCCTGGCCGCACCGTTGTTTCCAGAGGGCCACGCTTTTTATGCCTCTGCACTTTTGCGCGTGCTCTTCTTTTAGCCTCTTACTCTTTCCATTTAACTAAATCCTCCAGGTTTCAGCTGAGATGTCACCTTCTCCAGGAAACCTTTCCTGAGACCCTTCCACCTGAACTGAATGAGGTCCTTCATTTAGGTTGCCGTAACGCGGATGCTTCCTTCTGCCCAAGCACCATGTGTCATTGCTGATCGGGCCTCCTCCATCAGACCATGTTCCCTCTTGGGCAGGCACTGGAGCTCCCTCCTTGGTCTCCATATCCCCAGGACTTTGCACAAATCCCTGGCACACAGCAGCTCCCCAGGGAATGTTAGTGAATTAATGTTATGATAATAACAATGTCTTGTATAAATCAAGCTCTTTTCCCGTTTCAAAAGCCTTCTTAATGCAACAACGGTGTCATCTGAACCTCACAGAAAACTCGACATTTGAGGTAGCTAGGGTTTGAATTGGTGTTTTCATTTTAAAGGGAAGAACTGGAGGCTGGAAGAGATTAGGTGCGGTGCCAGGTGGCCGGTGGGACAGGCACGATGCCCACATGGTCTTGCCTGAGCAGGCCTGGATGCATTTGAGAGATATCTGGTCCAGAGTGGGAGCTGCCTCAGAGTTCTGATCCCGTCTGGGGACCAGTGAGGAGTAGGGGGCCAGTACTTGCTGCTTTCAAGGGTTAGCGGGGAGCTGGGGCCAGCCTGTGTGGTGGTGGTGATGGGATGGACATGTTCTCTGGAGGGGAAACTGTAGGAGGCAGCACTTTTCTTCTGTGAAGATTTAGCCACTGCTACGCTATTGATGGTACAGAATACTGAAAATTCAGGAAAAAACAAACAGGGGAACGACTAAGTAAATTGAGTCCGCAACTTGCAATATTTGGTGGCCATTAATGATAATGTTTCCACCAGGTACGGTGGCTCATGCCTGTAATCCCAGCACTTTCGGAAGCCAAGGCGGGTGGATCACCTGAGGTTTGGAGTTTGAGACCTGCCTGGTCAACATGGTGAAACCCCATCTCTACTAAAAATACAAAAAGTTACCCGGGCATGGTGGTGGATGCCTGTAATCCCAGCTACTTGGGAGGCTGAGGCAGGAGAATCGCTTGAACCTGGGAGGGAGAGGTTGCACTCCATTGCATTCCAGCCTGGACAACAAGAGTGAAACTCCATCCCCAGAAAAGTGTTTCTGCAGCTCATGCAAGGACATGGGGAAGTGCAAAAGTGTCTATGTGAGGCTTAAGGCAAAAAGGAAAATGAATGTGTCCCTGGTAGGAAAGACAGTGCCATGGAGTGGTTTGAATCCCAGCGCTGCCGCTTACTGGCTGTGAACTCAGGCAAGCTAACCTTTCTGTGCCTCAGTTTCCTCATTTGTAAAATAGACAAAATAATAATCTTGTCTCAGAGAGCCATTGGGAGAATTAAATGAATTAATACTTGGACAACACTTAATAATGCCTAGTATATATTGTTAAGGTTTAGTTACTATTATTAATCATGATTGCCATCTCAGCTATGTCAAACATGTGTAAGAAAAAATAAAAAGATGGAGGAGAATGTTCAGTGTTTTCTTTGGGATGTGGGTTAATGGATGGTTTTTACTTTTCTTTTTTTCTGCTTCCTGAATTCTCTACATATTTCACAATGGGGATGTTTTACTTTTATTATCATGAAAGAATAAACTTTATTTTCCCCCAAACGACTGGAGGTAAATGCAGCAGCACTTTCCTTTTGGACGTAAGGGGCTGACTGCAGGGAGTCGCCTCCATAGTTAACACCTGGGACACCCTGAGATCACACTTGTGTCAATATTTCTTTACCTGGAAGGTCAGCTCCCAGGTAATCTTTCTCCAAACAGATCAGGCTGTGCCTCCCATCTCTCCTCTGCCTGTTTAATAATTTTATATGATGCCTATTGAAACAAATAACCAAGCTGTTTAAATACCCACAGCCATAAACTGTCACCACCTGATGACAATGAGAATTCCCCAGGCAGGGCACATCAGAAATGAAACTAAATCATTCTGACCAGCCCTGTCATCATCACACTCTCCCTCTATCCGGTGAGACAAGGGCATTTACAGTGAAGGAAATGCCAGCTGCTGCATGAGCTGATATGGGCTCTCAGTTAGCTGGCCAGGCTGGCAGTCGGCCAGAGAAAGCCAGCCGGCCAACCAGCTGCTCAGCAAATGACTGTGCCAGGCACATAGTAGGTGTTCAATGACTCATCCCATTTGATGAGAGTTTTGTTAGTTCTGGCCAATGTGTGCAACTGTATCCTGAGCAGCGTATGCGTGTCATGGCAAGGATGGGGGATGCTAAAGATGGCCTTCACCTTTAAGGAGCAAAGACCAATAGATATTTTCAGATCTTTCTACTGAGAGTTTCATGAGTTCTAGGCTTTTGGGATGGTGGTTTCTGGGCTAGGGGTCTATGCTAGATCTTAATTTTTTTCCTGAACCTTCTTGGGATATGGGTTTAAATGACCATACCAACCATCATTGTCAAGAGCTTACCTACTTTCACCTTCCCATCCCCCCATTTTTCATCCATCCATCTATCCATTTATCCATCCATCCATCCATCCATCCATCCATCCAACCATCCATCCATCCAACCATCCATCCATCCAACCATCCATCCATCCAACCATCTGTCCATCTGTTCATCTGTCCATCTATCCATCTATCCATCTATCCATCTATCCATCTATCCATCCATTTGTTCCATCTGCTATGGTTTGAATATGTCCCTTAAAGCTCACATGTTGGAAACTTAATCCAAAATGCAATAGTATTGAGAGGTGGGATCTTTAAGAGGTGATTAGGTCATAAGGGTTCAGCCCTCATGAATAGATTAATGCCATCATCAAAGGAGTGAGTTTGTTATAAAGGTGAGTTTGGCTCCCTCTTGTGCCCTCTTGTCCTTCCACATTGTGCCATGGGATGATGGTGCAGCAAGAAGGCCCCTGCCAGATGCCAGCCTCTCAACCTTGGACTTCCCAGACGCCAGAACTGTAAGAAATCAATCTCTGTTCTTTATAAATTACCCAGTCTCAGTTGTTCTCTTATAGCAGCAAAACCAAACTGAGACACCACCCAGCCATCCATTCTATCTGTGCATCCATTGTGAAACAGTATAATGGTGGATAAATAATCAGACTCTAAAGCTGGACTGTCCGGTATAAAATCTTTTCTGGTGTGAGAGGCAGACAGATAAACAGACACTGAGGCTACAGGGTAAGTTCAGGGTGCTGTGGGTGCAGAGAAGAGAGGCCTGACACCCAGTTGGAGCCTCAGAGGAGACTACAGGAGGGGGACCCAATATCACCATTACTATCATCAGAGGAATTTCTTTGACCTATGGTGGGGCCATGGTCAAGTGCAGTCATTGGCAAAGCTGGCCTGGGAGCCACGGCCTTGTCCCTGGCATGCCTCCTCCTCCCAGCACCATCATTGCTACGTACCTAGTAAGTGCATTTACTGTGCACAATGGAACCACCTACTCTGAACATTTTGCATTACCCAGCACTACTCATGTGTAATTTTTAGGTATTTTGAGCATTGACTGTGTGCATTGACTGCATTATTGAACACATAATGTGTGCCTTTGCCTATGAATTTCGACCAAATCTAGGCTTTAGATTTCTTCTTTCTTCGAAGGACAGCATG
This sequence comes from Cebus imitator, assembly GCF_001604975.1. NCBI lineage: Eukaryota > Metazoa > Chordata > Mammalia > Primates > Cebidae > Cebus > Cebus imitator. The sequence goes on along the minus strand of NW_016107330.1, from coordinate 10,714,686 downwards.
TGGAGTGGAGAGGTGAGATCCCTGTCAGACAGGCCTGGGTTGAAATCTCACCAAACTTCTTGCTAGCTTTATGCCCACGGACAAGTCAGTTACCATCTCTGAGCCTCCAAGATAGTAATACTGTAGCTATATGGCAGTGCGGTGGGGAGGGTTACTGGACAATGTCTAAAGCATCTTTGCAAACTGTCAAGCACCATGTTAGTGTGAGAGTCATCCCAGGAGCTTTACATGCTGGGCAGATGCTCCTCCTACAGGGGCAGAGACACAGATGGCTGGGGATGCAGGGGGCTTTTGGATGGGGCTGGGGTCTCCAGGGCTGTAGACTGGGCTGGCTGTGACCAGTGTCCAGGGATATGGCATCACCACAGAGTGGTCTAAGACTGACTGGCATCTGATTATCCTCTCCTGGACCTGATTACTCAGGGCCTTATAGGAAGTCTTACAAGATTTCCCCCATGCCAGTGTCTCCTGGGGTCGCATTGCTGGGTGCTCCCCCTTACTTCCTCCCCTGGGGAACTTCTACTGTCTGGACATCTGTGTTCCTTGCTTGCAGAGCAGGAGTGTTTTGGCCTCCCACCAAGTACCCCAGCCTCCTTCTTTTGATTTTGAATTGGCAAAAAAGATGGTTCTCCTTCAGTGAGATCCCCCTGGAGATGCCTACCCTTCATGCATGAATTCATTCGTGCATTCACTCAGCAAACGTGTTAAGTCTTATGATATGCTGAGCTCTGCACGTGAAACAGGGTATTGTGGGTGACCTGTGCTGAGCTTTGGAAGAGTCTCTGATGAGTGGTCTCAGGCACTCCCCTGCCCTTCCCAAGGGTCTGCTCACATGATGCAATGGGCTCAGGCTCAGCAATGGGGTTGAAAGTGGTCCTTGAAGTAAAAAACATAAACTTACAATTGGGCAGACCCACCTTGATGCTTCTGTATCTAAAAACTGTCGAAACGTCATGACCCTCTCAGACTGTTGGAAATGGGGGAATCAGGAGAGTTGTTGAAACTGGAGATAGATTTGAGATTCTGAATTTGTAGGCAATGGGTCAAATGATGGGGGTGGGTCTATTGCTTGGGCTGGGGTGGGGGTGGGGAATACATAGGAAGAAGTGAGGGGAAGAGAAGTGGAGAGGATGAGATGGGGATCTCTGGGAAAGGCAAATTAAAGATGGGGAAGCCAGAGGAGGTGCCTTCTGAGAGACGGGAGGAGCACTGGGAGGGAGGAGAGCACATCAGGAAGGGCAGGGGTCAGCAGAGTCTGAGGAGACCCAGGGCTGGGGGCTGGCTGTGCATTGGTGACCTCAACATGGCCTCCTCTGTGTCCGTGAGGCAGAAACCAGAATGGGGGAATAAGAAGGAGACGGGGGGCTTGGCCATTCTCTTGAGGAGGTGGGCAGTAAAAAGGAGGGTGTGCTCTTGGGGCTGGGGACAGCTATGGGGAGGGTGGCATTTGAGGCAGAAGGAAAGCATCTCCTTGGTGCTGGCCATATACGAGGTGTGTACACAGCATATGTTGATTGGGCATCTTTTTATATCTCCAGTGGATTCTTGGCCACCAAATCCTGCCAGCTAATCATACTAGGCAGCACCCCCCATCCCTGCTCATAACTCCTGGGCACCTGCTGGGTACCAGATTCTGCTTTGCGTGCTGGGGGTGCCGCTGAGAAAAGACAGACAGGGTCCTTACCATGGAGGCTTTTCCCATATCCTGTGGTAAGAAATGCCATGAGCCAGTACTAAGAAGGCTGGGTACCAGTGAGGGCTAAACCCGAGACAAATCCAACCGGCTTCAATAGGAGAGGCCACACCGTTACTGATGGTGGAGAACCAGGGCTTTATGATGGGGGTTAGACCTTGTTCAGCGGTAGCAACATATGGGCAGTCTGTGCAGGCCGCTGCCTCTGCATCTGGGGTTAGGCCTGAGTCACTATAGGTCGGCCAACTGGCTTTCAGGAAGGACAGCTGAATGGAGCCAGCGTGAGGACAAACTAGAACCCATGTCTGTCTCTGGTGACCTCCAATGTCGATGATGCTGCTAGGGTGAGATGCCACAGGGGCTGGTACCTTTCACCATGGAGCTGCACACACAGCTGGCCCGGGCCGGAGAGGTGGAAGGGGGGGTTCTGGTGGAGTGGAGCTCCCGCAGTCCCAGGAGCTGCCCCTCGTCAAAAGATGGGCCACGACAGTGACAATGGTGCGCCCTGCCCCGACCTTCAGAGCATATTCAAAACACATAGCTGCTGCTGCTTTACTCCCACCTTCCGAGTTGCCTGAAAGATGTCTCTTGCTCCCCACACCACCCCAGCACCATCCAGGGAAGGGTATTTCGGGAACCGGCATACCAGCTTAGTTAGTTGCACTGTGTTAGCTGTGCTGACGCAGTAGGCGACGTGGTCCGGAGTGACAGGGTTGGGGTGTTGCTTTAGCTCAGGTGGGTGGGGAAAGCCCCTTGGAGGATGTGGCATTTATAACAGGAGCTGGGAAGCTATAATTGGGCAAGTTCCAGGGGCAGGAAGAAGGGCAGGTGGCTGGGGCACAGAGGTGGGAGACGCAGGGAGAGAGGAGGAGATGAAGCCGGCCACGGCCACGCAGCAGGAGCTACAGGGGGTCACACGACACTGGCCGGTGGAGGGGGGAAAGGCGGAGCATTGGATCTGATTCTGCTTGCAGTGGGAATAGTTCTAAGCAGGGCAGGGACATGGCATGATCTAAGCTTTTGAAAGCTCACTCGTGCTGCTGGGTGGGTGAGGGACTGTGGGAGTGGAAAAGGCTGGAATTGAGGGGGCCCACATTTGGGGGGCACTATTACAGTGGTCTAAAGAGATGATGACAGCCAGAATGGGTGTGGTAGCTATGAGAAGGAGGGGCTATTGGATTCTGGATCCATTTTGGGGTTAGAGATTGAATTGAGGTGGGTTTGTATGATGAGGGTTATAAAGGTATCAAGGTCCTTAAGAATAACAGTTCCCCTGGGCTCCTCGGATCCCTGCTTTTGGGAAAGCCCATTTCTTCCCCAGTGACTTTCTTGCTAGTGGCCCCTGTGCTCAATGGGAATCCATCCCTCCCTCCCCTCTGACATTCAAGGCTGGTCCCCATGACACCCCCCCCAACTCTCTCCACCCTTGGCTGTCCCCTGCTTTTGGGCTCCTGCCAGCTATCAGCACCCCAAGCTCCTGTGCCTTTAAGATGAGGAGCGAAGGGCCAAATGAAATCTCTCTCCTCAAAGTCCTGCCACAAGGAGAGGCAGAGAGAAGATAATAAAAGCAAGAACCAGCCTGGGGGGAAAAGAGGAGATTTTTATCCTCCCGACCCTGCAAGTTCCCCTCTGGCTCTGAGAAGTCTCAGAAGATTTCTCTCCACACATATGAGTAATACCCAGCAAAAATGCCGTCCAGAGGGAGAAGACGGAGTGATTCTGTGTTGGATTAGAATTTTTTTCCAACCTGCATCCTCCCTGGTGCCAGCCTCCTACGCTTGCCACCCCTACAGAGCTTGGTGGCCAGAGAGGCAAGGCAAGAGGAAAGGAGGTGATGAGAGGAGGGAGGAGGGCAGCAGGGAGACAGAGGGCTCTAGAGCTCCCTGAGAACTTCTAAGTGTCCTCTTGATGGGCAGGACAGGGAGAAGAGATGCATCGTCCACTTGCTGCTCCCACAGCGGCCAACGGGGTTGCCATTCCAGCACAACTGTGAAAAAGAGCCATTTGGATTTGCAGGGGTCAGAAAGGGATGGTTGACTAGAGCCGCCAGTTAAGCTTGGCTAATAGCTTGCTGTGTGAGCTTGTGTCGTTCCTGAACCCTCTCTGGGTCTCCTCTAAGGCCAGTTTTCTCCTCTGGCCTCGACGAGCTTTGAAGGACCCTTAGAGGTTGTGCTTTTAGAACAATTGCAACATCCCTGCCTAAGAGCAGATTCAGTTCTCGCTGGATTGGGTTGGGGGAGGACCACTAGATGTCAGATTGGGGAGTGAGGTAGGGCCGAAGGGGACCAGGACAAATTGGAGTATCCAGACTTTGAGTCAAGGGTCCTCTCCTTTTTGGATAATCTCTAGGGGACTCAGGTGAATCAAGCCAAATGCCTCTCCTTTCATCACTCCATTATCCACTCAATCATTCAATGATTCATTCATTTGTTCACTTTATTAGTCACAGGCTGCATGCCCGATGCTGGGCCGAGTGCAGTGGGGACACAGTCTTTGCCTTCAGGAAGCTCTTAGTGTGGTGGGGGAGGAACAAGCGCTGGGTGCAGGGGACACTGAGGAAAGGCCCCTGGACTGGGCTTTGGGGGTAGAGAAGGCTTGTCTAAGCTGAGACACAAAGAGTGAGCAGGGGGAAACCAAGAGAAAAGATAGAAGGGAGCCCCCAGAAGAGAGAAGGGTCTCTTCAGAGGTGCAGAGTGCGAGCGGTCAGGGTATGCGAAGGGATTGAAACATGCCAGTGTGATGGAAAGGAGGCCCAGGATGGGGGGTGAGATAGGGCGGGGGTGGGTTTAGCTAAGTGTGTGGGTTCAGATTTCATCTCATCGTCATGGGTTCATCAGTGGCTTAGAGCAGCAGCTCTCCAGGAAGGTGTGTGGCCAAGAGCATTTCAGGGCTGTGGGTGTCTATGTGACACTCAGATATTTTAAGGCCCACCCCTTGGAGCCCCATTATTCTCTCGCCCTGGAGGTGGACATAGTCACGGTTGAAACACATACGAGGGGGAGCTAGATTTCTTTAGCATAGATCCAGGGCTTCAGTGGTTAAAAGCCTTAAAGAAACAGACTTTCTGTGACTCCATAACAGAGACTCTCAGTGTTGGAGCTGGATGCCGGCGTGGGAGTAGGTCCATGGAGTAGGTGGGTGGCCATTTATCCAGTTCTGGAAGGAAAGGTGATTGGGATGGACAGAATTTCACCTTGTAATAAAGAGGCATGAGCACTGGAATGAGGACAGACGGATCTGGTGTCCCAGTGGTGGCTGTGCCATGCACAAGTGTGTATCCTTGGGCAAGTCAATTAACTCTGTGTCCCGGTTTCCGTATTCGTAAAACAGCATTAAGAGCATCCACTTCCAAAGGTGGTTTTGGGGCTAAACAAGATGATGATGATAGTGGTGGTGGTGGTGGTGCTGGTGGTAATGATGGTAATGATGATGATTATAGTGGTGGTGGTGATGCTGATGATATGATGGTGGTGATGGTGATGTTGGTGATGATGCTGTTGGTGGTGGTGGTTATGGTGATGGTGGTGGTGATAATGATGGTGATGGTGGTGATGATGCTGGTGGTGATGATGATGGTGGTGGTGATGATGGTGGTGGTGATGATGATAATGGTAGCAGTGGTGATGGTGGTGATGGTGATGATGGTGATAATGATGGCGATGATGATGATGATGGTAGTGGTGGTGGTGGTCGTGATAATGATGGTGGTGGTGGTTATGATGGTGATAAGGGTGATGCTGATGATGTGATGGTGGTGATGCTGATGTTGGTGATGATGATGCTGGTGGTGGTGGTTATGGTGATTGTGGTGGTGATGGTGGTGATGATGTTGGTGGTGATGATGGTGGTGGTGATGATGATAATGGTGGCAATTGTGATGGTGGTAATGGTGATAATGATGGTAATGATGATGATGATGGTAGTGGTGGTGGTGGTTATGATGGTGATAGTAGCAGTGATGCTGATGACGGTGATGGTAGTGATAATGATGTTGGTGATGGTGATGGTGGTGATTATGATGGTGGTGATGGTGATGGTGATGTTAGTGATAATGATGGTGATGATGATAGTGGTCATGATGAATATGGTGGTGGTTATGATGGTGATAGTAATAGTGATGCTGCTGCTGCTGATGGTGGTGATGAGGATGTTGGTGATCATGTGGTTGTTGTTGGTGGTGGTTATGGTGATGTGGTAGTGATGATGTTGGTGATGATGATGATGGTGGTGATGATGGTGGTGATGCTGATGATGGTGATAATGATGGTGATGATGATGGTGATGGTAGTGGGGTGGTGGCTATGATAGTGATAGTAGCAGTGATGCTGATGATGGTGATGGTGATGGTGGTGATGATGGTAGTGATGGTTGTGATGATGTTGGTGGTGGTGGTTATGATGGTGTTAGTAATGGTGATGCTGCTGCTGCTGATGGTGGTGATGATGATGTTGGTGATGATGCTGTTGGTGGTAGTGGTGGTGATGGTGATGGTGGTGGTAATTATGATGTTGATAGTAATGGTGATGCTGCTGTTGATGGTGGTGACGATGATGGTGATGATGCTGTTGGTGGTGGTGGTGATGGTGATGGTGGTGGTAATGATGGTGGTGGTGATGATGATGCTGGTGGTAGTAATGATGGTGGTGATGATGATAATGGTGGTAGTGGCAATGAGGGTGGTGATGGTGATAATGGTGGTTGTGGCAATGAGGGTGGTGGTGGTGATGGTGATAATGATGGTAATGGTGATGATGGTGGTAGTGGTGATGGTGGTGATGATGATGTTGGTGGCTATGAAGGTGATAGTAGCGGTAATGCTGATGATGGTGATGGTGGTGATAATGTTGTTGGTGATGGTGGTGTTGATGATGATGATGGTGATAGTGGTGATGATGGTGATGGTGATGGTGATGATGGTGGTGGTAGTGGTGATGATGGTGGTGGTGATGATGATGGTGATAGTAGTGATGATGGTGGTGGTGATGATGATGATGGTGATGGTGGTGGTGATGATGTTGGTGGTGGTGATGGTGATGATGGTGGTGGTGCTGATGGTGATGGTGATGATGGTGGTGGTAGTGGTGATGTTGACAATGATGATGATGACTAACAGCTAATATTTATTGAGTCCTAAGCCCTATTGGTGGATGATGCCATGCACTGCTGAAGTTCCCCTTCAGGACTGAGACACTCGTCCCCCAGTTTCCAAGAGTGTTGCCTGCTGGAAGCTCACTGCTGAGTGCCTCCCTGGAATTGCCTTCGGCCTAAGTCAAGGCCACACCCTTTCTCTGGATGTAGCCCCGTGGCCTCCGTACAGGAGAATTTGAAGGGGATCCTGCCTCAGAGCTCCAGTCTGTGGCTCCTGCAGATCATTCAGGGTCTCTTTCTGTCCCGTCCTCCTTCCTTCACCTCGTCAGGTGCTTTCTCAAGAGCCCTCCCCGACAAGCATCTTGCATGCAAATGTTCATCGTAGAAGGTGTTTCTTAGGAATCCGACCTAGGAATTTGACAGCCCTTTGCCCACACTATCTCATGTAATCCTCCCAACATCCCTTTGAAGGGGAACTATGATTAAACCATTTTTACATACATGGAAACTAGAGGAAAGAGATTCAATCCCTACTTGCAGCCACACAAGTAGTGAGTGGCTGCACTTGGATTTGAATGTAGGGTACCTGACTCCAGGACCCCAGCTCTGAGCCACCATCTCGAGCCTGGCCCGTGGCAGGCAGTTATCAAAGGGCACTGAGTAAGTAGTTAATACCCCTTCCTGCCTGGAGACTTCGGTCCCATTGTCGTTTGCTCTGAGGCCTCACCTCCCCTTCTCTCTCCCCACTGTGCAGTAGCCGTGATAGTAGCAGCAGCAGCAGCAGTCTTGATGAGCCTCCCAGTGTGCCAGCACCGCACAGTGGAAAACAACACCTCCCTTGACCACCCACTTCCCAGCTGCCGATGTAACACCATTGTCACTGCCGCTAGGGTGGGTGTCTTCGCCTGTGTGCCTCCTCACATGTGGATGGTACAGCTGCAAAAACTGCTGGGAGAAGAGATTTGGAATTCGATCTCACTTTATTCTGACATCTAAGACCTTGGAAGAACTGAGACCCCAGCAGTACCAAGGTTCTGGTCAGGCTTGGACTGTGACAAGCGGTGCCCTGATTGTGATGAGACCTGGGTTCTAGTTCTAATGCTTCCACTGATTTGGGAGGGGTCCTTGTACTTCTCTGGGCCTTAGTTCCCCACCCAAATCTGGGCAGTGGCCTTTCAGAGCCAGTGCGGAGTTCACATGCATGTGGATGCCCCATTGGACTTTTGCTTCTTCCTCCCTTATACCCTCAGAATGTCCAGAAAGTCATCTCCTTATTCACTGGTTCAGAACGTTATAGATTGTTAAGCATCTTCACAAGCATAGTCTCATTTGAGCCCCGCCACAAAGCTGTGAGGTTGGCATGACCACCATCCTGTGTCAAATGGTAAATAGAGCTCAGAGAGTGGAAGGAGCTTGCTTCAAGCCATGTGATCTTTGGGACACTCTTGTAATCCCTTCATTTTTAACCTACAAATACAAACATATATGGTGCTAAACATTGGAATGAAGAGACAGCTCAGAAATCATCCTAACCTATCCACTTGCTCGACTGAGACAGAGCTGAGGCCCTAGGAGTCCTCTTTCTCCCAGACTGCACAATGACCAGTGGCAGAGCTGGCACCAGGGCCAAGTCTGCAGTTCATTCAATGACTCTTGATTGGGTGTTTTTCAAATTTCATATTATGAAATTTTATCCCATTTAAGACAAAAACCTAAACCACTTATAGGTAGGCAAATACTGCATAAGCTTGTGGACATTCGGTGCCCTGCTTCTGATGGCCTGTTTGCGGGAGGAGAGCAGAGCTCTAACAGAGGTGATTGGGCTTGTCTCAGCTTGTAACTCATGAGCTGTGGGTGTTCACAGTGGAGATGGGTTCGTGCACTTGTTTTCCTATCACGGTGGCATAGGCAGCCTAGGGAGGAGGTAAGGCTGGGGAGCAGAGACAAAGAAATGTGTGTGTTCTGGCAAATGTGGGAAATTAACTCAGAGGCTGTTCCAGGGAGAAAATGATATTTTGAATCAGGAGTTATTATACATCTGAGCTCACTGCCTTTTGAAGAACACCTTGCTTACTTAACTGTTCTGTTTACAGATTTATTTATAACTGACTCGGTTTCAGAAGAAATCTGAAGTGGCTAATTATTTAATTTGAATGTGAGCTCCTTGAGGGCAGGAAGTACCTTCATTATCTCTCCTCCTCTTCTGACAGGCTAACTCCTGCTTGCCCCTACCCCTGGCCTCCTCTAGCTGGATTCTCCACCTCTCTCTGTTGTAGTAATCCCTTTCAGTATCTTGGTTCTCCCTTGAACTGTGAACCTGGTGAGGACAGGTACTATGCATTACATATCTCACTATCTCATCCATCCACCTATCCATCCCTGCAACAACAATCAGCCATTCATTCTATCATTTATCCAACCAGCAAACCAAATGTCTGTCTAACCATCTGTCTTAGTCTGTTTCATGCTGCTCCAACAGAATACCTGAGACTAGGTGATTTATAGTGAACAGAAATTTATTTGGTTCAAGGTTCTGGGGGCTGGGAAGTTCAAGATTGAGGGGCTACATCAAGTGCCTTCTTACTGTTTCATAATATGGTGAAAAGCATCACATGGTGAGACGATGTGAGTATGAGAGGGGTTCAAATTCACTTTTATAACCAACCTACTCTTGTGGTAATAAATCAACTCCCACAATAATAGAATTAATCTATTCATTAGGACAGACCCCTAATGACCTAATCGTCTCTTAAATGTCCCACGTCTCAACATTGTTGCATTGGGGATTAAGTTTCCAACACATGAGCTTCAGGAGACACACTCAAACCCTAATGCAATCCATGCTCCATCCATCCATCTATATACCTGTCCAACCAACCATTAATCCATCAATTGATCCATCAGTCAATTGATCCATCCATCCATCCATCCATCCATCCATCCATCCATCCATATTTGTGTCCAACCACCACCCATTCAATTATCTATCTGTACAATTTTTCATTTATGCAGCCACCCATTATCCGTCCATCATCCATTCATCCATCTGTCCACGTATCCGTGCAACCATCCCTCCATTCTTTCAAAACCCCAGAAAGTTGCACAACTGAAGCCAAAAAGGATGGTTAGTCATCTTTTATCCAGTGCTCACTTTGTTCCAAGCACTATGCTACGTGTAGTACATACATTAATCAAGTTAGTGAAGTCCAAAGACTCCATGAAGTTGGATTACTATTTTTATATTGCAGATGACAAAAGTGAGATTAAGAGAGTTTCAGTGCCTTGCCCAAGGTCACATGGTCGGCAAATGGCAGAGTGAGATTTAAAGCCCGGCTTCTGACTCCAGAGCACAAGATTTTTTGCTTCATCATAGTGGGAAATATTTTGGGGGCAATGATTTACACTGACCTGCACCTCTTCCTCGCAACAGCGTAAACTTCCCCACACCCAACCTTCATCTCTTCAAGCCCTGACGCTGCCGTCATAGTCCCATGTCCAACTCCCTTCTAATAGAAAGTATGCTTCTTGATCTTAACCTCTGGGGAGAGAAGAAGAGTTAGAAGGGCCTGAGTGAGTTTTCCATACAGGCCAGGTCTGCAGTGAGGAAGGAAACAAAACTCTCCATGGGCAGCCCAATACCCTATCTCCCTTCTTGTCCTCTGGGGAGGCTCCGAGCCTCACAAAGTGTATAGCTCTGCTGTGAGGGGCAGTGATGAGTTAGTGTGTGGGAGAGGGCCAGGGAAGCCCAGCCAATGACAAAATGCATTGGCCCCAGAAGCCCTGGGGGCTTCAAGAGAAGGAAGTTTTACTGTTCCAAGGTCACCGGCAGCCAAATGCAGTTCACACAGAGGACTGCACCTGCGGGGCTTCTCCGCTCGATGACCTCCAAGCACCTGAAATCCTCCAGCTCCAGAGCTAAACCCAATTTCTTTTGCCCCGCCTCCTCCGCTTGCCTCTCCCTGCTCTTCTCAATCCTGGAAATCCTTCTCAATCATATGTTTTGCCTGTGTGTTGCACTTTTCTTTCCTTCTTCCTTTGAGATTAGCACCCCCTTTCTTAACATGATTGTTCCTCTCCCATTCTAGTTTTAATGGGACCTGCCCATCAGCAGTCTACCTTCTGGTCATAGGGGTGGAAACATCCAAACTGGGCCAATCATAGTTCCCCAGGCCATGGCGCAGGACCAGGTATAGAGATGGACACATGACCAAGCCTGACCAATGAGAGCTCTTCCTTGGGATTTTTCTAACTGGAAGTGATAGGGAAATGTGTTTTCCTGGGTGATTACAAAGCTTGAAAGACAAGAGTACTGAGCTTTTTGCAGTTAGACAGAGAGAATGACACAAAAATATTAAAAGGGAGGGGGGGCTGGGCACTGTGGCTCACGCCTGTAATCCCAATACTTTAGAAGGCTGATGTGGCTAGATCACTTGAGGCCAGGAGTTTGAGACCAGCCTGGGTAACATGGCAAAACCCCATTTCTGCTAAAAATACAAAAATTTACCAGGCATGGTGGCGGGCACCCGTGAGCCCAGCTACTTGGGAGGCTGAGGCAGGAGAATCACTTGAACCTGGGAGGTGGAGGTTGCAGTGAGCCGAGATTGTGCCACTGCACTCCAGCCTGGGTGACAGAGTAAGACTCTGTCAAAAAAAAAAAAAAAAAAAAAAAAGAGAGGAGAGAGGATATCCTGAAGAAGGATCCGGCTGAGGCCCCGAGTCCTAATCACCCCTGAGTCAGCTCCACCCCTTACTTCTCTCAGTTTGTTTCAGGACAGAAGTTGATGGATGGGTAATACATTTCCCCTTCCTATGGTTTGATTGGGTTTCTGTCCCTTGCCATCAAAGAATGCTGGTGATTACATTGCTCAAACCAGCAACTCAAGTGTCTTCTTTGACTCAACCCTCTGTTCACCGCCTTATCCAGCCAAAGCCAAATTCTTAAACTCTACCTCCTAGCGAGCTCTCAGTTCTGCTCACTTCTCCCCATCCCTGCAGCCTTCTGGATCAGGGCAGCTGATCCTGGTCATGGCTTGCCCTCTCCAATCTCTCACTTTAGCCAGAGTAATCTCTAGAGCACACCAACCTGACCTGGTTATACCATGGCTATAAAACCTTCCATGGCTCCCATTACCCTCAAGACAAATCTAGCTTTTTAAAAAAGCCTTGAACTTTGAAATCATTTTAGATTTATAGAAGAGATATGAAGATATTACAGAATGTCTGTATATCCTTTACCCACTGCCCCTAATGTTAACTTCTTACATAACCATGATATGGCTGTGAAAACCAAGAAGTGAACACTGGTACAACATTATTGACTACATTACAGACGGTATTCAGATTTTACCAGTTTTCCCCAGTATGGTCCTTTTGTCTGCAGGCTGTGATCCAGGATACCAGGTTACATTTGGAAGTCTTACCTTTTGAACAGGGCACTGAAAGCCCTTCAGGATCTGGTCTCTGATGACTTTCCAGCCTGTCTCTAGCTCCGCCTTGTTCTGCTCTGGCTACCCCAAATGACCTGAAATTCCTCAAAAGGCCCAGGCCTCCTCTGTCTCCTGGGCCTTTGCACATGCTCTTCTTTCTCCCTTCCTTACTCCCTTTCTTGGACTGACTAACACTTATTCATCCTTTAAAACTCTGTTTGGGGCCGGGTGCGGTGGCTAGCTTCTGTAATCCCAGCACTTCGGGAGGCCAAGGTGGCTGGATCACCTAAGGTCAGGAGTTCGAGACCAGCCTGATCAACATGGCAAAACCCCATCTCTACCAAAAATACAAAAATTAGCTGGGTGTGGTGGCAGGTGCCTGTAATCCCAGCTACTTGGGAAGCTGAGGCAGGATACTTGCTTGAACCCGGGAGGTGAGGTTGCAGTGAGCCGAGGTCACACCATTGCACTCCAGCCTGGGGGACGAGCGAAATTCTGTCTCAAAAAACAATAACAAAAACCCAAAACAAAACAACAACAAAAACTCTGTTCGGGCAATTGTCCTTCTATGAAGCCTTCTAGACTAAGCCCTGCCAGCCCCTGGGCTTCTCCAGTCTCCTGTGTTCTTTCCATCCCTGCTCACCTTGGATTCTGTGATCTGCTTGTCTTCCCCATTGGGCAGGAGCTCCTTGAGAGGCCAGCACCCGGCTTTATTCCTTTCTATGGGAATCCAATGAATGCTTACAAAATGGATGAAGTTAGGAAAAAGTCAATACCCACTTAAGCGTTGCAGTAACTCAGAGAGAGAAATCAGCTGGCTGGGGAGACGTACTGATTTGAGTCTTACAGGACGGAATCATAAACTAACATTTGTTGAGCATGGACTATGCATCAAGCAGTATTCTAAGGACTTTACACATTGAGGTAGGTACTATCACTATCCCCATTTTATAGATGAAGGGAGGAGGAGGGAGTATTCAGGCTGGGACAACTGGCAAACCAAAAACATTTTGAAAGTGAGTATGCATGACCTTGGTTCTTGAAGAGTTTCTGTTAGGAGGGATGTGTTGTTGGCTACCCTTGAGGGTGACAGGTTGGGAGGACAATAATTTGAAAATGTGGAGTTGGGGATGAGAAGCGACTGCGTCCTGGTGGGAGAGGCCACTGATGCTCTCTGGGGTGTAATGTAGCCTGAGGCTGATCAATTAGAAAGTTTCAAGAACTGGTAGCAAGCCAAGAAGAGATTGCCTCAAGGAAGGAAGAGCACAGAGGTCCAGAGAAAGTGGAGCTCCCGGGGCCAGGGTGGGCGTGGTCAGGATGCACCTGCTAAAGTGAGCACCTCATACTGAGTTCTGGCAAGACGGGTGCTGTGGCTCAGCTGGGCACCTGCAGACTTCCACCATCTTTCCTATTTATTTATTTATTTATTTATTCGGAGACAGAGTCTTGCTCTGTCAGCCAGACTGGAGTTCAGTGCACGATCTTGGCTCACTGCAACCCCTGCCTCCCAAGTTCAAGCGATTCTCCTATCTTAGCCTCTTGAGTAGCTGGGACTACAGGCATGCATCACCATGCCCAGCTAATTTTTGTATTTCTAGTAGAGATGGAGTTTCACCATGTTGGCCAGGCTCTTCTCTAACTCCTGACCTCAGGTGCTCCGCCCACCTTGGCCTCCCAGAATGCTGGGATTATGGGCATGAACCACTGTGCCCGGCCATCTCTCCCACTTACAGCCCGAGATTTCCTCTGGCTGCAGTCATATAGCACTGTACCCTACATGGAGTTGCAACTCCTTGTATTAGTAACTACTATTTTGCGATGTTTTAAATGAAAAAAAAATTCTTTTATACTTGATTGCTTTTAATCCATCCTTCCAATGGAAACAAGGCAGGCAGGCAGGTATTATTTCCATGTCCTTTTTCCAAATTAGGAAATGGAGGTCTAATGAGGAACATGACTTGCATAGGTGACATAGCTAGAAAGGGGCACAATAAATAGTGAATGAATGAATAAACAAGAACTTGAACTAGGTGTCCTCAAGTCTGGTTTCTGTTCTACAATCTCTGAGAAAGGATTATAGCGCCTAGAACTGGAACAGCTGGCGCAGAGTGAGAGTTCCATAAACAGGTGTGGAATGGGCGAATGAAAGTGGTATTAGCAAGAAGCAGGAGAGAAAGGCCCCAACAACACAAAACCTACGGATACTGAACGCTCTGTTTGCATTTGGAGTGATGCACACCATACATCATCCAATCAATCCTCACTTCAACTTAGCTGGCAAGAGCATCACGGTCCCCATTCCACAGGGGAGGGAAAGGAAGCTTGAGGTTAGGCAACTTGGTGGGGAGAGGCACAGACAGGACTGGAGCCCTGCTCTGATGTGGAACACTCACTGTAAGCCACTACATAGTCACATACTCACACAGACACACTGGTACACACACACACACACACACACACACGCAGACACACAGATACATATACAGACATATAGCCACACACACACAGACACACCAATGTACACACATACACACACACACACACACACAGAGCTACACATACACACTGGTATACACACACATGCAGATACAGACAGACACACAGGCAGACACACAGATACATATACAAACACATAGGTACACACGCACAGATACACACACAGGTACACGGACATACACACAAATACACAGACATACACATAGACACACAGGCACACACACAAAGATATACAAAGAGACACACAGACACACAGATATGGACAGACACACACACACTCATACACATGCAGACACACAGATACATATACAGACACATAGGTACACGCACAGACACATACACAGATACACACAGACACACAGTTACACATATATACCAGTACACACACACAGATACACATACACACCAGTACACACACACAGAGATACATACACAGGCACAAGACACACACAAAGACACACAGACATACACACATACACACAGGCACACACACATACACACCGGTACACACACAGACACACAGACACACAGATACACATACAGGCACATAGGTACACACACACATAGACACACCAGTATACACACACATAGATATACACACATATACACCAGTACACCCACACCCACAGACACACAGACACACTAGAACACACATAAACATGCAGATATACACACAGACATGCACACAGATATACACACAGATACATAGCTACACATAGACACATAGGTGCACACACAGATACACAGACACACTGGTACACACACACAGATACACACACAGACACACAGATACACAGACACACTGGTACACACACACAGATATACACAGAGACACACAGATACTACATACAGACACATAGGTACACAGACACACAGACTCATACATATGCACAGACAAACATAGACACACACAGACACACAGACACACACCCAACAATTGTAGTCTTTGGAGAAGAATTCCTGATGCCTTGGCTGGTGTCTCCACATGAGTAAATCCTAGAGAAACTTCTTTTTTTCTTTTTCTTTTCTTTTCTTTTTCTTTTTTTTTTTTTTTTTTTTTTTTTTTTTGAGACAGTCTTGCTCTGTTGCCCAGGCTGGAGTGCAGTGGCATGATCTTGGCTCACTGCAGCTTCCAGCTGCTGGGTTCAAGCGATTCTCCTGCCTCAGCCTCCTGAGTAGCTGAGACTACAGATGCCTGCCAGCACGCCCAGCTAATTTTTGTATTTTTAGTAGAGATGGAGTGTCACCAGGTTGTCCAGGCTGGTCTTGAACTCTTGACCTCAAGTGATCCGCCCACCTCAGCCTCCCAAAGTGCTGGGATTACAGGAGTGAGCCACTGCGCCCAGCTGAGAAACTTCTGTAGTGGTTTCTCAGAATACAAAAGGCAGGCTTCCTGGAGGGGAAAAATCCCCCTCCCCTATCCCTTCTAGCTTTTCTGAGAGGATGATGGAAAATCCAACTGAAAAGGGGCAGGAGGAGGGTGAGGGTGATGAAATCACTGGGAATTGAGATGCAAATCCCACTGAAATTAATTGCTTTGCATAGTCTTAAATTCCTTCTAAAAACACGCAGGTATTAGCTGACGCAGTGGCAGGTGCCTGTGGTCCTCGCTGCTTAAGAGGCTGAAGTGGGAGAATCACTTGAGCCCAGAGGTTGAGCTATGATCTCACCACTGCACTTGAACCTGGGTGACAGAGTGAGACCCTGTCTCTAAAAAATAATACAATAATAATAATAAAAAGGCAGGCAATGCATGTTCCAGCCGGCTGGGCTATGGGGCTCCTTCTGTGGAAGGCAGAGGCTTCCTGCGGGAAAAGTTAGGATCCCATTTTCAGGGACAGCAGAAAAGACCTTGGGTTTAGAGCCAGACCCAGTTCCAAATCAAGCTCAACCCCTTTCTGCCTGTGTCATCTTGAGCAACTTACTTTGTCTCTTTGAGCCTCACTGTCCACATCTGTGAATGGGGAGGAGTACCTTCCTCCTAGGTAACGGGGAGGGTCAAGCAAGAAAATTTCTCTAATGTGCCCAGCCTGAGCCTGCCTGGCACAGAGCAGATGCTCACTCAATGGGGCTCCCTTCCCCTCCCACCAAGTATTCTCTCCTCACCACCGTGTGTGGCTGGCACCTTCACATAGAAGACGATCAATAATGTGCGAGATGAATCTTTCCAAAATGCAGATCTGCTCCCCAGAGTCGTCAATGGAGCTTCACGTCCTCAGAAGGGAGAAGCGTAGACTCTTTAGCCTGGCATTTGAAACACCTCCTGCCAAAATCACCACCTGCCAGCACTGAGGCCTCGGCAGGAGGGGCCCCGAGCTGCATGTGCTTTAAAAGGCTCTGATCTGAACTTCCTCTGGCGAGGCCCATCCTCACGGGGCAAGCAGTCTGCAAGGCCAAGGGCCAAGGTTCCCAGAAGCCACATTTCCTTTTCTGGACTATATGTTGGGGCCTGGGCCCCCAAATTCCCTGCTTGAATGGCGCTGGGCTGCTTCCTGGGCCTCGTGAGCCTCTTTCCTGGGTGCTCCTCCTGCAGTTGGACTACACTTGCCATGCTCATATCCTTAGGCCTCAGGGATGGAGAGCAGGACAGTGGGACCCCCCAGGTCCCCATTCAGCTCCAGGCCTGCTGAGGGGTTGCTGGACTGGGTTACAGGGAGAAGTCTGAATGAGAGGCTTGGCTGGGTTGCAAATGCTCCCAGATGGGATTTCCCCACCAGGTTAGCAAGCGCCTAGTATCAAGGAGGCCCAGACTCAGTCCCCAGGTCGACTCCACAACTTTGCTGGGGGGCGGTTTGCCCAAGGGGAAGAATGCAGAGCTGGAACTGAAACTTGGGTTTCAGTTCCCTTCCCCATTTTGGTCGCTTTATTGAGGTATAATTTATATACAAGAAAATTTGCCAATTTCACGTATACAATTTGATGAGTTTTGACAAATGTATACAGTCGTTACCACAACCACAGTCATGATGAAAGGAAAACTTTCTCTACAACTACTAGGATCTGTCTTTCACTCATAACACTTCTGGCAACAAGTGTGTGCTCCGCCAGCCCCCAAACCAGGCAATTCTCCAATTCTCTGTGGACCCCAACTGGGTGTTCTACAATTTAATTAGATTCTGATACCAACTACTTGAGGTTAGCACAGACCCCGCAGGCTAAAGACTCAGTCCCACAAGACGCCGCCCACTTCAGATGCTGATTGCAAGCAGTGGGTCCCTGGGTTACCCGCCCTCTGTCTGACTTGGCTACACATTAGAGGTTCCCATGCCCCCTTTTCAGCTTCAGTAATTTGCTATAAGGGCTCACAGAACTCAGGACAATACTTTACTGGCTTAAGATGAAGATGATTATTTTTGAGATGGAGTCCCACTGTGTCGCCCAGACTGGAGTGCAGTGGTATGATCTTGGCTGCAACCAACCAACCACTGCAACGTCCTGGGTTCAAGCCATCCTCCTGCCTCAGCCTCCCGAGCAGCTGGGATTACAAGCGTGTGCCACCATGCCCCGCTAATTTTTGTATTTTTTAGTAGAGACAAGGTTTCACCATATTGGTCATGCTGATCTCAAAACTCCTGACCTCAGGTGATCCGCCCGCCTTGGCCTCCCAAAGTGCTGGGATGACAAGTGTGAGCCACTTCGCCTGGACTTTACTGGCTTATAATAAGGGATATTATAAAGGATACGAATAAATCGCCAGATGGACAGGTTCATAGGGTAAGGTCTGGAAGAGCCCCAAGCTCTGGAACTCCTGTCCCTGTGGAATTTGGGGTGTGCCACTGCTGTGGCATGTGGATACTTTCACAGACCAGGAAGCTATCTGAACTCAGTTGTTTAGGGTCTTTATGGAAGCTTCATTATGTAAGCATGATTGATTAGGTCATTGGCCATTGGTGATCAATTTAACCTCCAACCCTTCTCCTCTCCCCAGTGGTCATGAGGTGGGGCTGAAAATTCCACCCTTATCATCACAGGATTGGTTTTCTTGGCATCCAGTCCCTATCCTGCAAGAGCCACCTCATTAGAATAAACTCAGGTGTGGTTGAAAGGGGCTCATTATGAATAACGTAATAATAAGAAGCTGCCTACCCCCGTCCCATCACCTAGGAAATTCCAAGGGTTTTAAAAACTTTTATGCCAGGAACTGGGAGGAAAACTAACTATATATTTCTTATATCACAATCTTGCAATCACATAGAACATTTCCATCAGCTCACGGAACTCCCTCGTGCTCCTCCTGAATCTTCGAGGTGAATCCTCTCCACCATCTCTGTCACCACAGTTTTGCCCTTTCTAGAATTTCACATAAATGGAATTGTATGGTCTATGTCTTTCACGTCTGGCTTCTTTCACTCATAATCATTTTGAGATTCATCCATGTTGTTTTTGTATCAGTGGTTCATTCCTTTTTGTTGCTAAATAGTATTCCATTGCAAAGAGGTATTACATGTTATCCACTCACCAGTTGATAGACATTTGGGTTGCTGCCAGTTTTTGGCTATTACAAATAAAGCTGCAGTGGCCAGTCACGCATGAGTCTTTGCGTGGACACGTGTTTTCATTTACCTTGAGTGAACGCCTAGGAATGAAATTGCTGGGTCATATGGTAAATATATGCACATGTTTTGCAAAATGGCTCTACTATTTTGCATCCACACCAGCAGAGTCTACGTTCCCTCCGTATCCTTGTTACCATCAGTCTTGGCTTGCCCAGTTCCTAACCTCTCTCTGAGCCACTATTCCTCCTTCTACAAAAGGAGGACAAAAACAACCTCGAAGAGTAAGCTGGGAAAATTAAGTGTCCAGAGCTTGTCTAGAAGTTAAAATATTTGCTGAGCACCTACTGTGTGCCTGGCACTCTTTTTGGTGCAGGGAGGACAGCAGAGAATAAGATAAACACAGCTTGTGGCTCTTATCCGCAGTGGGGAAGGCAGATCATAAAGAAGGAAACAAATGAAATCAACAATTATCACTGGTGACAAGCACCATTTGAAAGGGCCAAGTCGCCTTTTACTTTAGACAGGGTGATCGGAGAGTCTCTCTGAAGAGGCGATATTGGAAGGGGGTCCTGAATGATGAGGAGGAGCTGGGCACATGGAGAGGTGTTTGCAGGCATGGGAACAGCACCTGCAAAGGTGCAGAGGATGGAAAGGACTTACTGTATTTCAGGGGCAGAAAGAAGAGCGGTGCCACCCTGGGACAGCCATCTAGGGAGAGTCATAGAGAGTGGTGAGCTGGGTTGGCTTGCGCTGTGCCTTTTAGGGGTTTCAATTTTGTACAAAGAGCAGATTTATTTTAGACGCAAGTGAATGTTAGCTGTTATTATTCTTCCTTCAATTTCCCGTCATTCAGGGATCTTAATTCCCAGTCAGAGCCTCTTTCCAAAAACCCACTGTGGGCAGGTGCAACGCTGGGGTCTGCAGCCAGCCGATCCTGGGCCCCCTCCCCAACCTCCCAGGCAGGCCTGGCAAGCCCAGCGGCACCAGCTGGGGAGTGGGGGTAGGGCTCCGGTGGGGGTGGGCAGGTTGGGGGAGAGACCATCTGCTGTTCCCTATTGTTCATCAGCCCATTGTTCGGTCCATGCCCTCTGCTCTGGGGACAATGGGAGACAATGGAGAAATGTGATCTTCGGGCTCCTATTTCCCGGTCTGGCCTCTCGCCCCCAGGATGACACCAGGAGAATGCCCCCCTGGGCCGGGCTGGAGGCAGGGGCTCTGCTGGGAGGCAGCACTGCCTGCTTTCCTCATCATCTCCCTGGTAACCGCAGCTACCACATTGTTGATTGGAGGAATTTTTTTTTTTTTTTTTTTTTTTAGTATCCTGGGTGAGGGTTTTCTCCTTGCATCCCCTGTAGTATGGGGTGCTCTTGGGAAAAGATCTGCTTCTCCCCTTCTGAGGGTCCCTAGTGCCTGCCATGGGATTCACTGATCCCTCAGCTCACCTGGGAGCTCAGGGTAGGACCACACCAAGTCAGACTAAGTGGATGCTTCAGTGCTTCCAAGAAGGAGACACCAAAATTAACTCCAATGATATTTGAGACACAGCATCCACGTGGTCATTATCCCAAAAGTCAGTGTTGTTAAAACATCTTCATGCTCTTTTTAGGGGTTATTGTTTTTCAGACTGAGATAGTGGGTGTGGGGATGAGACCCCGTATTCTTTTCATTCCATAGAGTCTCTAAAAGCCTGGACCCAGAGGTCAGGGGGCATGCAGGCAGGGGAGCAGACCCCTGGTCGGCTTCGTTATCATCCCGCCAACGGAGACATCTAATTCTTGCAGGGCAGCTCTGAGCACTGACTTGTCTGCTCTCCGGTGTTCCAGAAGCCTCAAAGGCAAGATATGAATAGTAACAGCCAATGTTTATTGAGCATTTACTATGTGCCAGTCACTGCTTCATATACATCAACTCATTTGATCTTCATGGCAGTTCCAGGAAATGGGTACTATTATTATCACACCCATTATCTAGATTGGAAAACTGAGGTGCAGGGAGGTCAAATATATCACCCAAAGTCACATAGTTAGCTGGTGGCAGAACCAGGACTTGAACCTGGGCTGCTTAATTTCACATGCTGAGCTCTTTTGCTCTCTTACTTTTTTTTTTTAGACAGAATCTCACTCACTCTGTCACTCAAGCTGGAGTGCCGTGGTGTGATCTCCGCTCACTGCAGTGTCTGCTTCCTGGATTCAAGTGATTCTCCTGCCTCACCCTCTTAAGTAGCTAGGACTACAGGCATGTGCCACCATACCCAGATTTTTTTTTTTTTTTTTTTTTTTTTTTTTTTTTTTTTTGTATTTTTAGTAGAGACGGGGTTTCACCATACTGGCCAGGCTGGTCTTGAACTCCTGACCTCAAGTGATCCACCCGCCTCAGCCTCCCAAAGTACTGGGATTACAGGTATCTTACATCTTTTTTGTCCCTCTGCTATCTAGACTCCTGGTAGGCTCGTCTCTCCTGTTAAAGGAGATGAGCCCCAGTTCCAGTCCTGCTCCAGGCCAGAACTCTGGGGAGATGAAACAGAAGGAGCCAGGTACCACCTCCCAATGTGTTGGCATAGCCTGGGCTTGGAGCTAGACAGATCTAGGTTTATGCCCTGACATTTATCAGCGCTGTGAGTTTGGGTGAGCCACTCTGCCTCTCTGAGCTCATTCTCCCCTCCTGTAATTTGAGATAATAATAGTACCTCCTTCATCGGGTTGGCATTAGCATTAAATGAGTGAATATAAGTCAGCACCTAGAACAATGCCTGCCCCTTAGAATGTGCTCAGTAAGTGTCAAGGGTGACTATTCTTACTTTCTTTCACCCTTCTTTTTAGGGCGATCATGGGGATAGGGTAATATGCAAAGGCACTTTGTATGTGGAAGGCAATTACACAAATGTCAGGGCTTGGTGTGACTCATATAAATAAGAGCATTCAGTTTGGATAGCAGAGGTGGGCGGGGGATGAGAGGAGAACCGTCTACCCAGCACTCAGTGCCAAGTGCCAGCTCAGCGGGGTGGTGGTGAGGACACCAGCAGCAAGGAGGCAGGGGGAGGCTGCTGGTCTGCTCTGAACCCAGGCCCCTTCTGGGAAGACTGAACCAAAGGGAAGAGCCTGAACACAGGCCGCCTGGCATGTTCCTTTCCCTCTATGGGCCTCAGTCTCCCCATCTGCAGAATGGGTGACAAGGGATTAGCTAATCTTAAAGCCTCCCCGCCTCCATCCCAGTTCTGATTTTCTGTGACTTGGATAAGAAAACCTGCAAAAATAAAAGTGGGAAACAGACCCATGGTGTGGCAAAGATTGATTGCAAAGATGTGCCGAGTCCTTCCCTGCTCTCCATAATCACACCATTTGCAAAGGGACTTGACAGCTTCTCTCTCAAGAGGTGGAGTCTGTTTCCCCAGCTCTGGCTGTCCTGGTGGTCTGCTTTGGCCACTACAAAGTGGAGGAGGTGGCAGTGTGCTGGTTTCAAGCCTAGGCCTCAAGAGGACTTGCAGCTTCCTCTCTCTCTCTCTCTCTCCCTCTCTCTCTCCTTCTCTCTCTCTCTCTCTCTCTGTCTGTCTCAGACCTTTACCACTGTCATGCCATCAATTCCAGGCTAGCCTGCTAGAGGATGACAGACATGTGGCCCATTCACTTCCATCACCTGAGCAATAGCCAGCCAATTGTCAGACACGTGAGTGAAACCATTTTAGACCATCCAGCCCCCACTTCACCTGCCAGCTGTTGGCAGACACCTGAGCAAGACAAGCTGAGATCAGCTGTGCCTGGTCCAGATCCCCAGAACCACCCATTCAACCCGCAGACTGGTGAGAGGAAATAACTATGTATTGCTGTGAGAGGTCATGTGGTTGTTTGTTACACAGTGCTCTTGAGTCAATCGCTAACACATACACGTAGTCAGTAGCTGGGGAAAGATGTGGCTTTTTGCCAGAGTGGGACCTTGGCTGGGGAGAGTCTGTTGCTTTCCTTGAGGGAGCAAGGGATGGTGGGTTTAGCACACTGGTTAAACAGAGGTTATGTTCTGGGTGGAAACTGCCTGGCTTCGGATCTCAGCTTTTCCACTTTCTAGCTGTGTGGTTTTTTCAAGTTACTTAACAGACGGCTTCTGTTTTCTCCAAGATCTAGATAATCATAGCACCCACCTTTGGAATTGTGTGGATTGAGTTAATACTTGTAAAGAATTTAGTAAAGCTATGACTAAATGATCAGATAAATGTGAGACTCAGTCATGGTTCTGCCACTCACTGGGGGTGTGGCTGTGGGTCCTTCCCCAGCTGCTGTGTCCTGGTTTGCACCCTGGAGAACCTAGTGGCATCTTCCTGGTCAATGAGGCTGTGTGGTAAAGGGCTCGACCCAGTGCCTGCCTGGAGGATGCTCAGGGAAACTCAGCTTGGGAGAGGAGCCTTCCCTGGCAGATTCTCCTTTTCCCTGCTCTAGCTCAGACCACCTGCTTCTGGTGACATGGAATCTTAGAATAGAATGTCTCAAGACTGGTTTGAGTTCAACTTCCTCATATTAAAGATGGAAAAACTGAGGCCCCCAATAGAACTTATTCAAGGTCACAGAGAGTCAGTGGCTGAAACCGACACATTCTGACCTCGAGCTTCGTGCTTCTGCCATCATGCTAGGATTGTTGTGCCCCAGCAAGGTACACGAGTTCTGGGCTTGGTCTTCGTGGCTCAAAAGAGCGGACCGAGCAAGACCCTCTGGCCTGCACAGGCCAGATGGAAGGACGAGGTTCTCCCTGGGTGGTGAAAGCCTCTTACTGACCTTGTCCAGAACCCCATTCAGCGCTGGTGCTGGGGAGATCTTGTAGGGGGAGGGGCATCACCCTGACCATGGGCTCACTACCTAGTAGGGCCAGATGTCCTTTGTTTTTCTTTGAGATGGAGTCTTGCTCTGTCACCCAGGCTGGAGTGCAGTGTTGCAATCTCAGCTCGCTGCAACCTCTGCCTCCCTGGTTCAGAAGATTCTCGTGCCTCAGTCTCCCGAGTAGCTGGGACTATAGGCATGCACCACCATGCCCAGCTAATTTTTGTATTTTTAGTAGAGATAGGGTTTTACCACATTGGCCAGGCTGGTCTCAAACACTTGACATCAGGCGATCCACCTGCCTCGGCCTCCCAAAGTGCTGGATTGCAGGATTGAGCCACTGTGCCTGGCCAAGGGTCAAATGTTTAGGTGACAGGTGACCCGTGACATATACCTCACTATGAGGACAGAGAGCGAAGGATCAAGGTGATTCCCTCCGGGTGTCATGGGATAACTGAGACTCAGGATGGGTAGGGCCTTGTCCAGAATGACCAGTTGTGTAGAGGTGGAGCCAGGCCTAGACCCCAGGCTCCTGACCCCCAACCTGGGGCTTTCTGTACAGTGTCCCCACCACAGCACCTTGGGCTCTGGCCTTTTGGGTATAACAGAGAGAAGGCAAGAGCTGGGCAGCATGGAGCCTGTCCCACTGCAGGCTTCGGGCTGGTTCAGATGCCTCCCTGGGGCTGTCCTCCAGCCCCACCTCTGTCCCAGGTGATTACAAAGCTCTTGGGCGTGGCTTAGGCCAGGATACTCCTTCCTGGGCCTCTCAGGTCCCTGACCTCATTGTCTGTAGGGTCTGGTACAGTTGTTGAGTCAGGAATTCCCCAGGTCCCAACTTGCCTCAGTGAATGACCCTTTAGGTCTTAGCCCACCTCCAGGAGGAGGGAAGGGATTTTCCTGCCTCTGTCTGACGTTCCCTGGGCTGGCCCTGCAAGGCTGAAGATGCTGTGTGTGGGGTGTGTGTGTGTGCGTGTGCATGCGCATGTGCGTGAATGCTGCTGTGTATGTGTGCATGTGTGTGTGTGCCTGCACAGTGTGAACTTGGTCTACTGGTGCACTATCTGGGCATTATTTCATGCATGCTGTATTTATGCTGTACACACTATGTCTACTGCACGTAGGCATGTGGGTGTGTTCACGTAGGTTCTCACTGTACCCTTTTTCTGCCTGGTGTGTGGGCCTCCTAGCCATGTGTTGTGTGCACAGGTCATGTGCGGTGTGTGTGCATGCACTGGTGGATAAGGGAAGCCTTGGAGCAGATGCCTGATGTGCTCAACCCTGAGTACTTCCTGCATATACTGAGTGCACTAAGTGTGAACTCTGTGTGTGTGCCCAGTGTGAATGCACGTGGTGATCAGCTCTCTGAGAACCAGGCTTCGCTCTGGAGGTGGGTTGGGGCTGGACTTCAAGGTTCAGTGTTGTGGCTTGACTCTGCTACCTTGACCCAGATCGTGGTTCAGTGGTACCTGCTCTCACAGCTCAGACAGGCCCAGGGAGTGGGAATTGCCCTCAGGGAGCTGGAGGTGGTGGATCACCTTTGGTTGGGTCCTGCACTGGCCCTGGGTGCCGCTCAGAGACTCTTGGTGGAGACAAGAGAGGCAGGTCCTGGGGCCTCTCTTGACCAATCTGACCTTTGGTTGTCAAAGACCTAACAGCTGGCCTTGCTGTAGCCAGGGATGAGGAGCAGGCCTGGACCTGGAGCCCGACCACTGCCCCATCTGCCTGGGCACCTTTAAAGAGTCCTGCAGCCCCAGATGAGGGGTGGGGGAGAGGACGATACTGTCTGAAGTTTGCGTCTATCTCCCCAAGTGTCCTCCTGTAATCCAGGTGTGAGTGTCTGTGCACACTCAGCACAGTCTCCTCACCCCCATTCCAGGCTGCCATGGCAACGCAGAAGTTGGCTCACCATCTGCTGTCTGTGGGGACCTCAGTCAGGCCTTTGCCATGCTAGGGACCAGTGTGGGGAGGCACCTGACCTGCGGTGTTCCAGGGCAGGCATTGGCCACATCCGGCACCACTCAGCCCCGGAGAGTTTGAAGATGATAAAGCCTGGAGTCCCTCTGGCTGCTGGAGAAGAGTAGACATTGAGAGAGCCTGCGATTCCGGGGCTAACCTCTCCTCAGAGCATCCTCTGAGGAAGGGGCTGGAGACTTATTCATAATAGAGTATAAATGACAACCCCTTCTGGGAGGGTGGTGGGTTGGAAGGGTGTAGAAACCTGGACTTTCAGAGAAATTAGAAGCTTAAATTGACACATTATCAACAGGGAAGATTTTGACATGAGAAACAGGTGTAGGGTATTACAAAATTTAAGGCTTAGTTGTTAGGTAGCCCTAGGTATGCAGTGGGCTACTGCAAATCTAATTTGCCCTTGGGTGTCTTGCTGAGGGTGGAGGAGGCACCCATGCCCTACCTGGCCTGGGTGTCTGAGGCCTCTGCCTCTGCTGGGAGGCTAAATTTTCCCTATTGGGTTCAGAGATTTTCCCTACCCCCACTCCTGGCTCCTTTAAATTTGCTTTCTTTGGAAAAATGAAAGAAATGGATGTTCTGTGCTTACTGTGAAAAGCGCAGGGGAGAGGAGGAGGGATTCAATATTCCAGATGAGGCTGGGCAGGAGTGAGGTGAGATGGGAGGTGAGGGAATTTGGGAGAGATGAAGAAAGAAGGGAGGTCTGCAGGAAGGTGACACCAGTCGCAGGGGTGGTTGAATCCAGGATCTGTCACTTGAGGGCAGTGTGAGTGTGGGTGAGTGATGTCCCATCTCTGTGCCTTAGCTTCCTTACCTGGAAAATGGGTACAAGAACTTGCTTGTGAGGATTGGGAAGATGCATTTGGAGACCTGGCACAGTGAGAGCATGCAGCAGCTGCTTAGGAAATGACAGTTGCTTCCCTTTTGACGTGGGTTCTGTGTCAGACAGGGAGGTTTCTAGAGCTCACTCTGGGCTCTCACTCCTGGAAGGAGGAAGCTCTGGCATCTGAGCTGGCCACCTGCTGACCTGGGTTCCACAATCTGCCTGAGTGAGGAACAACCTCCCGCAGGCCCTGGGCAGGTCCCCTAGGCCTTCTCTTCACCAAGTGACAGGTCCACAGGCTGAGAGTAACCCACATAAATCGAGGTCGTTGTACTGAGTGGAGCCGGGATGCCGGAGTCCTCTGCCTCAGGGGCTCCCCATCCAATCCCAGGCCCAGGAACTGGGACAAACCCAGAGATAAACAGGGGAGTCATTTTCAAAGGCGGAGCCCACCTCCCCACCACGCCTGTAGGGTTCAGCGAGGCCCTAACAGCACCCAGCTTGGCTTGGTAGGGAAGATAAAGGATACAGATAGGTGGGGGAAGAGCAGAGCAGGGCAGGATAGCAAACCCTCTGTACCAGTGAGCTCCTTCCTGTGAAATTTTAGCATCTGCAAATTTATTTCTGCGAGCAATTTACCTTTTCTGCAAGCAAGAGAAATCTGTTCTTGTTTATGAGTCACTGCTTTATGGGGAAAATTAGAAAAAGAGGCATCTGCAGCTTGGAAATAAGACAGGGAGGTGAACTTTGGTGGCAGGGCCAGTAAAAATGAGCCCTGGAATAAAGTCTAATGTAGTCTCACTCCTATTCAGCCAGAGGTGATTTATTTTGTTGGCTGGAGGTACAAGGCTTTATTAATATCCACACAGCATCCTTTTTTGATAAAGCAAACATTTTCTAAGTAAATAAACTTTGAAGCTTAAAATTGAAAGCTCCACTTGACACAATAGAATAAACTGGAAAATATGCTGTCTGTAGAAAGCTGTTAGAAAATGTTAAGCCAAGAATGGTCTGGGAAGGGATTTAGTATTAGATCCACAGCTGGGGGCTGGGGAGCGGTAGTTGGATCCTGTCTTTGGGAGTATTGCCATCATTCTGTGCTCTGCCAGGGAAACTGCTACTGGGAGGCCACCTGGGCATCTTTCCAGGGCTGTCATCCCTCTCAATGGGCACCTCGGTGAGGCATGTCAGGCCACACTACCTGGTGCTGTAGAGTGTACCAGTTGTCCCCTAATATTCACAGCCCTCCAGCTCAAGACTACATTTCCCAGTCTCCCTTGCAGCTAGTCTGACCATGTGACTGGGGTTCAGCCAATGGGATATGAGTGAAAGTGGCACATCGGACTTCGGGTCGTGCTCTTAAAAGAGAGTGTGTTTTGCCCTCCTCTTCCTCACTTCCTGCTGCTGGAGCAGACACCTTGGGCCCCAGGATGGAAGCCACACATGGCGGCTGGCAGAACTGCCCTGCCAGCCCTGAACCATGGATCTCTAGATTGTCATATGAGAGAGAAGTGAACTTTTATCTTGTTTAAGT
This sequence comes from Cebus imitator, assembly GCF_001604975.1. Taxonomy (NCBI): domain Eukaryota; kingdom Metazoa; phylum Chordata; class Mammalia; order Primates; family Cebidae; genus Cebus; species Cebus imitator. Next base: position 10,686,360 of record NW_016107330.1, on the reverse strand, counting down.
CAATATATTTTGGGGTCTATTATTTTGTATCCTAATTTCTTCATGTGGCAAACACAAGATTTGACAACTGGCCTAAATCGTGTGATGCGTTACTTGTAGTTAATGTAGCCAGTGCCGTGATCAGTAGAGCACTGTGGTCAAAAGCCTGTTAGACCTGCCTTCAAATTCCTGTCCCTTCAGTCAGTAGATGTGTGATTTTGGACAAATTATTAATCTCACGGCAGTAGGGTGATTTGAATAAAAAAATGCCTTTTGGCTGAGCACAGTGGCTCATGCCTGTAATCCTAGCACTTTGGGAGGCTAAGATGGGCAGATCACTTGAGGTCAGGAGTTCGAGACAAGCCTGGTCAACATGGTGAAACCCTGACTCTACTAAACATACAAAAATCAGCTGGGCATGGTGGCATGCTCCTGTAGTCTTAGCTACTCAGGAGGCTGAGGCAGGAGAGTTGCCTGAACCTAGGAAGTAGAGGTTGCAGTGAACTGAGACTGTGCGACTGCACTCCAGCCTGGGTGACAGAGTGAGACTCTGTCTCAAAAAAAAAAAAAAAAAAAAGGAAAGAAAAAAGAAATGTCTTTCACGTGGCTACCCAGTGTCCACTGCATATGTAATTGAAACAGAAGTTTCATGGAATAAAACAGCCATATTACCTGCAGTATAGTCTGATATTTTGTATTTCCATGCTTCTCAAAGTGGGGTCCTGGAACCAGCAGCAGCAACATCACCTGAGAACTTGTTAGAAACATAATTTCTTGGTCCCTATCCCAGACTTTTTGAATTAGAAACTCTGGTGTAGGGATTACCAATCTGTTTTAAGAAGACTTCTGGGTGATTCTGAAGCAGCTGAAGTTTGATAACCACTGTTTTACTCTAATTTAAAAAAATGCAAATTTTAAAAATGCTGGTTATCACCTAATAAGTTGACCTTATAACCAACTAATATGAGCCATGACTCATGCAGATGTAACTGATGCCTGTTTATCTGTTTTCTGGGCATTTATAGCTTCTTCTTCAACTTCTCAAATTTTCCCTAGGGAAACTACTCTAAGTCCATGGCAACAGGGATGGGTCAAACCTTAGGCCCTGTCAACTGAAGCAGTGATTGGTTCACGGATGAGCATGTGATCCTTGTCATCCAGTGACATGCAATCCTGAGACTTTTGCTGGAACTACCAAGAAGGAGAAGCTCTTTCTCCTAGGGTTGCTGAGCTGCAGGAAGAAAGCCTGGGGTTGCCCATGGTGCTGTTGCTAGCCCTCCGGACGAGGCTCCCTGAGGCAGCAAGCATCTCAGAGGAGGGGCGTTGAGGGATGCAGCAGAGAGTGCAGATGTTTTTGGCATCCTGCATTAGCTCCTTGTGCCTGAGCTCAGGCACAGCTGCAGTGGATAGTCCTGTGCACACTGGCAGGATCCATCCCAAGAGTTTCCTGAGCTGAGGAGCCTGCTAGCCTGAGCATGGACGCAGCTCTGAAGTCCAGCGAAATTAATTCCCTTGGGATCACCCTCAACCAGTGCAGTGGGGTGCCGGTGGGTACGTGCCCCAGGCTCCCGTTCTTCAGAAGGACACTTCTGGAAGGCAGTGTGTTTATCTCAATCTCCTCCCACCTTCGTTCCTGCAATCACCTCTCAAATAAAACACCTGCAACCATCCCCCTGCCTCAGGCCCTGCTCTCACAGAAACCCAGATTGAGACAGAAGGATGCCTGTTGACATCTGATGGATCCAACCATGCCTGAAAGAAGCTCTACTCCTGGACTTTCCAGGTCAGTGAGTCCACCAAAATCTACCCCCTTCTTTTTTGCAATGTGTATTAGTTATTTATTACTGTGTAACAAATTATCCCCAAACTGAATGGCTTTACACAACAGCATCTATTATCTCACAGTTTCTGCAGGTGAGAATCCAGGTGTGGCTTAGCTGGGTCGTCTGGCCTGGGTTCCCCCATGAGATTGCAGTGAAGGGTCCAGCTGAGGTTGCATTGTCTCAAGGTTTGCCTGGGAAAGGATCTGCTTCCATGGTCCCTTCTGTTGGCAGAATTCAGTTCCTCGTGGGGTGTTGGATTGAGGTCCTCAACTTTTTGCTCTCTGCTGGCCAAAAGCCACCCTCAGTTCCTTGCCACATGGGTCTCCAAATAGGGCAGCTCACACCACGGCAGTGGCTTCCACCAGAGCAGGCAGGGAGGGAACAAAAGAGGGCTGGTGAGCAATTAGGAAGCCAGGAGCTTTAGGGGCCCAATGTTTAAATGGCATCTCAACATGTTTCTTGTATTCTAGTCCTTAGAAACAAGTCTCTAGGTCCAGTACACACTGATGGGGAGACCAGTACACAAGGTCATGGATACCAGGAGGTGAGGACCATCGATCGCCTAAGACAGGCTGTAAGGATTATGAACCCAGAATGGCCAGGAGCGTCAGAACCGAAGCCTGGATGCCCAAATCGGCCTTGACCTTATCCCAAGGTAAGGAGAACTGACAGGCATCTTGGGGACCTTGCAGGGGTGAGGAGCCTGCAAAGGTCTTGGTGGGCAGGAGGTGGGAAGGTGTTGGAAATAGAGGGGTCGGTTCCCCCTTATTACCTAGGGAAACTCTGTAGAAGATCGTTGCTGTTCTCATTACGGAGGGACCATTCTTTGTGATTGGTTTTCACTGTGCTGTTGCCGTGCAAACTAACCTTTATTTAATGTTTATTTTTTTGTCCAACTCTGGACTAAGAGCTTCACCTACCTGATCTCATTTAATCCTCCCTTTCTGAGGTCAGACCTGGGGGCCACTGTCAAGATGAGGAAGCTTAGGTGCAGAGAGGTTGAGTAATTTGCCTGAGAACACACAGCTATTAAATGATGTCACTGCAATTCATCAGACAGTGAGTCCTTATCTGCCGGGAAATCAAAACCATCTCAGCTCAGTGAACGTGAAGTATTCAGGGAGGCTTGAACATGATCATTCACTCACAGTCTTAATCCACCTACTCCTTTCACACAAAGCCTTAAGTTCCTCACCCTAAAATTTCCTTGGTACTGAATTTTCATCATCGCCAACATTTATAAACCTCCTTTGGAGAAAGCATATTCTTTTTTTTTTTTTTTTTTTGAGACAGAGTCTCACTCTGTTGCCCAGACTGGAGTGCAGTGGCATAATCTCTGTTCACTGCAACTTCTGCCTCCCGGGTTCAAGTAATTCTCCTGCCTCAGCCTTCTAAGTAGCTGGGACTACAGGCACTGGCCACCATGTCTGGCTAATTTTTGTATTTTTAGTAGAGATGGGGTTTCACCATGTTGGTCAGGCTGGTCTCGAACTCCTGACCTCAAATGATCCACCCACCTTGGTCTCCCAAAGTGCTGGGATTACAGGCGTGAACCACTGTGCCGGACCAACACATTCTTTTTCCTCCAAAATATTCACCCATGCATTCAGACCCACATTTGGCACATGATTTGAGATGGTAACTGACTTCCTGCAGGGCCCCAGGATGGACTCCCATTGGCTCCCCTTGGGTCATGTGCCCACTCTGGAACCAGTCACAGTAGCCTAAGGGATTTGGTGCTCGGGCTGGCCAGATCTTTAGGGATCATGACATTCCATTCCCTCATTTTCCAGTTGGAGGAATTGAAGACTAGAGAAGAGAGACTGGCTCAAGGTTGTACAGCCTTGATGGGCCCAGGTCAGACTCAAGCAGTAAGGTGTGGCTGTCCTCAGCCTGCAGGTTCCTCCCAAGCTGGGGTGTGTCTGATTTATTGATGTATTATGCACTAGAGAAATCTATCTGAAACCCCTCCCCCCTCGAAGGGGACTGAGTGTGAATCTATGGAAGTTACAGATAGTTTTTGCCCAAGTGAGACCCTGGAGTCTCATTCTGCAGCAAGCTAATAGATATTCCATGAAAAAACAGAAGGTTCCATGAGGAAATAAGTTTGTGAAACACTGGACAAAGTGAACTGGTTTCTCTGCATTACAATTTATCAGGATTCTTTATGGGCTCAGTGCAATGAACCCTCCGAAAGGAAGATACAGTATGTCGCGTTTCCCAAGCTTGTTTGATCATAGAATCCTTTTTGTTAAACGTAATTTTTGAAGGATTAGTGTTCAGGGAAACCCACTTTGGAAGGCAGGGTGGTCGGAGAAGGCTTCCTGGAGGAGGTGGCACCTCAGCTACGTTCCAGGATGGGGGACTAGGAGAAACAAATGAGACCAAAGAAGGCATCCCATAGGCATCACTGGGGGAAGCATTAACTGTTTTAAAGTTGAGGTCCTCAACTTTATAGCACATATAAGTGCAAAGACTTACATAGGTCAGGATCCCATTGGATACAAACCTCAGAAAGGCAGCTCAGGCTGACTTAGGCAAAAAGGGGAATTTATTGTTCCATGTAACTGATTTCAGGCATGGCTGGATCCAGGTGCTTGAGTCATACCCTCAGTATTGGTTTTACCCTCAAGCATGCTGTCTTCTGAGGCACCCCCGCGACCATCTCCAGGCTCACATGCTGCCAGTTAGCAACCTCTGCCGGAAGAGAAATGCTTTTGTATGACAGTTTCAACCAAGAACCCCAGAGTGGGTGCTCACTGTCTTAACTTGAGTCATGTGCCCACCTTGGTACCGATTATTGCAGCCTAGGGGATTTGGTGCTCTGACTGGCCAGAGCCTTAGGCATCATTGCATCCCATGCTCTCATTTGACAGGTGGAGAAACTGGAACCCAGAGGGGAAGAGAGAGTTGCTCAACATCACACAGCAAGTGAGTGGCACGGTGAGGACAGGAACGTCCGGTTCTAGAGCTCTTGCTGCTGCAGGTGGTGCCCGGGGGCCAGTTAGACCAGCGTGGGCCGAGCAGAACACCCACTGGTGTCTTTGAGTTGGGAATCGTGGCGGAGCCCTGCCTAGAGGAACTCTGTGGGAGATGAGGCTGGAAAGGACAAAAGTTCCCTGACTTTAAAGGACCCGACCGGCTGCAGAACAGCCCCCTGACTGAGTTGGCTCTGAACACTTGCAGGCTTGGCTGTGGTCAGGGAAGACAAAGGGAGCAGGCCAGAGGCAGAGAAGGGGACTGGCGCCCTGGCTGCCCGTGGGGATGGGTGTGGCAGGGAAGCATACAAGGAAAGATCCGTCACGTAGGGGCTTGTGTTGAGTCTGGGGTGTCCAGCCAATTCTTCCTTCTTGCTGAGTTTCTACATCCAAGTGGTTCCTAGACCTCTTGATGCTACCTTCTGATTGTGTAGAAACCACCCGCTTCTCTCTGGTTCAACTGACCCCATCCTAATCCCAGCCACTGTCCTCCCGTGCCCATGCCTGGCTGCTGGCAGCAGGGTTTCAAATGCTGTCTGCACTTGCATTCTTGCTCTCTGACCTCAGCCTATAGCAACCTGGGTGCTCTTTTTTCTTTCTTTTTTTTTTGAGACAGACTCTCACTCTGTCCCTGGAGCGCTGGAGATTGAGCGTAGTGGCTCAATCTTGGCTCACTGACATGGCCGCCTCCTGGGTTCAAGTGATCCTCCTGCCTCAGCCTCCCAAGTAGCTGGGATTACAGGCATGCGCCACCACGCCTGGCTACTTTTTTTTTTTTTTTTGTATTTTTAGTAGAGATGTGATTTCACCATTTTGGCCAGGCTGATCTCAAACTCCTGACCTCAGGTGATCCACTCACCTCAGCTTTCCAGAGTTCTGGGATTACAGGTGTGAGCCATTGCGGCTGGCCTGGGTGCTCTTTTAGAAACCCAAATCAGCTGTCCTCACTAAAATGTTCAATGGCTCTCCATTGCCTTCAAGATAAAATCCAAACTGTGGCTGCTCAGCACCTCCCTACGGACAATCTCCACACCACACTCCAGGCACATGGGTTTCCCCTTTCAGATCCTTCTTACCTCTGAGCCTTTGCACATGCTGTTCCATCTGCCTGGAACTCTTCTTTTCCCTCTTCACCTGGCTAAATCCTGATATTCCTTCAAATTTTAACTCAGTGTCCCTTCCTGTCCTTTAAGAAATCTTTTCTCGTACCTTCCCTAAGACTGGATTGGGTCACCTGCTACCTGATAGCACTACCTACCTCCCTGGGAGTTGAGGAAATGAGGAAGCTGAGATGCAGAGAAGGAAGGCACCCTTCCAAAGTCACATGGCTAGTAAATGGCAGCGCTGGATTAAATTCAGCTCAACAAATGTGTATGGAGCATTTACTATGGGCCAGGCTCTGTACCAGACCCTGTGGTTACAATGACAAATCAGACCAGGTACCCCGCCACAGAGGAGCGCTGAGACTGGCAGAGGAGACAGACTGGAAAAAGGGGCAAGGACAGGGACCTAATCTCAGTGCATTAGTCTGTTTTTACACTGCTATAAAGAAATGTCTGAGACGGAGTAATTTATAAAGAGAAGAGGTTCTGCAGGCTGTACAGAAAACATAGCAGCTTCTGCCTCTGGGGAGGCCTCAGGAAACTTACAGTTATGGTGGAAGGAGAAGGGGGAGCAGACACTTCTCATGGTTGCAGCAGGAGGAAGAGAGAGAGAGAGAGGGAGAGAAAGAGAGAGAGAGAGGGAGAGAAAGAGAGAGAGAGAGAGAGAGGGGAGTTGCCACAATCTTTTAAATGACCAGATATCGTGAGAACTCTATCACAAAAGCAGCAGGACAGGGATGGTGCTACACCATTCATGAAGGACTCACCCCCACGATCCATCACCTCCCACCAGGCTCTACCTTCAACGTTGGGAATTACAACTGAACACGATATTTGGGTGGGGACACAGATGCCAACCGTATCACTCAGGGAGGCCGGGAAGGCTGCAGAAGGGGGTGAAGTCTGTGGTGAGACTTGGAGAAAAGACGTCCAAGCATGTGTGTGACAATTCATTTATGAATTGAATGAATGAATGAATATGCACATTTGCATCTTTGGGGATACAGATGTCAGGGGTGTGCGCATGTGTGGAAGTAGGTGTTTGAGTGAACTGTGTGCATGTGAGTGGCATTTTGCACACAAAAATATGCCGTGTGTACAGACATGCATGTAAACAGGTGCACTGACGTTAGTATATGTATGCGAGTAGAAAAGTGGATTTGCATGGTATATCCAAGTATATAGAGGTAGTGGAATGAGACTGCCTATTCAACGTTGGCCTCTGTCACTTACACGTTTTGGGCAAGTTACCTCTTGGTCCGCTTCTTCATCAATAAAATAAGGAAAATTGTAGTATCCCCCTGTCTTAGGTTGGGTTGCTGGGAAGCACGGTCCAAGACAGGCCTTCTTACCCAAGTGATTTATTGTGGGAGAAGCTGCAAGCCGGTGTGGGAAACAGGATAGAGCTGCAGGAGAAGCTCAAAGCTGAGATGTGAAGTCAGCCGGTGTCTAGTCTCAGCCTGATCCCACGGGGAGCCCTGAATCATAAATGGCTTCGCAGAGGTGGCCCGCCATAAGAGGAGGAGGCCAGCCCCTGCCAGCCATTAGTTGGCTGAGATGTCCTCCCAGCCCTCACCTGGAGGAAGACGTATCTCCCAGGCATTTCCAGGGAAGGGGGCAGCTACACCCAGGCCTTTACGAGGCCACGCCCTTGCTGCTCTTGCTTCTCAAATGGGACCTCAGGGAGTGTAGTATTGGTCTCCCCTGGGAGCATGTTAGAAATGCAGAGTCACAGGCCCTCCCCCAGACCTGCTGATTCAGACCCTGTACTCTGGCACGATCCTCAGGCCCGGGCACTTTAACATTTGAGACGCCCTATGTTAATCCACTCACGGGCTCACTGTGAGGAGAAGGCACACAGGGCGCTCAGAGCAGCATCTGGCCCGCAGCGGGTGCTGTTATGCTTCTAGGGGTGTTGTGCGTGTTTGCTCACCCAGATACTTAATATGCAGAAATAAATGCGTGCAAGGAGGACCGGCTAGAACATTTGCAGGATCCATTACAAAATGAAAATGTGGGCTTCTTGTTCAAAAATTAGACAGCAGCGCCTTCAACCAAGCAGGGGCCCTTCCAAGCTGGAGGCCTTGGTAACCAGAGGCTTTCTTTTCTGCGGTGACTTGGCCCCTCCTTATGGCTTTACAGGTGAGAAAACCTGGGAGAAGGGTGCCAGCGCTGAGTGTTGGACTTGAGTCTCCCATCTTCCGGGGGCCCTGCGCCCATCCCACTCGGACATGCTCACTCCCTGGCCCTGCACACCCACCTTGATGCCGACTTTGGGGAATCATTGAGAATTGGAAGCTGAGAAATGTTCTCTCGTATTGCACATTGCAAAGAGACATCTGAGCATATTCCCCCCATGAGTCGTGAGTATCCATTCCCAGGGAGCTCTGACTGCTCAGGAGAAGGGGTGTGAAATTTAATTTGCACTAATTATCCCGAAGTGAGAAGAGCGGGAAATGAGCTGGCTCTGCACATTCGGCCTCTTCCAGCGGCTCCCCGTTCCCCAGGTTGCAGTTTATTTATGTGAAAGTGGTGGGGGTGGGGTGGAGGTGCTGTTTCTATGGCAACTGCAGCTGCTGGGATTTTGGGGTGGCTTGGCAGGGAGGGAGGCGGGGAGGGCTGGGGCAGAGCTGGGCATGTGTGTCCTTGTGATTGTGGGGGCCATCTGGAAGCCCCGGCTGGCTGATGGGTGAGAAGACTCCAGGAAGAGAGGGAGAGAGTTCTTCCCAGCCCCTTTCAGCTGGGAGAGGGCTTTAGGCAGGAGGTGGGCTGTCCGAATCAGCAATTCCCTGGGGCAGGGATGTCCCTCTCAGGCCCCCAGGGCTAGGCCAGCTGGAGGGCAGAAACCCAGGGTGGCAGCTGGCAGAGTGAGCACCAGAGGGGAGAAGGGACTCCAGGGCCCAGGACAAAGTGCCCGGCCTGCCTCCTCTAGCTCCTTTCCCCCGCCCTTCCTCAGCCCCACCTTTCTCTTCCCATCTCTTCTCTCTCCCCTTCCTCACCTCCTCCCTCCTGCAACCTTCCTTTCCTTTCCCCTTCCTGGCCCTCGCCACAGACTCTTCCTGCCACCACTAGAGGGCGCCGGGGTGCTATGGTCGCCCTGGGAGGGATTTAGCAGCCTAAGACCCTCCAAGGGCACCTCATGGGGTGCGGGTGGGCAGCGGGGAGGAGGCCCCCCAGCACTTGGGTCCTCCGCAGAGCGGGGCTGGTCCTAGCCTGTCTGGAGCCTGGGGCAGGTCTGGGCTGTCCCCAACGACTGAGGATGGATGGCACAGTGACCTTCAGGTTTGACGGGGAGGGTGCTTCTGTGGGGCCTGAATTTGCGCCCCAACCTTCCAGCTTGTATTCTCGTCTGTGAAAGGGGGCAACCGCGCCCTGCTCAGAGGCTGCCGTGAGGACTGGATGGAATCACACGGGAACTGATCGCGATGCTCAGGGAGCGTTCCTTGGCCTTAGAGGTCATTCAGTCAGTCAACAAATGTTTATTGGGCACCTCCAATATGCTAGGGGCTCTGCTGGGCACTGGGGACGGCAGGGATCAAGGTGGAGCAGGGACCTTTCAACCTAACAGATGAAAATATTATATATAAGGGAAAACATTTGGAAATTAATCGCAAATTCTTGTTTTTGAGATGGGGTCTTGCCGTGTCACCCAGACTAGAGTGCAGTGGCATGATCACTGCTCACTGCAGCCTCAACCTCCCAGGCTCAAGCAATCCTCCCACCTCAGCCTCCTGAGTAGCTGAGAAGACAGGCTCACACCACCATGTCCAGCTAATTTTTATGTTTTGTAGAGATAGGGTCTCCCTGTGTTGCCTAGGCTGGTCTTGAACTCCTGGGCTCAAGCAGTCTTCCCACCTTGGCCTCCCAAAGTGCTGAGGTTATAGATGTGAACCACTTTGCCTAGCCTGTAAATTCTTAAGTAGTTGCAAATATGTGGACTGTGTTACAAAAGAGAAGTTCTGGGTACAGACCAGGGGATCATCTGGGTCTGCTATCAAGCTGCAGCTGAAGGGTGAATAGGTTCCTTCTTTCCCACGAGAGAGGCAAGAGGGAAGGGCTTCCAGACTGAAGGAAGGGCAGATGCAAAGCCAGGGCAGGGGCAGGGAGAACAGGATGGACCCCAGGCCCCAGGGATTTGGTGGAGGGTTGGGAGAGAAGGAACGGAGTATGAGATCAAACTGCGGAGTGGACAGGGGCCGGGCTGCCTGGACGGAACAGGAGCAGGTGTGGTCCCGGGGCCATGGCACTGCAAAGTGGAAGGCCCAGCTGCCTTTTCATGACAGACGGAGGAGGCGTTTTCAAAGTGATGACAACGTTTCTGAACCGGAAAGTGGGTCTCTTCTTCCCCAACAGTCTTAGAGCATCTAAAAATAAAGCTGGCATCAAGAGAGCATCCCAGCAGTGCCATCACAACACAGGGCTCGAATGTGGACGGGAGGAGGGCCTTAGTGGACCCAGAGGCTGAGCTGGCCTCGCAGCATTGGTGGTGGGGGAGGATGGATGGTCAGGACCCTGGGTCTTTGGCCCTGCAGCCTAGGCTGTGGCCCGAGGCCTCGGTCTGCCCATCTGTGAAATGAGGGGGAGCTGGTCCTGACTGCCTCCCAGGGGCCTCGTGAAAAGCCGCTCTGAGCTCCTTGTAGAGAGGAGGTGTGCTGGTGCCACCATCCAGGTTTGTGGGCTCCCCCATCAAGCTGGTCTTTCTGTAACCATAGGCAGGAAGACAGGGGATTTTGGAGCTCCTACTGTGATGTAAGCCCTGTGCTGGGTGGGGTAGGGGTTCAGAAGCAAAAGCTGTGTTTTCAGCATCAGGGAGAGTTCTAGTGGAGATGCGAGATTCGTGCATGAAATAATGATGATTCTCGTAGAAAAAGAAAAGCCTGTAGGTCCCCTTCCTCCCTCCTTATCTCTGACTGTCTATCTCAGCATTTCCTGGGGCCCACTCCATTCTGGGTACTGTGTAAAGGAATCCACAGCCATCGACTTCCTTCACCCTTGCTACGTCTCTGAAAGGTGAGTGTTTTTTAAAAAAATATTTATTTCTCTTTTATTTTTATAGAGGTGTTGCTGTGTTGGCCAGGCTGGTCTCAAATTCCCATCTCAGCCTCCCAAAGTGTTGGGGTTGCAGGTGTGAGCCACTGGGCCCAGCCTGGAAAGTGAGTATTCTTGTCCCCCTTTTACAGATGAAAAAACTGAGATTCAGAAAAGTTGAGTGACTGTCCCAAGGTCATGTAGTTACTAAATGTCAGATCTAGAATTAGGTAGACCCCAAGTCTGCCTATCTGAATTCAAACCTAATGATGTATACGAACCCATGCCTGCCTTTCTCTGCGGTCATCATGATATCTGCGTGATGTGGAAAGATAGCGGAAGAGGGAGAGGGAGAGGGATTCTAAGATTCTTTTAAAATGTCAAGATTTCGGGGGAAGTGAGGACCCAGGGGTCACTCTTTTTTTTTTTTTTTTGAGATGGAGTCTCGCTCTGTTGCCCAGGCTGGAGTGCAATGGCGCAATCTCGGCTCACTGCAACCTCTGCCTCCCGAGTTCAAGCGATTCTCCTGCCTCAGCCTCCTGAGTAGCTGGGATTACAGGTACGCGCCACCACGCCCGGGTAATTTTTGTATTTTTAGTAGAGAAGAGGTTTCACCATGTTGGCGAGGCTGGTCTCAGACTCCTGACCTCAAGCGATCCAACTGCCTCGGCCTCCCGAAGTGCTGGGATTACAGGCGTAAGCCACCATGCCCGGCCACCAGTGGACACTCTTTAGTGCTAATTTGTAGCTTTTCTGGTGCTGTGCTTGGGTGTCTAAGGAGAAAGTAATAAGGTGACATGTGTGAACACAAAGAGAACGGGGGCATCCAGGTTAAGGGTGTGGCATGAGCGGCAGAAGGGCACTGGCACTATCGGGAGGGCGCAGGCAGGGAAGGCAGCGGGCAGACGCTTTGGCTGGAGAGCTGGCTCGGTGGTGAACTCACTCGCTGTGTGATCACCAGTGAGTCCTTTCTCTTCGAGGTTTTCAGCTCTCATCTGTGCAATAAGAATAGCGGACTAGGTGGTGGCTAAGGTCTCTTCCAGATTAAAAAGCCACTGCCGACTCTCACCTGGACTTTGATGTGGGGCAGCCCTAACTGGCCCCAGAGGCTCAAGGGTAGTCCTGAAGTCTGGTTTTACACCTGGGTGGCCTCAAACGCAGAGAGGCAGTGATGACCGAAACGCTCTGGTGAGGTGGAGTGCTGCGGGGCTGGACCAGCCTGTTTTGAACCACTGCCTGCAGCTCCCATGGAGTATGCAGAGTCATTTCTCCAAGTTAGAGCCTTCATTGTCTCGTGATGAATTTGGGCTTCTCACCATGACTCACATCCTGGAATGAGCTGAGCTCAGACATGGCTTCTATTGCTCAGAGAAGGGTCTCCCCTTTCCCAAGTTCCTTCCCTGCCTCCTTCTGTGTGCTGGAAAGCTCTGTAGTGAATAGAGTGCCGGACTGGGAGACAGCCAGACTTGGGATCTTACCCTGGCTCTTTTTAGCTTTGTGGCCCCAGGCAAGCTGCTAAACCTCCCTGAGACTCAGTTTCCTCATCTGTAGCATGGGGATAAACCCACCTGCCTCCCAGGGCCCTTGAGAGGATTACAGGAGGATGTCCGTGGAGGTGCCTGGTACACAGCAGGTGTTCACTGAAGGCATCCGGATTCTTGATCAGTTGACACTTTCCCCAGCAGGGGGCCGGTCGCCTCTAGACCACTGTGTACTGTGAATAATTTTCTTTTAAGACAGAGGCAGGCCTGGCGCGGTTGCTCACGCCTGTAATCCCAGCACTTTGGAAGGCCGAGGCGAGTGGATCATGAGGTCAAGAGATTGAGACAATCCTGGTCAACATGGTGAAACCCCGTCTCTACTAAAAAGACAAAAATTAGCTGGACATGGTGGCGAGCGCCTGTAGTCCCAGCTACTTGGGAGGCTGAGGCAGGAGAGCTGCTTGAACCCAGGAGGTGGAGGTTGTGGTGAGCCGAGATCGCGCCACTGCCCTCCAGCCTGGGTAAGAAGAGCGAAACTCCATCTCAAAAAAAAAAAAAAAAAAAAAAGACAGAGGCCCAGATTTTCAAGGCATTGGGCAGGATCAGGTAAGATCTGTAGACTTGGGATAACCCCACAGCCCTACCTGTTTCTTTTCTTTGGGGCCAGAACCTGGCTGACCCTCGGTGGAAGGCACAAGCTTTCAACTCTGCAGGAGCAAATTTAAGGTACCTGACCAGCTACCCTCCTTACAGCCTCCAAGTTCAGCAGTGGGGGGGCTCAGTCCCTAAGACTAAAGGTTTTATTTATAAATCCAAAAGTTTTAATTTTTATCAAAAGTCACACACACACACACACACACACACACACACACACACACACAGAGTATAAATAATCACACAGTTCTACAAGGTTTTTTAAAATAAAATTAACTCACTCCCATTTCCCACACCGCAGAGAGGAAACCACTTTGACTTCTTTTAGCTGATTTATTTTGACATTTTATTCATGTTTCTAGATGGCATGCTTGTTTCACTACTTCTTGATTTTTTATTTTTTTATTTGGTTAGCTAATTGACTTATTTTGTAACAGCTTTATTGAGATATAATTCACATACACAATTCACCCATTTAACAGGTACAATTCAGTGGTTGTTAGTATATCCATGGAGTTATTTAACCATCACTACATCAATTTTAGAGCATTTTCATCACCTCAAAAAGAAAGCCTGTGCCCTTTATCTGATACCTTCTGCCTTTGGCCCCTGCTAATCTACTTTCTGTCTCTATGGATTTGCTTACTCTGGACGTTTAATATAAACCAGTCATATAGTACATGGTCTTTTGTGACTGGCTGCTTTCACTTAGCATAATTTTCTCAAGGTTTATCTAAGTTATAGCACATATTAGTTCTTCATTTCTTTTCATGGATGAATAATATTCCATCGTCTAGATATACCACTGTTTATCCATCCATCAGTTGATGGACGTTTGGGTTGTTTCTACTTTTTGGATAGTATAAATGATGCTGCTATGGAGATTTGGGTGCAAGTTTTTGTGTGGACATATACTTTTATTTCTCTTGGGTATGCTGGATTATAGAGTAACTTCATGCTTAACCTTTTGAGGAACTGCCAGGCCATTTTCTACAATGGCTGCACCATTTTACATTCCCACCAGCAATATATGAGGGTTCCAATTTCTCCACATTTTAACCCACAGTGGAGTTATTCTCTTTTTGTTTATAGCCATCCTAGCGAGCGTGAAATGGTATCTAATGTGGCTTTGATTTGATGGCTAATGATGCTGATTATATTTTCATGTATTTTTAGCCATAGGTATGTCTTCTTTGGAGAAATATCTATCAGATCTTTTGCCCATTTTTAATTTGGATTACTTGGCTTTTTATTGTGAGTTGTGAGAGTTCCTTGTATACACACGTTCCCTATCAGACATGGGATTTGCAAACATTTTCTCCCATTCTGTGGGTTTTCTTTTCACTGTTCAACTATATCTTTTGAAGCACAAAGGTTTTAAATTTTGATGAAGTTCGACTTAGCTAATTTTTTTTTCTTTTGTGGCTTGTGCTTTTTGGTGCTACATGCAAGAACCCATGGCCAAATCCAAGGTCATGAAGTTTTATCCCTCTGTTTTCTTCTAAGAGCTTCATAATTTTGGCACTTACATTTACATCTTTGATCCATTTTGAGTTGACTTTTGTGTACGGTGTAAGGTAAGGGTCAAACTTCATGCATGAGGCTATCCAGTTACCCCGCATCATTTGTTGATGAGACTGTTCTTTCTCCATTGAATGGAGAAAGAACATCCTTGGCATCCTTGTCAAAAATCAATTGACTGTAGTTGTATGGCTTTATTTCTGGACCCTGAATTCTATTCCATTGACCTATGTGTCTATCCTTACAGGTACAACTTTCTATACCTTTGTATTAAGTTTTAAAATTGGGAAATGCGATTTCTCCAATTTTGTTTTTCTTTTTCAAGACTGTTTTGACTATTTGGTGTTCTTTGCAATTATATATAAATTTTGGGATTGGAATTTTCATTTCTACAAAAAATACCATTGGGATTGCATTGATAGGCATTGCATTGAGTCTATAGGTCGGTATGGAGAGTATATTTACATTAACAATATAAGTTTGATAATCCACAAACATAGGACATCTTTTGATTTATTTAGGTCCTTTTTTTTTTTTTTTTTTTTGAGACAGGGTCTCCCTTCGTTGCCCAGGCTGGAGTGCAGTGGTGCAATCACAGCTCACTGCAGCCTTGACTTCCCAGGCTCAAGTGATTCTCCTGCTTCAGCTTTCAGAGTAGCAGGGACTGCAGGCAGCCCCACTATGTTGGCCAAATTTTTGTATTTTTTACACAGAAATGAGATTTCCCCATGTTTCCCAGGCTGGTCCTGAACTCCTAGGCTCAAGCAATCGACCTGCCTTTGCCTCCCAAAGTGCTGGGATTACAGGTGTGTGTCACCATGCCTGGCCCATTTAGGTGTTATTTAATATTTGTCAACAACATTTTGCACTTTTTAAAGTGTAAGTTTTGTACTTCTTTAACCTTTTCCTAAATATTTTATTTTTTTTGATGCTGATGCCAGTGGAACTCTTTTCTTAATTTCATTTTCAAATTGTTGATTGCAAATGTAAAGAAATACAATTGATTTTTGTATACTGATTTTTTTTCATTTACTCTTGCTGAACTTGTTCATTAGTTTTGCACTACACACTGAAGTTTTAACAGTTTTTAATGGATTCTGATCCCTTAGGATTTTCTAGGTACATGATGATGTCATTCTTCAATAAATATATTTTACTTCTTCCTTTCTTTTTCTTGACTAATTTCCATGGCTAGAATATCCAATACAATGTTAAATCAAAGTGGTGAGCAGGATAGTCTTGTCTTGTCCCGGATCTTAGGGGAAAAGCATCCAGTATTTCACCACTGAGTATGTGAGCTGTGGGTTTTTCACATATGCCCATTATTAGATTGAGGAGGTTCCTGGATACTTCTAATTTATTCAGTGTTTTTAGCATGAAAGAGTGTTGGATTTTGTCAAATTCTTTTTCTGTGTTTATTGAGATAATAATGTCATTTAAAAAAATCGATCAGCTGGGTGTGGTGGTTCATGCCTGTAATCCCAGCACTTTGGGAGGCCGAGGCAGGCAGATCATGAGGTCAGGAGTTTGAGACCAGCCTGGCCAACATCAATTAGTTCTGGCCAGCACATATTAGTTCTTCATTCTTTCTGATGAGTGAAACTCCATCTCTGTTAAAAATACAAAAAGTTAACTGAGCGTGGTGGCACACACCCGTAATCCCAGCTGCTTGGGAGGCTGAGGCAGGAAAATTGCTCAAACCTGGGAGGTGGTGGTTGCAGTGAGCCAAGATTGTGCCATTGTATTCCAGCCTGGGTGACAGAGTGAGACTCCATCTCAAAAAAAAAAAATCTATCAATATGGCATGTTACATCAATTTATTTTCAGGTGTTAAACCAAATTTGCATTCCGGGGATAAATCCCATTTGGTCATGGTGTATAATTCTTTGAATATGTTGCTAGATTTGGTTTGCTAGCATTTTGTTGAGGATTTTGCGTCTATATTCATAAGATATATAGTTTTTTTGCAATATGTTTGCCAGGATTTGATATGAGAGTAATACTGGGAATGTCTTTCTTTCTCCTTCCTTTTGGCAAGATAGTTTTTTAGGATGCAGTATTATCGGTTGACAATTGTTATTTTTAAGTGCTTTGAATATGTTTATCCCGCTGTCTCTGGCCACCATTATTTCTAATAAGAAGTCAGTTGTTCAGACAAAGATCATGGTTGGGACTAGCTGGCCACAGATGAAGCCTCAGACCAGAAACACAGTGGTGCAAATGGATCCAGACACATTCTTCTACAACTTTTATAATAGACCCATCCTTTCTCATCGGAACACCATCTGGCTGGGCTACGGAGTGAAAATGAAAACAAACGACGGCTCAAGGCCCCCTTTGGTTGCAAAGATCTTTTAAGGCCAGGTCTATTCGAAGCCTCAACACCACCCAGAGATGAGATTCCTCCATTGGTTCCGAAAGCGGAAGCCGCATAGTGACCAGGAGTACGAGGTCACCTGGTTTGTGTCCTGGAGCCCCAGCCCAGTGTGTGCAAGGAATGTGGCCGAGTTCCTGGCTGAGGACGGGAAGGTCACCCTGACCATCTTCGTGGCCCGCCTCTACTACTTCTAGGACCCACATTACCAGGAGAAGCTTCACAGACTGTGTCAGAGAAGAGACAGTCCGCATGCCACCATGAAGATCATGAGTTATGGTGAATTTCAACACTGTTGGGACAAGTTCGTGGACAACCAAAGATTGTACAAGCCTTGGAATAAGCCACCTAAACATTACACATTACTGCGCATCACGCTGGGGGAAGTTCTCGGACACCTGATGGATCCAGTCACATTCACTTACAACTTTACCAATGACCCTTCAGTCCTTGGACGGCACCAGACCTACCTGTGTTACGAGGTGGAGCACATGCACAGTGGCACCTGGATCTCGCTGCACCAGCATGGGGGCTTCATACTCAATGAGGCTTCAAATAATTCTGGTTTCCCTGAAGGCTGCCATGCAGAGCTGTGCCTCTTGGACCTGATTTCCTTTTGGAAGCTGGACCTGGCCCAGCGCTACAGGGTCACCTGCTTCATCTCCTGGAGCCCCTGCTTCAGCTGTGCTGAGAAGGTGGCTGAATTCCTTCAAGAGAACCCACACGTGAACCTGCGCATCTTCGCTGCCCGCATCTATGATTGTCAACAAGGTTATAAAAAGGGCCTGCACAGGCTGGACAGAGCTGGGGTCCCAATTTCCGTGATGAAATACAGCGAGTTTAGGCACTGCTGGGACACCTTTGTGGATCACCAGGGACAGCCCTTCCAGCCCTGGGAGGGACTAGATGAGCACAGCCAAGCCCTGAGTGGGAGGCTGCAGGCCGTTTTCCAGGGAAACTGATGGATGAGCCTCAGTCTCTGAGGAAGGCAGAGACCTGGGTTGAACAGCAGAATAAAAGATCTTTTTCCAAGAAATGCAATCAGGCTATTCACCACCATCTTCAGCTGATCACAGATGCCAACAAAGCAATGCGCTCCTGACCAAGTAGATTATTTTAAAAATTAGAGTGAATTACTTTTAATCAAAAATTTATGTGCTATAGTGGTAAGATTGTGCTCAATACAAGTCAGAAAAGTTTCAAACCTACTAATCCAGTGACAATTTGAATTGGTTTTATATGTAGAGGAATACAATGAAATACTAAATATTTTCACATATTTTTCCCTCTGTGATTGTATCATGACTTGCAAGTATTTACATAAATATTATCAATGTGGAAAAAAAAAAGAAGTCAATTGTTAATTTTATACTGCTCCCTTGTGAGTGATGATTCCTTTTTTTTTCTAGCTGCTTTTGAGTTTTTTTTCTTCTCTTTGGTTTTCAGAATTTTTACTACTTTGCATTAAGTCTACTTGGAGTTTTTGAGTTTTATGTCTGTGCATTAAAGTTAAAAAAAATCAAATTCAGGAATTTTTTTGACATTATTTCTTTGAACTTTCCCGTGTCTTTCTTTGTTTCCTCTCTTTCTGTCACTCCCATTATGCATATGTTGATCACTTAATGGTGTTCCACATTTCTCTGAGACTCTGCCCGTTTTTTTTTTTTTCAGTTTCTGTCCTTTAGATTGCATAATCTCTGTCGATCTATCTTTGAGTTTGCTAATTTTTATTTTTGCCAGTTCAAATCTAGTGTTGAGCCCTTTCAGTGAATTTTTCATTTCAGTTATTGTACTTTCAAGCTTCAGAATTTCTATTTCAGAAAAATAACTTCCATCTCTTTATTTACACTCTCTATTTGATGAGGCATTATTACCATACCTTTCTTTACTGCTTTAAACATGGTTTTCTTTAGCACTTTGATTATAATTATTACTTTGATTTTTTAATTATTATTATACTTTAAGTTCTGGCATACATATGCAGAACACGCAGGTTTGTTCCATAGGTCTACGTGTGCCATGGTAGTTTGCTGCAGCCGTCAACCTGTCATCTACATTAGGTATTTCTCCTAATGCTATCCTTCCCCTAGCCCCCACCCTCCACCCCCCAACTTTCAATTCTTTGTTAAATCTGACATGTGGTCATTCTCACAGGCAGGTTCTGTTGCCTGATTTTTTTTTTTTATGTGTGTCAAACTTTCTTGCTCTTATGCATGGCTCATAGTTTCTTCTGTTGGAAATTGGACCCTTAACATAATATATTATAGCAATTCTGGCCTCCTTTTCAGGTATAGTTTTTAGATCATTGTTTAAGATCTGCTCTGACCCCAGCTGTCTCGTTCCCTAGTTCTTTCTGGTAAACTATTCAGTGGTCTAGCTTTTATGCCAAATGAATCTAACAGCCTCCTCTGAATTGTTCTCACCACAACCTCGATTGTCTTTGAGAGTGCTGTTAGGCTTTAACTTCCCCACGTGCTGTTGCAAATGAAGTCAGTTCTTTTGAGACAAGCTTCAGAACTCTCTGTTTCATGGTCTGTCTCTCTCCATGGTTGAAATATCTGGAGCTAGGGATGGAGACAATGGTATGCTTCTCTCTCAGTAAGACCCTTACTTTAGGAGTGGGTACTTGTTGGAGTGGGGGCTGGCTGTAACCTCTGGTCTTCTCAGCTTGCCTCTCCTGGTGTGGAACTTCTGCTTTATGAATGAGCCAGGGTGAGAGTAGTTGGGGTCCCAGGATTTCTCAGCTTGCCACACCCAAGTTAGAGTGACCATCTCACTGGTGGGGGCCGGGAAGAAGAAGGGAGCCCCTATCTGTCAGCTGCATTCACCTAAAACTTAGCATCTGCAACAGTAAGCTTGGACAGGATGAGGAGTGCTTATGTCCTGTTCTTCCTGAAAAGATACTGTAGGCTTCCAACTTGGAGTTAAAAGGAGAAGGAGCCCCCTGTTATTGGCTGGACCCATCTGGAGTGGAGTTTTCATAGTGCTGCGATGGGATGAGGAAGGGAGGGAGTGGATCACGGTTCAAAGGTCACAGAATCTTGCTATTCTTATGGAGTTTTCGTAGGTTTTCCTGAATAAACATTTCTTTATTTGCTGTATGCTCTTAGGACCATTTCCAGGGACTTTAAATAGTGTTTTAAAAATAATTTCCAGCAGTTTCACAAGAGAACAAATCTGCAGAGAGCCTCACATTTCCATGACAGAAGCGGAACTCTAGCTGTTTGACTTTGCAGTAGGGAAGATGATGATTTAGCTCTTTGCTCTTCTTCCCAGTTCTTATCTTGCTCTCTCCGTTCTCCTATCCTTCCAATAATGCTGTAATTTCTTTTCTTTCTCTGCGCAAGTTTTTGTTTTCCCTGGAGTTACTAGTTGCCTTTTGAAAAGGTATATTTGTTTGCTTGTACTTGTAACTAATTAAGTACACCAAACTCCTGACCAATAGTGTAAATTTTCTCTCAAGACAATTAGGTGCATCAAGTTTTCTGTGAATTTCATCCTCTCAGTGAGGTCTTCCAGAGCCTCATGAGCTGCTTAAGGCTGCACTGGTTGCTTTTTACACCGGGCACTCAGGTGTCATCCTAGGCTCTCTCTTCATTGTTAACCTCGTTCCTGTCTCTCTCTTGTATCGGATGTTCAATTTCCAGTATCCCATCTCTTCCTCTTTCTTATTTTATTCCCTTGTTTTGGTGGAGCATATCCCCTAGTACTTCCTGAGAAAAGATACATGGAATGTTGATTTTTTGAGACTTTGGACATCTGAAAATGTCTTTCTTCTTTTCCCATGCTTTGCTGGGTTTTAGGCTAGGTGTAGAATTCTGGGCTGGAAATTATTTTCCTTCAGAATTTGAAGGCTTTACTCTACTGCCTTCTGGCTTTCAGTATTGGTATCAGAAGGAAGCTATTCTCTATTCCTAATCTTTTCAGTTTAGAAGTTTAGAGAATCTTCTCTTAGTTCCCAGGGTAGTGACAATTTACAATAATGTGCCTTGCTGTGTCTATTTAACAGTGAAAATAGACACATTGTTGTCTATTTTCACTTACTGTCCTGGGCCTTCTGTGAGTTCTTGAAATCTAGAAACCTGTTCTTTGCGTCTGTGAAATTATCTTGAATGATTTCATTGATGATTCCCTTTCCTCTACTTTAAAAAAATTCTATCTAGAAGATTAAACTCTTGGACAAATCCTAATTTAAAGACACTTCTCTTCCAGTTTCTGCATCTGTCACTCTAGAAGAGCTCAACCCTGTCTTCCAACTTTTCCTTTTTAATTTCTGCCATGGCGTTTTCAATTTTTAAAAGCTCTTTTATTTTGTTCTCTGCCTTTTTAAAATTAGAATCCTATTTTAATTTCATGCATGTCTTTTGTCGTCTCTCTGATGATATTAGGGAAGTTCTCTCCCACCCTCCTTGGTATTCTCTGTTATCTTCAAGTTGGTATTTTCTTTGTGTTTTGTTCTTTATCTTTCAGATTACAGGCTTTCTTCTGATGTCTGGTAAACCTCAGTTATCCTGTATGTATTTTAAAATAGGAAAGTATGGGCTGATTAGAAGCTCTGAGCATGTGAGTGGGTCTTGTGGGCTGTGGGCTTCCTTGTAGGATGATGTGACTTGGCTGTTTAATTGCAGAAACTTCAATGTTGATATCACTAGGGTTTCTCATGGTCCCCAGAGAAGACTCTTCCAGTGGTCTGTCTGGAGGATACAAGTCTGGCTGCCAGTGTTCCAAGAGCAGAGTGGTTTGTCATGGTTGGGGTCTTGGCATCCAGACTGCCCATTTTCATGGAAACTCTGTGTCGTCAACAGAGTGCCACTGCATGCACTGAGCCTGGTATCCCCCGGTCTAGAGGAGCCTAGTCTGGGGCAATGACAGCTTCTTAAACAGCCTTTCAAAGACCCTCTTCATTTTAATTTCTCCTTCACCTCAGCTTCCAGAGGTAATTGGTGCCGCCAAGCCCTGAGCCTTTGGGGGACTATTCTTTCTGATGCATTTTTCTTAATCATTCGTTTTCAACCTCCTGAAATTTTGATGTTATTGTCCCCTCTCCTCTTCTCCCCTCCTGTGGGCTCATTCCTTCAGATATTTAAAGAAATCTCATTACTGCTCTTTGAGCACCCAAGGGATGACGTTGGCATCGTGGTGGCTGTGCATGCCCAAGCTGCCATCTTTATGTGGATGCCCTCTCTTCTCACTGACTTCCCCATCCCAGCACTGCAGCTCCGTGCTTCCAGTTGCCAAGGTCAAAACTCGGGTGCCAGCCTTGACTCGTCTCTTTCTTTTATACCTCACATGCAATCTCTCAGCAAATGCAGTGAACTCTACCTTCAAAACATATTCAGAATTCACCACCTCCACCCAGGACCACGCCTCCACTGTCTCTCACCTGGATGTCACAATAACCTCCTCACCGGCCTCCCTCTTTCTGTCTTTGTATTTAGCGCAGCCGCATGTTCTGTCATACTGTCACCCCTCTTCCTAAAGCTCCCCTGTGGCTCCTGTTTTACTCTGAATGAGAGCCCAAATCCCAACGAAGGCCAAGGCCCTGTGTGATCCTGCTTTACACACCTTCCCGGGCACACTGGCTTCCTGGCCACCTCGCAGCACACAGGCAAGGTCCCCACTCTTCCCTTTACCTGGAACACTCTTCTTCCAGATATCTGCGGGGCTCACTTCCTCATCTCCTCCAGGACACTTGTGATGCATCCTTGACCCTTCCATCTAAAAGTAAAACCCCCCTCACTCTGGGGCCTCCCTACCTTCCTTATCCGACTTCATCTTTCTCTATAGCAACTCTGGGCATTAGACACATTTATGCTTCCTTTTAAAGTTATTTATAGTTGATCTCCCCTCTCGAGGGCAGGGATTTTAGCTTATTTTGTTCTCTGTGGTATCCCCAGCACCTAGAACATTGCTTGGCATGCACATAGTAGGTGCTCAGCAAATACGTGTTACCTGCTGGCATGAATGAATGATTGCTTGGCCTTCGTCCAGGTTCTGGAACTGACCTGGTTCCAGCCAGGAGCTCTGGGTCTGCAGCCCTCCCCTATTAACTAATTAATCCATGTTTCCATCCATGCATTATTACTGTTGTTTTGAGGATTAAAATCGCACCGCTAGAAAGTGGAAGATGGGGGATTTGGCTAAAGCCCCGGCTGCTGCCCAGGATGCTAAAAGCAGGCCCTTTGCAAGGCCCAAGGAATAAGACTCAGCTCTGTGACTTGGGGTCAGAAGTTAGAACAGAACCAGGCTGCCCTTGCTCCTAAGGTTCCCCTTGCTGGAAGGGCAATCCCTTGAGAAAACCCTGCAAGGTCCAGCTCTAGGATGCTACCTCAGGGAAGTCCCCAGGACCAGGGCACAGTCAGCTGTTGCTTGCATGCTGTGTCAGAGCCATGAGTGTCCTTCCAGCAGGGACAATCAATCAAGTTTCTTGCAAATGGCCGCTGCTCTCTGTCCACCCTTAACTGTGAACTACTCCAGGACAGGGACTGTGTCTTGTTCAGCTCATTGTCCCAAGAGCCCATGCAAGGCTTGCAGCCCAGGAGGCTCTAGAGGAGCAGATGATACAGACCAGGGGAGTGGCTCGTGTGTGGGCTTGAATGGGGAATCAAGCTCTGCCATCCACCAGCTGTGGGACCTGTGGAAGCTCCTCCATGCTGCGGGTCTCAATTTGCTTATCTAAATAATGGAGAAAAAAAATAGTCCCTTTTTCCATGGGGATCCAATGAGATACTGAGTGTGATCATTTGCACAGTGCCTGGTGCAGAGTAGGCATGCAACAAAAAGGGCTATGACTCCGAGCCAGCCCTCCCCGGCCCTGGCCCATTCCTTTGTGCTGCCCAGCAGTGGGTGCTTCCGCCTGACTTCCTCCTGGTGCCCTGGGCAGCTGGCTGAGTTCCTGGTCCAGCAGCTTGGTCCTCTGCCACTTTGGGATTGGCCTAGCTGCACTCAGCGTTAGTCTCTAAACAGCCTGGCTCTGACACATCATGTCCTTGCCTGCTGGCCAAGCTGGGGACAGTCATCACTGGGGGAACTGAGGCCTCCCTGGTGCAGCCATGGGGCAGTGGGCATCAGGTGAAGAACAGCGCTCGGGGTACCTGCAAGAAAGAGATATGGCAGGAGGCAAAGGCTGGTGGGGTGACCGGGCAAGGCTGTCAAGGGGAAGATGAGGGCTGATTGGGGGCCTGCCCTGAGGATTTGGGGGAAGTCTGTCTTTTTGTTGCATCTTTACAAAGTCAGAAAGAGTTTTTCTGTAATCAAGGCACATTGATTTTCAATGCCAGGTCCTCTTTGGCAGATTGCCAGCTCCAGCTAAAGTCAGGGTGGGAGGAGCCCCTCTAGTTCTTTCCCTGAAGCCTTGAGATTTGGGGCTGGAGGCCTGGCATGGTGTTCTGGCCTGATAGATACCCCAATAGTACTTATTTCCTGCATTGTAATTAATTGTTCAACACCTGACTTCCCTCCAAGAGACCGTTAGAGTTGGATTTGTTCAGCTTTGCGCCCTGCTTGCGTCCAGCACAGTGCCTGCTGCATAAGTGTAATGATAATACTCATAGTCATCTTTTAATGAGCACTTACACCAACCCTGAGGTAGGTTCTGTTATTAGTCCAGTTTTTGAATGAAGAATCAGGCTGAGAGAGGTAAAGGGCTGTGGTCATGGTCACACCATTAGAGGTGGCACAGCTGAGATGGGACCTCTCCAAGCTTGCTTGTGTTCTGAACTCTGTGACCTTCTGCCATACTGAGGGTTTGCTGAATGACTGACAGTGATGACCTGTGGTGATGTGTGGTTGTGTCAACAGTAAAATATTTGAGCAGCTCACTCCTGCCAGCCACAGCTTTTGTCAGGGACAGGAAGAGAGAGTGTGACCTGGGCCAACCCATGGTGGTTGGGCTCAGACTTGGAGACCTTTCAGAGACTCAGATGAGAAGGTGGAGACTAGAATGCCCAGAGTCTTTTGCAGCCTCCTTTTTTGAATGCTAGAGTGTGGTCTCCAAGGCAAAGTGTTCTTCTGGCATCTGTTTGAGCTCTTCCCATAGTGGAGAAGCCATCCTTTTCAGGGATAGATAACATTATTAGAAACTCCTCCTTGGCAGGCGTGGTGGCGCATGCCTGTAATACCAGCATTTTGGGAGGCTGAGGCTGGAGGATCACTCGAGGTTGGGAATTTGAGACAGCCTGGCCAACATGGTGAAACCCTGTCTCTACTGAAAATACAAAATTAGCTGGGTATGGTGGTGGACACCTGTAGTCCCAGCTACTCGGGAGGCTGAGGCAGGAGAGTGGATTGAACCCGGGGGGGTGGAGGTTGCATTGAGCCGAGATCACGCCACTGCGTTCTAGCCCAGGTGACAGAGCAAGACTCCATCTAAAAAAAAAAGAAAACTCATCCTCCTTTCCAGTCCTTATGTTCTTGCTTGGTTCTTATCTCTCCCTTGAGATCCTGTAGATTGAGTGGAGTTTACATATTTGTTGAATGAATAATATAAAGATACCATTTTGAACCTTTGGGGAGTTTAATACAAATGAACATCCCATCCTCACCTCGCCACCGAGTTTTCCCTATTGTAACATCGTACATGACCACAGTACATTTGCTCAGACTCAGAAACCAGCGTTGGTACATCACCATGAACTAAATTCCATTATTTGGATATTTCCAGTCTTTCCACGAATGTTTTCTGCTCCAAGATCCAATCCAAGGTCCCACCTCACATTTAGTCTTCATGTCTCCTTAGTGTCCCCTGGTCTGTGACAGTTTTTCAGCCTTTCCTTGGTTTTCCTGACCTTGACAGTTTTGAGGAGGATGGGCCAGGTGTGTTGTAGAGCGTCCCTCAGTTAGGGTTTGTCTGATGTTTTCTCCTGACTAGACTGGGCTTACGGGCTGTTGGAACATGCATCACAGGGGTGGACCACCGTCTCCTATTGTACTGGAGGTGCGCAGTATCACACGACATCACGGGTGATGTCAACCTTGACTGCTTGGTTAATTAAGGTGGTGTTGGCCAGTTCTCTCCACCATCAAGTTAAAGTTCTAACATTTAAGTACGTAACATGTACCAAATCCTAGTATCAGCCTTAGCTCATATAACCCTGACAGCCCCCTTGGGAAGAAGACACTCTTACCATGTCCATTTCATGGTTGCGGAAACTGAGGAATGAAAAGTCAAAGTCACTTGTCCAAGTTGATATAGCTGGTCAATCTTGATCCCAGCAACCTGGCTGTAGGGCCCATGTTTAGCCACTGTACTGTATGTCTGCCCTGGGGAAAGCACGCTCATTGGCCACCTGGATTCCTGCAGTGGTCCCCTCTTTGTCTCCCCTCTGACCTCATTTCCTGCTCATCTCCCCTTGGTCACTCTGCTCTAGGCACACTGGCTGATCAGAACAAACTATTTGTGTCTAATTACATTAAATTGCATTATATTTTTACTGCTTTCCCCAAGGGCATCTGATTTCTCTCTGTTTATTTCTTTTGGGTCAGTCAGGCCACTAAGATACTTGTTGGTAAAAAGATGCTGTTTACATACATGCCTCCATGCCAGGTGCACTGCCACCCCAGGGCCTTTGCACCTGCTTCCCATTTGTTCAGAATGCTCTATATCATCTAGGTGGTTTGCTTGGTTTGTTTCTCCTCCCTTGGGCCTTTGCTGCAATGTTATCTTCTCAGCAAAGCCTTCCTTGATCATTTTCTTTAAAATCCCCACCCCTGTCTCCCAGTACTCTCTAGCCCCCACCCCTTATTTTTTTCACAGCACTTACCAGCCTCTGAACATTTTCTCTCTTTAGCTTATTTCTTGACTGACTGTCTGTCTTCCTTAACTGGAATGTAAACCCCATGAGGACAGAGATTTTGGTCTGTCTTGTTCACAGCTGTGACCCCAGTGCCTGGAATAGTGAGTGTCTGGCACAGAGTAGGTGTCCTGTAACATTTTGGGTGAATGCCCTGAAGTTGCTTGTCTCCAGGATTCCTCAACTGTTGTGCACTTGACGAGAAATCCCAAAGACAGAATCCCATGGCATGCCATGAGAGACTTCCTCAGGCTGGCGTGGGCTCGTTTATCAGCACCCTTTGAACTGGATCATCTGACAGATTACAGGTCTTCTTCATCATCTCGTCCCACAGCCCTGACACGTAAGCTCCAGCAGGAAAGAAAGTGGGGCTGTTTTGTTCACTTTTGTGAACAAAATACATTTAACCAATACATTGCCTTGTACACACGAAGTGCTCAAAAGATGTTTGTTGGAAAAACCATTGAAAAGGGCCAGCAATGAATGACATGATCTTCTCTTAAGAAATCTACAAACCGTCTCATTTCCTTAGGATGCTTGCCAATTGCCATGGATCCTTTCTTGAGGGCAGCACAGACAGGAATGTAACCTCGGCTTTGGTAACATAACAGAATTTCTCTGTGCATGCACACACACACACATGCGCACACACATACACACACACAAGCACACACACAAGCACACATACATGCACACACACACATACACACACAAGTGCACACACACACAAGCATACGCACACAAGCACACATACAAGCGCACACAAGCACACACAAGCATACACACACAAGCACACCAATGCGCACACACACACAGAGAGAAATGAACAGAGAGAAATCAGCTGATGCTCTTGGGGAAAGCAGTGAAAATATTATGCAATTTAATGTAATCAGACACAAACAGTTTGCTCTGATCAGAGACTCTGGGGAAACTGTGGTGAGTCTGGTGGAGTGTCGGGGGGAGTTAAGAACCACAGATCCTCCTCCCACCCCTGTGGAGGTCACGTGGAAAACTGGGGCTCCAGATGCCTCTGAAACCCGTACTTGTCAGTGCCCTCTACATGCCAGGAGCTTTACACCAAAACACCTCATTTCATCCTTACCATGGGCATTTCTTCTCTTGCAGCAGAGGAAACTGAGGCTCATGAAGGTACAGTGAGTTGCCAATATTGTAGAGCTGGCCAGTAGGAGAGCTGGACCGTGGACCCGGCCTGTCTGACTTCTCCCTGTCCACCCCTCTAGCTCCTTCTCTGGCTTTAGCCTGAGCTGCCCTCTCCTGGTTTGGGGCCTGCGCTCATATGTGGAAGAGGCTAGCAAGTTCAGATCATGCCTGGGGACGGGGGGATGGACTCCATGACCTCTCAGGCACCTCTCATGTTTTTCTCTTTCCCCAGAATCCCTTCTGGGTCTTTGATTCCTGGGTCAGATGCCTCAAGATAGCCACGTAGGAGGCCCTGTGCCACAGTGTGAGCTGTGACCACAGCCAGAGTGGCTGCATCAGATAGAGGCTGGGGAGGCAGGAAGACAGGTGGGTGAGAAGCCATGGAGGGACACATTCTGGATTTGTGCATGTCAGCCTTGGCTCTGGAAATGAAATGCCTTTTAATTTCATCATCTGCTTTTCTTTTTTCCCTCTGTGATGCTGTCTGGTGCCAGGAGGCCCTTGGCCACAGGATGCGTGTTTAACAAATCCAATAAAGCCTTTTATTTGTGTCTTGCTTGCTCCCTGGAGCTCGGCTGGCCTGGGAGACATTATCTCATTCACACTTCTCGCTTATGTGCAGGGTAGGGTGTGGTTGTCCCAGTGGCAGGAAAAGGCAAAGGCCAGGGAGGCCTGCCCTGGGTGACCTGCTCACAAGGAGTGACAGATGGTGCCCGGGGCAGCATCCTGAGACCTAGGCACTGGTCCCGGCTCTGCCACCAGCTCTTAGTTGGACCTTGGGCAATCCTGGGACACGTTGGATCTTCTGCGTTCACCGTTTTTCTTCTGTGAAGTGGCAGGATTAGACTAGGTCAATGGGTTATATCTATACGTCTATCTGTTTGTTTTTTTTTTTTTCCAGAAAAATCCCATTTCTCCAAGCAGATATTGGCTACAGAAATCTCATCTTGGACAGCTCTGCCACTGCTTTCTGCCCTCTGTGATTTTAAAGATGACAGGTTTGCTTCTGCCTCGGGGCCTCTGCACTGGTCTTTTCTTTTCCATGATGATCCTTTCCCTAGAATTCTCTGTGCATCACTGGCTCTCATCTTGCCATTCAGGGGTCAGCTCAGATGTTACTTTTTCAGGGAGGCTTCCCCAGCCAGACCATCTAATGATACCCTGAGCACTCCACCGCATTCTGTTTCTTACCCCCATCCTATTGTGTCCTCAGCACTTACCACTTTAGAGATTTTCTTGTGTCTTTATTTATTAATATGTTTCTTGTCTGTTTTCCCCAGCAGCTTGAAAGTTTCATGAGCCTAGAGGTTTAGTTTCTTTGTTCACTGTCTTATTGATAGAAGCTGATACAGTAAAGGTGCTCAGTAAACAGCTAATGAATGGACGCATGCATGAATGAATGAATGACCGTCTAAGACAGATCAAGGTGAGGTTGCTTTGAGTTGGAGGAGGTATAGAGGGCTGTGTCCCTGCTGGCTGGACCATTTCTCAGGACCACCCTCCTCCTACAGTCTTTAAGGTCCCACTCCCACCAGAGTGTCACAAAGCCAAGTTTGAAAACCACTGCATTGAAAAGCTACCTTTTGGGTACCATGCTCACTACCTAGGTGATGGGATCAATCATACCCAAACCTCGGCATCACACAATATACGCATAACAAACCCACACAGGTACACCTTGAATCTAAAATAAAATTTGAAATTAAAAGAAACCACAAAACCACTGCTGGGAGGCCGAGGCATTAGGATCACCTGAGGTTGGGAGTTCGAGACCAGCTTGACCAACTTGGAGAAACCCTGTCTCTACTAAAAATACAAAATTAGCTGGGTGTGGTGGCGCATGCCTGTAATCCCAGCTACTCAGGATTACAGCATTCCTTGAACCCGGGAGGCAGAGGTTGTGGTGAGCTGAGATTGCACCACTGCATTCCAGCCTAGGCTGGGCAACAAGAGCAAAGCTCGTCTCAAACAAAACAAAACAAAACAAAACAAAAACCACTGGACTTCATTACTTCAGACTCCTCGCAGCTCTGACAACCCATAGCTAATTCTAAAAACAGTGATACAGCCAAGAAGTTCCAGGGTTTCAGAGAAGGGCAAGTTCAATAATGATTTCAGTAGTCTCCGAGGAGGTAGGTGGCCCTTAAACTGGCTTGCAGATTTAGAGATGGTGCAAAGAGCCCTCGAGGGGGAAGAGAGGAGAAACAAAGTTTTGGGAGGGCAGGAGTTTGGGACTATTTCAGACAACCATGAGGAGTCAGGGGAAACTGAGTGTTGGAAAAGGCCAGATATCTGGGGGCCTTGAATGCCCAGGTGAGACAATGTGCCTGATGGGCAGCACACGGCAGCAGGCATTGACGCTTTGGGCAGAGCGGTGAAGTCACCAGGGTCTTGCATTTGGGCAGTGAGATGGAGAGGGCAGGAGCGGAGGCTGAGTGATAACGAGGGCTGAATCAGGCAGTGGGGATGGCAGCAGGGATGGGATCCAGGCGAGAAAGAAACAAAGAATGGAGCGGATTGAGCAGCGAATTAATGTGGAGGGGAAGGAAGAGAGAAGAGTCTGAGATAGCGCTGAGGCTTCCTACCCAGCTTGGGGGGTGGTGCCCTTGTTCAGGAGTTGTTGAGTGACTGCCATCAGGGATGGTCGGGGAGGGGTGGGCTTGCAGACAGGAAGGTCCCCCAGCCCCAGGCGGCGAGGGTGAGTCTTCCCAACTCAGCCACGTCCCACCTCAGACTGCCTGGGTAAAGAGGAGCTTTCACGGGCCAGGTGTGGTGGCTCATGCCTGTAAACCCAGCACTTTGGGAGGCCGAGGTGGGTGGATCACCTGAGTTTGAGACCAGCCTGACCAACATGGAGAAACCCTGTCTCTACTAAAAGTGCAAAAATTAGCCAGACATGATGGTGCATGCCTGTAATCCCAGCTATATGGAAGGCTGAGGCAGGAGAACTGCTTGAACCTGGGAGGTGGAGGTTGCGGTAAGCCAAGGTCATGCCATTGCACTCCAGCCTGGGCAACAAGAGCAAAACTTCGTTTCAAAAGAGAGAGAGAGAGGAGCTTCGCCAAGCGCCAGGAGGTCCTCCAATTTCACCCCCTCCTAAGTGCCCCTGGATTGATGTGCTAATGGTCACAGAGGAGCCTTGGCAGGGAGCAGGGATGCGTCAGGGACGAATCATCCTCACTGCAGAGAACAAGGCACAGTGTCATGAAGTGTACCAGGGATGCCTGGGCCAGGGGAGCTACCCCTGACTCTGAGGCCTGGCATGTGTTGGGGCACATCTGTGATTTCCTGTGTTTCCAAGGAATCAGGACAAGACCTTCATATGCTCACTCTGCAGGTCACCCCTGCTGACCATGTTCCAACACAAGCCCTGAGCACTCCTTAATTCTTGCAGTTCAGATAGAAAACCGGTTCCCAGGAAGAATCAATTAAAGAGGGAGAGAAGAATTTAAGGGCCTGCTCTAGCTCTCCAGGGGCATGTTTTAGGATTTGGAGGTTCATGCCTGGAGAGACTGACAGAAATGGAGGGTAGTCTTTGGATCTCTGGGGTGTGTTCTGGACCTTGGGGGAAGTATGCTGGAATCTGGTGACAGATTTTGGAATTCCAGACTTCTTCCAGTGCTCTGGGCTCTGTTTCAGAATTCTCAAGGATACAACCCCATAGTGTATTCTAGCTTTCTGAGACATGTTTTAGAACTCTTGGGGGCCTGCTGGAGTCCTGGGCTGGCTCCCCATCATTCACCTCCTTGGGCTTGTCTTGTCAGCTGTGAGCTGCTGGTACACACGGTCACAGGGAGGCAGTTGCTATGGCAACAGTAACCATGAGGTATATCAACTCCCAGAATTTACTCTGAGCCTGTGACATTTTAGCTAGTGAAGAATCACAATTAGCTCCCGAGATTCTGATGAACAGGGATTCCTGCCAACCCTTACCCCCCAACCTTAAATAACCTCCTTTAGACCCATAGATTCTGGCTGCCCAATTCTCCCTTGGGCAAATGAATATTCAAAAGCAGCCAAAAAGCATATTCAAATCTTATAAACTTCCACCTGCCTCACTCCATTTAAATGCAACTGCATCTTCTGTTTTGCCCCATTTATCTGCCAGGAAAGTGAAGGGTAATTCCAGGAGCTGAGAATAAATTCTTTTCCCAAGTTGCTTTCACATCCTAAGTGGGGTAAGGGAGGGGTGAGGCTGGGCTCTTCTCTCCTATAAATCAGGCCCCTCAGACAAGTGTCATAGAACCCTGAAATGCTGGAGTGAATCTGCTGGAACTGTGGGCCAGGGAGGGAAAGTGACAGCAGGTACGTTCAGTCAGGTCTGGGCTCTCCTCTTCTCCCTAGTGGTGGTTTTCTTAGCAGGAGGGCAGGGCCCCTGCTGCCAGCTTCCTCGGGGCTGCTTATTAAAGTAGACTTTCTTGCCTGAGACCCTGCATCTTCTACAAAGAAGTGTGATGAACTCTCAAGAATCACCAGGGCTTTACAGATGAGGAAACTGAGGCCCAGAGGTGTCCCTCTGGCGGTTGGTTAGTGGCAGGGCAGGGACCTGAGCTTTAGACTCCAAGTTCCCAGCTTAGAGCTCCTGTTACCACACTCACTTTTCCCACCACGTACTATTTATGTATTCATACATGAATAGATCTGTCCTTCCATCCATCTATTCATCCATCCATCCACCCTTCCATTCATCCATCCATCCTTCCTTCATTCATTCCTTCCATCCATCCATCCTTCATTCCTTCCATCCATCCATCCCTCCATCCATCCATCCATCCTTCATTCCTTCCATTCATCCATCCCTCCATCCATCTACCTATCCAACCATCCATCCATCCATCCCTCCCTCCCTCCCTCCATCCATCCATCCTTCCTTCCTTCCTTCCACCCTTCCATTCATCCATCCATCCTTCCTTCATTCATTCCTTCCATCCATCCATCCTTCTTTCCTTCCATCCCTCCCTCCATCCATCCTTCCTTCCATCCATCCATCCCTCCATCCATCTACCTATCCAACCATCCATCCATCCATCCCTCCCTCCTTCCTTCCTTCCTTCCTTCCTTCCTTCCATCCATCCATCCCTCCATCCATCTACCCATCCAACCATCCGTCCATCCATTCCTCCATCTATCCCTCCATCCATTTATCCATCTGGAAAGATGTTAAGTACCTGCTGAATGGCCTGCATTACCTTTGGCCTGAGCATGGTAAGAAGCTCACAGTTGTCTCTCTGGGGCCTCCTATTTATGACCCAGGCCATCTGGTCCACCCAGCCTCATCATTTCCCTTTCTGCTCAACAGACAGTCTCCCATCCAGACCACTCATGTCCATCTCCCTACCCCACTCCCACCACGTCAAGTTCCTTCTGGTCTTCGCCCTTTTCCTCATAATGTCTCCCTGCATAGAATGCCCCTGGTCCCCACAACTTATCCAAACACTACTTATCCTCTAAGGCTCCCAGAAAAGCTCCCCATCCTCTGGGAGCACTCCTGCCCACCCAGGCCCTGGGAGCCCTCCTTTGCTGTGACTCTTCGTCTAGGAGCCGCACAAAGCAGCCCCTGTTTCTGACTGTCTAGTTTTGTGCCAGTACATTCCCTGAGAGCAGGCCTCATGCTATTTTATTATGAGCATCGCTGTTGGTATATTTTGTAGGAGATTTTCTTCAACCCTCATAGGTTCTTGGAAAGCACTGCTGTTACAAAAGACAGATTAACAAGAGAAAACAAACCAAAGTTTATTAACATGGATATTTCATATCCATATGGGAGACAGCCAGGGAATGAGTAGTTCTCAGAGAGCTGGTTTGAATTCCAGCTCATAGAACATCTTCAGTAAAGAACAGTCAATTTCTAGAGCAGTGACAAGGCACAGGAAAATAACCTTGCGTTTCCCCGGGTGGCAACTTGGGGAAAGGTAATAACTGGCAGCTCAAGGTTAGTAAAGCTGGGGAGTGTCCATCTCTCTGCTGTCACCCCTAGATGGTGGGCATCTACAGTTGTCTCCAACAGTTAACCTTTGTTCTTCCTGGTAGAAGAGGGTTACGATGCTTTTTGTCTTTGTAAATCTATGTTCTGCTTTTAGGCCAATGGAGGGAGGGTCGAGAGTTTTCCTGTATCTGCTTTTTTTTTTTTTTAGGCAGGGTCTCACTCACTCTGTTGCTCAGGCTAGAGTGAAGTGGCGCCATCACAGCTCACTGCAGCCTCCACCGTCTGGGCTTAAGCACACCTCCCGTCTTAGCCTCTCAAATCACAGGTACGCACCATCATGCCTGGCTT
The DNA here is from genome assembly GCF_001604975.1 of Cebus imitator. Lineage (NCBI taxonomy): Eukaryota > Metazoa > Chordata > Mammalia > Primates > Cebidae > Cebus > Cebus imitator. Next base: position 10,652,193 of record NW_016107330.1, on the reverse strand, counting down.
ATTTCTTTCTTTCTCATTTAACTTTTTTTTTTTCTTTTTGAGATGGAGTCTCGCTCTGTCGCCCAGGCTGGAGGGCAGTGGTACGATCTTAGCTCACCACAACCTCTGCCACCTGGGTTCAAGAGATTCTCCTGTCTCAGCCTTCCAAGTAGCTGGGACTACCGGCATGTGCCACCATGTCTGGCTAATTTTTGTATTTTTAGTAGAAATGAGGTTTCACTATGTTGGCCAGGCTTGTCTTGAACTCCTGACCTCATGATCCGCCTGCTTCGGCCTCCCAAAGTGCTGGATTACAGGTGTGAGGCACCGTGCCCGGACTTTTCCTTTAACTTTTAAGTTCAGGGGTGCAAGAGCAGGATGTGCAGGTTTGTTACACAGGTAAACGTGTGCCATGGTGGCCTGCTGCACAGATCATCCCATCGCCTAGGTTTTAAGCCCAGCATCCATTAGCTACTCTTCCTGATGCTCTCCCTCTCCCCACACCCCACTCTCCGACAGGCCCCAGTGTGTGTTGTTCCCCTCCTTGTGTCCATATTGTTCAGCTCCCACATATAAGTGAGAACATGTGGTGTTTGGTTTCCTGTCCCTGCATTAGTTAGCTGAGGATAATGGCTTCCAACCAACTCCATCCATGTCCCTGCAAAGGGCATGATCTCATTCCTTTTTATGGTTGCATAGTATTCCACAGTGTATATGTAACACATTTTCTTTATCCAGTCTATCACTGATGGACATTTAGGTTGATTCCATGTCTTTGCTGTTGTGAATAGTGCTGCAGTGAACGTACAAGTGCATGTATCTTAATAATAGGATGATTTATGTTCTTTGGGTTTATACCCAGTAATGGGATTGCTAAGTCAAATGGTATTTCTGCCTCTAGGTCTATCAGGAATTGCCATGCGGTCTTCCACAACTGTTGAACTAATTTATACTCCCACCGACAGTGTAAAAATATTCCTTTTTCTCTGCAACTCTCCAGCCTCTGTTGTTTTTTGACTTTTTAATAATAGCCATTCTGACTGGCATGAGATAGTTTCTCATTATGGTTTTGATTTGCATTCTCTAATGATCAGTGATGTGGAGCTTTTTTTAGGTTTGTTGGCTGCATGATTGTCTTCTTTTGAGAAGTGTCTGTTCGTGACCTTTGCCCACTTTTTAATGAGGTTGATTTTTTTCTTGTAAATTTGTTTAAGTTCCTTGTAGACTCTGGATATTAGACCTCTGTCAGATGGATAGATTGCAAAAATTTTCTCCCATTCTGTGGGTTGTATGTTCGCTCTGATGATAGTTTCTTTTACTGTGCAGAAGCTCTTTAGTTTAATTAGATCTCATTAGTCAATTTTTGTTTTTGTTGCAATTGCTGTTGGTGTTTTCATCATGAAATCTTTGCCTGTGCCTATGTCCTGAATGGTATTGCCTAGACTTACTTCTAGGGTTTTTATAGTTTTGGGTTTTACATGTAAGCCTTTAATCCATCTTGAGTTAATTTTTGTATATGGTGTAACAAAGGGGTCCAGTTTCAGTTTTTGTATGGGGCTAGCCAGTTCTGCCAGCATCATTTATTAAATAGGGAATCCTTTCCCCATTGCTTGTTTTTGTCAGGTTTGTCGAAGATCAGATGGTTGTAGGTGTGTCGTCGTATTTCTGAGTTCTCAATTCTGTTCCATTGGTCTATGTGTCTGTTCTTATACTGGTACCATGCTGTTTTGGTTACTGTAGCCTGGTAGTATAGTTTGAAGTCAGGTAATGAGATGCTTCCAGCTTTGTTCTTTTTGCTTAGGATTGTTTTGCATGCCTGGCTAATTAAATTTTTTTTTTTTTTTGGTAGAGATAGGGTTTCCTTATGTTGCTCAGACTGGTCTCAAACTCCTGGGCTCAGTTGATCCCCCCGCCTCAGCCTCCCAAAGTGATGGGTTTATAGGTTTGAGCCATTGTGCCTGGCCTGCTGCTTCTTATTGCCTTCAGCTCAACAATCCTTCATATTTTGGGGTAGCATGTACTGGTCCCCACAATGACATTGGGCAGTACTGTGATGTAAAGAAAATGACACCAGAAGTGGAGTCAGACAAGGGATTGAGTCTTAGCTTTATTGATGAAAAATTGTGTGATCTCAAGCAAGGAAGTGAGTCTCACTGCGTGCACCGCAGATTTGCCAGGTGATGCCTTCGAAAACTCTCAAGCGGTAAATGAGCAGGGGGGGCTTCTCATTCCAAGGTCTGTTTTCCTCCTTGCTACTTGGACTTGTGGTCTTGTATAGCTGCTGATAGCTTGAGGCACAGATGCCCTCCTGGGGAGGAGGAAGGGGAGGCCTTATTTCAGGGCAATCTCCCAAGCAGTCTTTCCTTTCTAGTCCCTCCCACCTGGAGTAAGATCCAAGGTAATGGTGGGGAAAGCAGGGTTTGTTTTTCTCCCAAGAAGACTCATCTTCTCAATTGGCTGGGGAAGGCTGGGGCCCAGACAGGCTTTTGAGTGTTTTCCAAGGGGTCATGGCTTCCTCCGGGAAGCCTCCTTTCTGGGAAAACACGAAGGCCCTTGACTGGCTTGACTCCAGCTCTGTGGACTCCTGACTTCAATCTTAATCATGTTTCTCTTTCCTGAACTGTGGCTTTAACACTCCCTGGGGGCCTGTGGTGGGAGGTTTAAGCCTTAAGTGCTTTTTTCCCCCTGCTGATTGATCTTTGTTTTGCAGAGCTGAGATTTCTTTACATCACAGTGGTTCGAGGAGAAAAACACAGCCAGATCCTTCCTCATCGCAACATAAATTAAAGCACATGTCTGTAATGCTTCAACCTCAAACCACATATCCTCGCCCCCCCACCGCCCAACCCCCGCCAATATCCAGGCCCAGGTGCACACACAGGAAGGCACATACTCGCTGGGGATGGGCGTGCCCGCGCCCTCCCTCCCTGCAGACACCTGTGGGTGCTTGTGTTTAGTGGCACCTCCCCGCTAACTCCCACACAGCTAGTGTCCATTCAAACCCACTTGAGGAGGTAGGTTTACAGATATACTGGTGAGACACGAAGGTGCTGTCACGGGTGTGCACTCACAGTGTGCATGGGCTTGTACACCTGCACACACATAACTGTAAAAATGCAGATCTGTGTGCATCTATGTGCCACAGAGATAGTTACGGCTCGCATTTACACACCCTCTGTGCCAAGCACTGTGAACTTTGCAGGTGTCGGCTCCTCTAGCCCTTGCGACAATGTTATGATCTACCCAGGACTGACTATTCTCTGCATTTTCAGAGTCATCAGCGCCATAATCCACATGTGTAACTGTTACACTCACCTGGAAATAAAAGTCTTTTTGTGCAGGTACTGCAAGGACTAAGCCTGGCCGTGGTCTGAGTCTCTCCTCCTCACAGGTGTGGAGGTATAGGGAGCTGTTGCCCAAGGGTGTGAAGATGGGCAGGCAGCGGAGTGTGTGTGCACCCGTCCCAAACTGCTCCCTTGGAAGCCTCCAGAGGCGTTTCAGCCTTTTCAGGGGGCCTGTGCCTTGTAGCTGATGTGCCGCTCTCCAGCACTGACCACCTGGATTACATCTTCTTTTCCCAAGTCATGTGTCTCAAGACCTAACTGAGTCTCACCAGACAAGGAGTGGAGGACCAGGCCACTGACCCCAATACTGAGTGATCAGCATCTCAGAACCCCGCTCCACCATGCTCCTGTCCCCACCCTCATCTCCTCTTACTGAGATCCCTTCGGAGGACATTCCCTGGGAGACCCTCCTGGACCACCCTGATGGAGTTGGGAACCCTTCACTGAACACCTACAGTGTGGCTCAGAATCTCCCTGGCTCCAGGTTCTGGCTTTGCTGCTTCTCAGCTGTGTGACCTAGGGCAAGCTTCTCAACCTCTCTGAGCCCTTAGTTTCCTCATCTGTCATATGGGGATACTATTGATACCTACCCCAAAAGTTAATGGAAGGAGCAGATGAGTGAATCCATGGGAAGGGCTCAGAATTGTCCCCAGCCCTGAGTTGCTGGCGTCATTGCTGTGGTCCTCGGCCTCACAGGCAGGCTCATACCTGGTTTTCTGTCGGGTTCCCTGTGAGTCAGTGTGCTTTGCGAGGGCAGGGACCGTGACTTATGTTTCTTCTTGTCCCAGGGCCTGGCTCGGTCTCTGGGACATTGTTGGTGCTGCTAAACATCGATTGAATATCTGAATGAGGGAGGCCAGTTCTTTTTCCAGTGGGACCTGTTCTTGCAGCGAGTTGGATAAATCCCATCTCTCTGTCTCAGGGGTGTGGGGTGAGGCCGCCCGCCCTATGCCAGGGATGCAAAGTAGGGCAGGCCTCCCCAGGGGGGTTTCCGTGGCAACAGGAAAGTTCTAATCAGCAGCCGACACGCAGGGTTGGTTGGGAAGCATCAGCGGTGTTGCCTGCCCATGTGTGTGAGGAGACAGGCTGTGGAAATGGCATTCAGAACCTCAGTGGCTCATCTGTAAAATGGGGCTAAGCTTCCAGCTCGTGATTCGCGGCAGATTTAGAGAGATCGCCCCTGGGGAAAGCTGTTGGGAGCTGCGGAAGGCTGTGCTACTTCTGGCTGTTTACTATTTGCCACGCCGTTACAGAAACAGCAGAAGAGCAAAGGCATTGTATTTACCGCTGCACCCTGGCACCTAAAACAGTGCCTGGCACCTAGTGGGGGCTGATAAACATCTGCTAAATGAAGAATGACTCAAGCAAGAAGGCTGGCACATCTCAAGGGCTCACCCCAATTCAAAGTCCAGAGTTCTAACAGAGCAGTGGTCTGCAACAGAGACCCCTCTATGCCATCTCTGACCGGCTCCAGAGCCCCACAGGCCCCCGAGTCCACCTCCCATCCCAGCTGTGAACTCTGCGAAGGCAGGCAGGGGACTGGGTTCCATCTGGCTATCTGTTGGCTTCCCTGTGAGTCAGTGTGCTTTGCGAGGGCAGGGACCACGACTTATGTTTCCGCTTGTCCCAGGGCCTGGCTCCGTCTCTGGGACATTGTTGGTGCTGCTAGACATTGATTGGATATCTGAATGAAGGAGTCCAGTTCTTTTTCCAGTGGCACCTGTTCTTGCAGTGAGTGGGGTAAATCTCATCTCTGTCTCAGGGGTGTGGGGTGAAGCTGCCCACCCTATGCCAGGGATGCAAAGTAGGGAAAATTGTCCTAGATTGGAAATCTTGACTTGGCTGATCACAGAAGCTTGTGGTGGGGGGCTGTGAACTGCTGTCGTGGTGGATAAACAGAATGCAGGTTTTGAGGCTCTTCCCTGGTTCTACCAAATCAGAATTCTGGGGGTGCAGCCCAGCATTGGGGATTAAAGCATGTTCCCAGGGAATTCTGGTGATCAGCCCAGCTTGGGGATTTCTGCTCAGGCCACAACTTCCTGGAATTGGAGGGGCTTTAAGGGGTCTGCTTGACCAAGCCAGGGTCCAGCACTTCTCTACACCTGGAGACTGAGGTCCAGAGAGGGAACATGGCTTGGCCCAGTTCTCATGCTGGCACTCTTTGCCCTAGGACTTGGGCAAACTCCTAGGTCTGTCTGGCTTTAGTTTCTCCATCAACAATGATGGTGTCAACCAGCCTGGCTTCTCTGCGGTGGGGAGAGGGGAGTCGATGTCACGGGTCTCATCTGTGCATCCAGGTCAAGACATCTAGCTGCAGGGGGGGAACACGAGCATTGTACCAGCAGCAGCTCTGAGTGGGCAGCCTGGCCCTTCCTCGTCCTGGCTTCTTGGACAAAGTGACTTCAGCTTCCTGAGCATCAGTCTCTTCTTCTGCAAAATGGGCACAAGACCCATTTCCTGAGAAGTGGATTGGTGAGGCCATTAAGGGCATGGAGATCTAGTTTGAATTCTGGCTCCACTGGGTTGACAGCTATGTGACTCCAGGCCAGTGACTTCACCTCTCTGAGCTGTAGCTTCTAATCTGTGCAATGGAGGAGATGAAGCCCAGCTTCGTGGAGGTAATCATGAGGATTAGGTGTGAGGGTGCCCATGAAACACACAGCAGGGGCTCAGCTAAAATGAATGCCCTGTTGAGGGAAGGCAGGAAGGCTGTGACTTGTGTCCAGCCGGGTTTTCCCCAGCACCAGAGGGAAGGCTGGGAGCTTTGCCTCTGTATCCAAAGGGCAGTCCAGGGCAGGGGCAGTGAGGGGAGAGGTGTTTGTTTGAATAGCTGGAGGTGCTGAGAGGCCCCTGGTGTCCATTAGCGGGTTCCTGCTGAGTCGGAGGGAGTTGGAGGCCAGGGAAGTGATGAGCCATCGTAGCTGTGTGATACTTTCTCAGCTGAAAAGTGGTTTACAACTCGTTATCTCAATGTGTCCTCACAATAACCCTGGTAATTGTTAGCCTAGGGATCAGCCTCCTTGTTTCAGATGGGGTGATGAGAGCCCAGAGAGGTTAACTGGCTCAGCCCAGGTCACACAGCACAGCAGCAGCCAGAGAGAGGGCAGGTGGAGGGTGACTGGGATCCTGAAGAATGGTGGCAAGCCGCAGGGGCATGCTTCCTTGCATCTAGCTTAACTCCTGCTTACTGCCATCTCAGTCTGTTGGTTCTGGTTATTTTGTAAGGGTGGCAAAGAGCTTAGAGCTGAAGCCAGATGCCTGGGTTCGAATCCTGGCTCTGCCCCTTCCCAAGTGTGTGCCTTATGAAAGTCACTTAGACCCTTTAAGATGAGCTCTTCATGGGTCAGATGGGGATAATAATAGCACCTCCCCACAGGGCTGTTCTGGGGAGTAGCTCAGTCCACATATGTGTGGCATGTGCCCAGCGCATGGTGAGTTTTCTGTCTTATGCATAGCTTTGCTGTTGTTAGATGATGCGTACCCCTAAAGTCACATCACCTGTATGAGCCTCAGTATTTTCATCTGCTAAATGGGGATGGCGACTACTGAGCCCTTATTTTAGGCCAGGTACCTGCCAGTCAGAATTTCATTTAATATTCCCAGCAACCAATGAGATTGGTCCTCATTTAGTCCCATTCTCCAGATAAGGAAACGAAGATGCAAAGTGAACTGCCATGTCTATAGTTACTTGGGCAGAGATCAGGATGCTCCAGCTCCAATTCAACCCTGAGAGTCCACGGCCTCCCCAACCTGTCTGCCTGCAGACTTCTCTCCAGGGAGCTCTTTCAGGGCGGATACGCTTGCCTGGGTCTTTGGAGTCTGGGGCTGCTCCCTGCCTTGGATGCCAGAGCAGCAGAGAATCCATCCCCATCCCAAGATGGGGTGGGGTAGCCCTGGCGTGGGGTGCCAGTCCTACCTGAGCCTCTCCTCTTTCCCCGGGTTTGGAGGGAGGCTGGTGGGCCCTAGGCCATGAGAGAAGGCCATTAGCTGGCACTGGAGCCCGAGTGCTGGTAATGACCCTATTTTCATAGGGAGGCAGCTCATGTCTCCCTGCGCTCCAATCTGCTCCTGGAGCTCCCACTCCAGAAGGAAGCAGCAGTGGGTTATGAAAGCAGGAGCGGGTTATGTAAGGAGGCAGCAGGCTCCAGTGGGAATGGGGGAGCAGAGCAGCCCCCAGCCCCAGCAGAACAGGGCTAGGGTCCTGCTCCCACCTTGCCCAGCTGCCTGTCCTGAGTCTGAACACTGCAGCGAGGGCCGGGGCAGGAGTGAGGAGGGCCGGGGCAGGAGTGAGGAGGGCCGGGGCAGGAGTGAGGAGGGCCGGGGCAGGAGTGAGCAGGGCCGGGGCAGGAGTGAGGAGGGCCGGGGCAGGAGTGAACAGGGCCGGGGCAGGAGTGAGCAGGG
>NW_016107330.1:10621877-10643878 GCF_001604975.1 Cebus imitator | reverse complement strand
CCAGCTTGCCTGCGCAGGTCACAGTCCCTGTCTGGGCCCCAATTTGCCATTTATCTAACCAAGAGAAGGAACCCCATTGTTGGCTTCGTGGGTGCCAGATGTGCCTGGACTTTAGGGGTCTGGAGGCTACAAGAGAGTGGAGCATGGACATCTCATTTCCGACTCTCTCCTTTACTCCTTGGTCGAGATCTAATGAAGACCTTGTGGTATAGCAAAGCCACGCCATATCATGATAACCGAAACAGCAAAGACAACTACCCCTGATCGAGTCCTTACCGCGGGTCAGGCTCCGAGCTAAGTCCCTTTGCAGGCACTGTCTCATCAAATTCTCCTAAGAGCCCTATGAGGTAGGTACTTTTATTATCTCTATTTTACAGATAGAAGCTGAGGCTCAGAGAGGCCAAGTGACCTGCCCAAACACACACAGCCGGTAAGTGGCCAACTCAGGATTTGATTCCAGCCTTGTTAGACTCTACTTCCTATGACACTGTGAGTCTGAACAGAATTGGCTTGGTTATTTCCAGAGACCAAAGAAGTGGGCATGACCAGATGGTGTAAACAGCCCTATTCTGTGGTCTAGGCTCTGAGGAATGTCCATCCCCCTCACTAGCCACCCCCGGGCCTCTCTGGACTCACCACCCCCCCACCACATTCCCTTTGTGCCACCCACAGTGGCCACGATGACATCTGGGAGTGGGCAGCACAGCCTGCAGGCTGTGTGGGCAGTTGGCACTCAGGGTACTTGGGCGCTCATATTTTTAAACCCAGCTCTGGCTACCTCTGCTGTTGGCGCAGACAGAGCTGAGGGGTTTTCCTTTGGGTCCCGCTGACTCTGAGTGGGAGGGCTGGGCATCACTGTGTCAGAAGGCACTGTGCCCACGGCAGCCAGGGGGATGCTCACAGCTGGGGTGGGATCTGTGTCCCTGGGACCCTGGGAACTCCAGGCAGCTTAAGCAAAGCTTCTGGGAGCCGTGGGTAGGGCTGAGGCTGTGGCTTGGAAGGAGACACCCGGGGAGGGCCCGGAAACGGCTCGGGAGAGGAGAGGAGGGGGAAATCCAACAGAGGCAGAAGAAGCCGCAGGACACACGTGGGAGGCCCCTAGAGAGTGTCGGATCCATCCCACTCCCTTTGAGTTGGGGAAGCTGAGGTCCTGAGAAGGAAAATATCAAGATCCCATTGCGTGTCAATGGCAGAGCTGGGACTTGAACCCAGAGCTCCTGATACCCAAGGAAGAGCGATTTGGAGGCTCACTGTTCATCCTGGTCCGCAGGAAGTCCTGTTCGTGGGGACTCTGCTCCTGGGTAGGGGAGTTTTATCTGCCCTGTAGGAAGGCAGAGGAGGACAAGCCATTTGTGCCCATGAATGGCTCCGTGGCAAAGGAGCTAGAGGAGAGTTCCGTATCCAGGGGAGGTTGGATGATGGCAGAGGAGACATAGGAGTTTGAAGGTGTGTCTGGGGAGTGAAGGAGAATTCGCTAAGTTCCTGTGGCTGCTGTTGCTTCTCCCTTCTGACACTCCACGCATCCGCCAACTTCCCTGCCCTGGGACCTGGCTCCAGGAAGGTCCCTAATGCATTGTGCAGAGCAGGAAAGTGTGGGACTAGCAGGCCATTTACAGAAGAAACATGATGAAGGTGAAGGGCAGGGAGTGGGAGGAGCTGCCCTCCATAGCTTTGTCACAGCGTCTTTCTGGGGCCTTCGTTTCTTCATGTATCAAATGGGGATAATCATTACCATTTGCCAAGTACTGATTTGATGCCAGCCCTGGACTAATCCCTTTTATATGTGATTTTATGCAATTTTACGATGACTCGTCGCTCAGGTGAGGAAGCTGAGGCTCAGAGAGGCTCTGTGGCATGTCCAAGGTCACTCCGCTGGTAAGTGGCAGAGCCTGGGTCTGTCTTCAGGGCCCAGGTGCTTAGCCAGTGTCTGCGTCCTCCACCCCAGGGTGTCAGGTTGCTCCAGTGAAAGACAAGTAGCGGGAGAAAGACGTTGGAGGGGATGACTGGGAAAGGCACCACTGGGGGTCAGCCCCCTTCTCTGGCCTCCTCCCAGGGAAAGCGGGTCCAGACCCATTCCCAGTCCCTCTCTGAATTCCTTCTTTTCCACCACTTCTATTCTGTTCCCTACCCCACTGCCACCAGGGCCAGCCTTTGAAAGCACAAACCTGATCATCCCACTCCCCAGTTCAGCCCCTTTCCATGACTCTCCGCTGCCCTTGGGGACATCCAAACTGCATAACATGGCATGCAGGGGGTCCTTTTGTCATCCACCTCGTCACCTCCTCTCCACGGACCCTCTGCTCTGGCTGATACCCAAGCAAGAGTGATTTTGGACTCTTCCTCCACGGCACGCCATGGCCAGATTTTCTTCCCTTCCCCCCTGCCTTAGCTCAAACAGTTCCCTGTGTCATTTTCAACTTGTCCTCAAATTCCTATCCATCCCTTGAAGCCCACCCAAAGTCACTTCTTCTGTGAAGCCCTCTGAGCCTTCCCCCGCTGGAATGTCACTCCGTCTTAGTGTTCTCAGCACCTTAGTGTGGTTCTCATTCTCTTGTTTTGTAGTTAATTGTTTTCGTGGCACGCTCCCCTGTCTTGTCTGAGACTGCCTGAGTGTCCCCAGAGGAAAGAAAGTATGTGAGCCACTCCAGTGTTCCCAGCCCCAAGGCCAGGCACAGTGGACATTTATTGCTGAATAAAGGAATCAAGAAAGAGGATCAGAAAGCTGCAGAGGATGGTAAATCTCCAAAATTCTCCCTGGGCGAGGCCCAGGCTCAGGTTCCAGAACAGCTCTGTCTGTCTCCCACTCACTGAGACTGAACTAATGTCCCACAGATGGACAGACCTGAAATTGAGCTATGTGATCTTGGGTAAGTCACTAAACTTCTGGGTCTGGTACCTCATTTGTGAAATGGGTTGACAGGATGGGTGGTAGGAGAATTCAGTAAGATACTGCATGAAACTTCTAGAACAGAGCCTACGCTGCAATAAGGTGGGTGTTTAGTAAAGTTTTCTTCTGTCCTCTTGCTGTCATCCCCATCATTATGGCCTTCGTCACCATCATCATCATCATTATCATCACCATTACTATCTTTCTTATTCCTGGGGTCTCTCTTTTTCTTTTCCAGATATGCGCCCTTCTGCTGGAGATTCTGCACGTCTGAGATAATAGCCATGTGCCAGAAACTGGGCTGTGTTTTCTCCTTTCATTGTGCCATTTCATTCTTGCCTCAAAATAAAAACACACACTTTCTTCCTAAAGAAAATCCTCTCATTCACCATATGGATTGCTGCAATGATCCCCATTTTACAGACTGATGAATAGAGGCCCTGAGCAGTGAAGTAACTTGCTAAGATCATACCACAGCTGGTAAGCAGTGGAAGCCAATTCAAACCCTGGTCAGCCCCTTGAGCAATACTGAGCTCATGGAACCTTAGGGTTCTCCTGATACACTTCCTGCTGCAAACATTCCCCACAAAGGGTGAGTGTGAGTTTTTAGCTCTTTCCTGAGTCCCCTGGGCCCAGCAGAGAAACACTGAGAGATTTTCTTAGAATCTAGGGAGACAGAATGGGACAGGTACAAAGACACCAGGAAGTTGGGTAAAACTCAGAAGCCAGGGCATTGGCCCTCCCTGGCTTGCTCACTCAGGCACAAACCAGCTCACTCTGGACTTATAGGGCCTGGCCTGGTTGTTGGAGACAGAATGCTTGTTCCTAGGTGCTGCAAGGAAAAATTAGCATTCAGACAAAACGTTTTCTCAGCAAGGCAATTTTACTTTCTGCAGAAAGGGTGCTGTCCATCAGCAATCTTGCCGTGAAAGCACAATGAACAAACGAAAGGCAGGAATATTTTTCTCTTACCCATTGGGTCCTTACTGCTGTATCCCATCTCCATTGGTTGGAGCTGGACCTCACAGTTTAAGCTAAACCCGATTGGCTAACAACTTAAAACTTTCATAAATAGGTAAAAGCAATGGAGAACAAAGGAAAAGAGAAAGTTGATTGCAAAAGGACTTGGAAAAGTAATCACATTTCCAAATAAAGAAGGGGCATAGGCTGCGAGCTGGGACCTGCCTGAGCATGTCCAGAACAAATATCTTGGTTAAAGTACAAGGACATAGAATGTACTTATTCCTTTATAGCTAACAGCTACATAGGCTAGGGCTTAACAAAGAGTTATTAGCAAAAAGCAAGAAGGCTTTGAAGGAAGTTAGTCTTCGTAAGAAACTATTATTTCTAACATTTACTATTTATTCTTTAACAAGAAGGGAAACTCTGAAGAGGAACTTTTTACTTTTCATACTGGGTCTCCTGCCTGAGGGTCCAGTCTGCAGGATCCACTTCAGAGAAACTCCCCCCCTACTCCCATCCCATTTCCAGCCCCTTTCTTCTCCTTGTCTTCCTTCCTTCTGGAGAGGCATCACTGGCATCTCTGAAGCTGAAATAAAAACTCCTATGTTGGCTTTTTTTTTTTTTTTTAAAGATGGAGTTTCACTCTGTCACCCAGGCTGGAGTGCAGTGGTGTGATTTTGGCTCACTACAACCTCTGCCTCCTGGGTTCAAGTGATTCTCCTGCCTTAGCCTCCGAGTAGCTGAAATTATAGGCATGTGCTGCCATGCCTGGCCACCTGGCTAATTTTTTTTTTTTTTTTCACATTTTTATTAGAGGCAGGGTTTCACCATGTTGGCCAGGCTGGTCTTGAACTCCTGGTCTCAAGTGATCCACCTGCCTCGGCCTCCCAAAGTGTTGGGATTATGGGCATGAGCCACACTGTGCCTAGCCCTATGTTGGCTTTTTAAAGGGGAGGTTTAGTGAGGCTCGAAGGAGAGAATTGTGGGTTCATTCATTCTTCAAATCTGTATTGAGCATCCACTGTGTGCCGCAACTGTGCTGGGCAGGAGGACTCGGAGATAACCCGAATTCAGTCCCTGCCCTGGAGAAGCCTCAGTCCCATTTTTTTTTTTTTTTTTTTTGAGATGGAGTTTCGCTCTTGTTACCCAGACTGGAGTGCAATGGCGCGATCTCGGCTCACCGCAACCTCCGCCTCCTGGGTTCAGGCAATTCTCCTGCCTCAGCCTCCCCAGTAGCTGGGATTACAGGCACGCGCCACCATGCCCAGCTAATTTTTTTGTATTTTTTTAGTAGAGACGGGGTTTCACCATGTTGACCAGGATGGTCTCGATCTCTTGACCTCGTGATCCACCCGCCTCGGCCTCCCAAAGTGCTGGGATTACAGGCTTGAGCCACCGCGCCCGGCCCCTCAGTCCCATTTTTATCTCTAGGAGTAGCCAAGACCTTTCTCGCTTCTCTGGCATTAGGTCTGGGAGTTCCTAAGGGGAGGGGGCCATCTTTATCCCATGGAGCTGGGCACAGAAGAGCTTTGAAAGAGCATTTTTAGTGTGGACCTGAACTTAGCTAAATGAGAATAAATCACTGCATACCTTTCTCTGATTTAAAGCATGGGCCTGGGGATCCTCAGCCTTGACCCTTTCCCATGGGTCCAACCCCTCTGTGTGCACCCCTTTACTATAAGGCTTCTTATATTCTGTCCCTGTATCTACCTTACTTTCTACTCTGGGGTTGAGTCCCTACCATGTGCCAGGCACAGTGTTGAGCAGACACTGCTGTGTCCTTATAGAAATCGATGATCACACACACAGACACCCACCCATTCCCTGCAGCTTCTCCCGGGACACACCGTAAAGTGTATTAAAGGTTTATTATTCGCACAATGAAGCTCTTAAGAAAGAGCAGAGAAGCTCCCAACCAAGTAAAAAATGGCTTGAGAGACCAGGAAGGGAAGGCTGGCTTTCAGTTTTTATAGATGGATTGACCACAAGGATATTACGGAGTGTTTAAAATAAACCTCAAGGGTTGGGATGAATTTTTAATAGGCCTCAGTGGTTCCTGGTGCATGAGCTGGCCTTTGTGGTTTGAATTTACTGTTGGTGCCAAAGGAAGAAGCACTCAGGTTTTATCTTGCCTAGATGTGGGACAAAAGGGGAAGGGCAAGTGGTGGGCTTGGTTGCTGTCAGATATCAAACATCAAACATAGAGCCAGATGGATCACTTGAGGTCAGGAGTTCGAAACCAGCCTGACCAATACAAAAATTAGCTGAGTGTGATAGTGCATGCCTGTAATCCCAGCTACTCAGGAGGCTGAGGCAGGAGAATTGCTTGAACCTGGGGGGTGGAGGTTTCTGTGAGCCGAGATGGCCCCACTGCACTTCAGCATGGGTGACAGAGTGAGACTCTGTCTCAAAGAAAAAAATCTAAAAAAATAGAACTGACTCCCTATTACATAGTCACACCCACCCCTGCCTCTCTTTCCTACTGTCCCTAAACCTTGGCAACCACTAATCTGTTCCCTGGCTCAAAGATTTTATCATTTTGAAAATATTATATAAGTGAAATAATACAGTGTGTGGCCTTTGATATGTTTTCCCCCCACTTGGCATGATGTCCTTAGGTTCACCCAAGTTGTTATACATACAAATAGCTACTTTTTTATTGCTGTGTGGTATTTGCTGGTGTGGATGTACCACAGTGTGTTTAACCATTTGCCTGTTGAAAGACATTGTGATTGCTTCCAGTTTTTGGTTATTACAGATAAAGCTGCTGTGCTTTTTCTGATATTATTGTAACCATTCCTGCTTTCTTTTGATCGTCGTTTGCATGGTATATCATTTTCTAATCTTTTCTGTCATCTTATCTCTATCATTATATTTGAAGTAAGTTTTTTATAGATAGTTTATAGTTAGATCACGTTTTTTAAAATCCACTCTGCCAGTCTCTTTTAATTGATATAATTAGATCATTTACATTTAATGTTCGGGCTTAAGTCTGCCATTGTACTTTTTGCTGTTTGTTACTTTTGTGTTTATTTCTGTTTTATTTTTCTTGCCTTCCTGTGGTTTATTTGAGCATTGTTTAAAGAATTCTATTTTGATTCATCTAGAGTATATTTGAGTGTATTTCTTTGTATGTAGATCTTTTAAAGTGGTTTTAGTAGATATTGCATTTTACTTACATAATTTATCACAATCTACTGATGTTAATAGTTTACCAGTTTGAGTGAAATATAGAAACCTTACCTCCTTTAAATTTCCCTTTCCTCCTAATTTAAACTATAATTGCCTTAATTATTTTCTTTACATATTTTGAGAACCACTTCAGACAATTTATTATGTTTGCTTTAATGATCAAATATAACTTAGGCCAGCCTGGGCAGCATGGTGAAACCCCACCTCTACAAAACAAAAACAAGACACAAAAATTAGCAGTGTGGTGGCATGCACCTGCAGTCCCAGCTACTTGGGAGGCTGAGGCAGGAGAATTGATTGAGCCTGTGAGGTTGTGGCTGCATAAATACATTATATATATATGTATATAACTTAGAAAACTCTACAAGAGAAGGTAAATCTATTATAGATATACACATACATAATATGAATATATTATACATTTGAACATATATATAGAACATATACATATATGAACATATATAAACATATACATATGCACATATGAACATATATTACTTATATAATGTATGTGTGTATATATCTCTCTATATTTCTGCTCTTTCTGTTATTTCTTCCTTTCTGATGTTCCAAGATTAATTTCTTTACTATTAATATTTCAAGAACTTCCTTTAGCCATTATTTTAGGGTAGGTCTGCTGGTGACAAAGTCTCTCATTTTTTGTTTTTTTTTGTCTGATATTGTCTTGACCTTACCTTGATTCCCAAAGGATAGTCTCACCAGATACAGAATTCAGGGTTGACAGTTTTTTGTTTTTGTTTTTTTAACACTTGAAAAGTTCTGTGTTGCTTTCTTCTGGCCTCCATGATTTCTGATAAACCATCGTTGCCTAAGCTATTTCTTAGGCACCCCCATAGATAAAGTGTTCTTTCTGCCATTGCTGCCAATATTTTTTCACTGTTTTTAGCTTACTGAAGTTTGGTTGTGATGTGTCTTAATGGGGTTTCTTTAGGTTTATCCTATTTGAGTTTCACTGGCTTCTTTAACCTATGTTTGTGACTTTGGCCAAAATTGGGAATTTTTCAGTCATTATTTCTTTAGATACTTCTTCAGCTACATACTCTTTCTGCTTTTGTAGGATTCTGATTACTTGAATGTTGGATCTTATGGTATAGTCCCATAGCTCCATGAGGCTCATTTGTTTTCAGTCTCTCTTCTCTCTTGTTCAGATTGGGCAATTTCTATCGTTCCACCTTCAAATTCATTGCTGATTTCTTCTTTATTCTCCATTTTGCTGCTGAGCCCATTGGTTGTATTTATTTTAAAATTGTTTATTATATATTTTCAATTCTAAAATTTTTCATTTGGCTCTTCTTTATATCTTTTGTTTCCTGAGACTTCCTATTTTTTCATTTGTCTCAAATGTTTTGGAAATTGCTTGTTCAATGATTTTTTAAAAAAATGATGGCTGCTTTAAAATTTGTCAGATAATTCCAACATCTGTGTCTTCTCAGTGTGGGCATCTGTTGATTGTTTTTTCTCATTCAAATTGAGATCTTCCTGGCTTTTGGTGTGATGAATGATTTTCAGTTACATCTTCAACATTTTGGGTGTCATGAGATTCTAGAACTTGTTTAAATCTGACACTATGCCCATGAGGGAAGGGGAATGACTTCTCATTACTGCCAGGAGAATGAGAGCTGAGGTTCCCCACTCATCCTCATTTGACACCCCAGGAAAGAGACATGGCTACTGTTGGAAAGAGATGGCATTTCAGGCTCGTCAGGATATCTCCATTGACATGGCCCTGCCTAGGAGGGGAGGGGTACCTCATGATGGCTCCCCAGATAGTCTCCACTGATACTGGAGCTGGAGAAGGCTTCGTGACTACGGGATGGTAGGGAAGGTTATGGTTTCCACTCAGTCTCCTCTAACGCCACGCCAGTAGGGCAGGTAGGGGGTGCCTCATTACCAATGGGCAAGGAATGGAAGTCCACAATTCTAATGCGGTCCCCACTGACACCGGGCTTCAGATGAGAGAGGTGGTTCTACTGCCTGGCAGGCATGAAAGTCCTGGCTCTCCACTGAGTCTTCTGTGGTACAATTTTTGTTGAGGATGGAGGTGAGGGTAGAGGCCTAGGCTCTCTACGTGGCCTTTGCTGAAGGGGTTTTAGATTGGGCCACATTTCTTCCTTTGGATGTTTGGCTAGAGTGGAGTGGAAATCATCTAGAATTTCTCTATGTATTAGGTTCTTGCTCCTTCTGGTCCTTTGACTAGAGATAACAAAATTTCCTTGGGGCTTTTAAATCTGCTCCCAGTGGCATTTTTGGGTTACTGGCTTCTCCAGCATTCAGTCTGAGATCTATGAAACAATCAGAAAACTCAAGGAACTCACCACTGTGTCATCCCTTAACTTCAGAGCTTCCTAGCCAGCCTTCCTTCTTTTCTCCACCTTTCAGAGTCTACTTATGCTTGTTTTAGATATAATGTTTAAGATTTTTAGCTGTACTTAGCATGAGGAATAGGGAGATGTGCATGCACTCCATCTTGGTTCAGAACCAGATGGTTCTGGAACGTCTCTTGGTTCAGAACCAAGAGAACCTGGTTCTCTATGGTGTTTAATGAAATAAGTAGAGCTAAGCCAAGAGAAGCAAGCCTTGGTTAGAAAGTAAAAAGAGATAGATCAGTTGAATATAATTTGGCATCTGTAGGATGAAACAGAAAGGAAATGTTTGATTGTTTGCAAGGTTTTGATGAGAGAAGCATACTATGGTTGGCATGCCCTTGGTATTAGAGTTATTACCATAAGAGCAAAGCAGCTCAGTACAGCACATCCACCACTGCATGTGTGATAATGATGTAGTAACAGCAGGCAGTGAGTGGACAAGCTTAATTTAGGCCTAGAAGAAGACTGTCCTGTGGTACCACCTAGAGAGAGTTTAGACAACCCCAAGGAAGATACCATCCCTGGGGCTGGGTTGTGGGGCGATCTAAGAGGGTTGGGAGAAGGGGAAGCGGGGCTTAGGCATTTGGACAAATGTAGAAATCCAAACCTGTATATATGAGAATGTGGAGAAATGCAAGTCTTCTTTCATTTTTTTCTGCTGATCTTGTTCAGGTTCCCGAAGCCACTAAGTGGTTGGTTATTCACTCTGTGCCTAATAGAGTGCCTGGCTCATAGTAAGTGCTCAATAAATATTTGTTGAAAGAAAGAATGAGTGAATTGGTGTTTTTCTGTGTTACATCACTTCTTTCACTAGACGTTATGGACTGGAGGTTCCCAATGGGAAAATGTTGGAGGCTTACCCTTCTGGGGCTCTGGATGAGTAACCTGTAGGGAGCCCTAAAGGCAGTGGCACCTAGGCTTTCATGCTCAAAGGGGTAGGCCCACCAAGAAGGAGGAAGAGATCTGGTAGTGAACAGTTCATCCATTGACCCATCAACATGTCTATCCACCCATTCACCCACCCATCCTCCTACCCAGCCATCCATCTACCCATCTGCCCAACCATCCCGGAATGGGGCCAGATCGTGCAGGTTTTCAAGCCCAGAGGGACTGGCCCACTGAGAGGGGAGAGGCAGAGATAGAGTCCACAGTTCATTTGTCCATCCATCCATCTACCTATCCACTTATCCATCCATCCATCCATCCATCCACCCATCCATCCATCCATCCATCCACCCATCCATCCATCCATCCATCCACCCATCCATCCATCCATCCATCCATCCACCCATCCATCCATCCATCCATCCACCCATCCATCCATCCACCCATCCACCCATCCATCCATCCACCCATCTATCCATCCATCCATCCATCCATCCATCCATCCACCCATCCATCCGTGTGGGGTTGGAGCCAGATTGTACGTGGTTATTGCATGGCAGCCTCAGGATGTTAGACCGAAAGCTGTCTTTTGTGACAGCTGCCAAGGAGAGGAAGTTAACTTGTATGAACAGCCCAAGTACCTGCTGGAAGCTTACTACAACTCAAGCCGGCCAAGTAAGTGGGGCCTGGGCGCTTCAAGAAGTCACCTCTCAGCGCCATCATGCCAGTTTTGGAGTCAGTTGAGGACCAGATGGGACACAGCTACTCTCATGAGCAAAACACTTAGGTTGAGTACTTATGAACCCAGTTTATGCTAACTCTAGGGTGCAGAGAGCAGATGGAATGATCTGAATGAGCTGTTCTCAAAAGCCAAAAGTTCTCAAAGAAGAGGGTACCTAGTTAGGCTCTCTGGCATCCTTGTTGGTTTAGGGCTGGGCAACAAAAACTTTTTGAATGACTACATAATGTGGGAGGCAGTGACTTTCAAATGCTCCCTCTTTTGAGTAGAGATTCCAAGTAGCTGTTTGGGGTTAAAGCCCAGCCTGGGTCAGTGAGGGGCCAGGCCTCCTGGAGAAGTCACCACCTTTCATCTCGGCCTTGCCTCTGGTACCTCCCTCCCACCGCCATGCTTGATTTCTCTCTGTGCTCACAGTGTCTGGATCACAGGAAATGCTCGATAACATTTATAGAATGAATGAGTGGGTAAGTATATCTCTTAGTCAACAAATATTTATTGAGTGCCTACTATGTGCCAGGCATTGTTCTAGAAGCTACGGTACGATGGTAGATGAGACAAATGCTCTGTCATCCTGGATCTCAGTTTAGTGCTCAGTGTGTTTTAAAAACACAAAAATGAGTCATAACTCTCAGAGTTTATACACTGCTGCTGTTGTTCCCTGAGGTCTGTGCCAAGTGAAGCTTGCCGGTGCCAATGGGTGATGGTGCCTTGGGGCCAAGACTTGGTGATTGTTTCTGGGAAGAAGGGGTGAAGAGAGGGCAGTTCCCACTGAGGAGCCAAGATCAGTGGGGATCCTAGCTACTGTTTCCTGAGCCCTTGTATACGCCCGTGCAGGTACAGCGTGTGTTTATCTCTGTGTTCTCCAAGTCATCCTATGAGGCAGGTTCTTGTATTTGCTCTGCTTCCCCAAGGATGCACTGAGGACCCAGGAGCTGATGCGACTCACCCAAGGCCATGTGGGGAGGAGGTAGTGGAGCCAGGATTTGAATTCTGGTTTGCTTCCAAAGCCTGGGTTTTTAACCACTTGGCTCAAGTGCCAGGGAGGGTGAAAAGGGGCAACAGGAGGGGTCTGCAGGAGCTGGAGCCTGGCTTTAGGAGGGCTTTGGAGAGCTGTCCTGCATGCCACGTTGGCCCTAACACCTACTTGTCCTTGAGTGTGGAGCTCTCATTGATCCCTTCAGGCAGACCTACCAAGCCAGGCTCTCTGTTTCCTGCCCACAGGGAAGGCTGTTTGGCAATGCAAATCATGTCTGCCCACACCCATTATGGATCCTATGAGTTTACACAAATCACTGAATAAAAATCACATATTGCTGTAACTTACAAACACCACCCCACCATTCATAGCTGCAGAGGTAAATGGTGAGTGCTTGTGGAAAGCTGTCAACAGCCATCGGGCCTACTGTGCGTGCTGCAGCTCTGGTACGGTGGCCGTCACTCAGTGCTGCTGTGGCTTCCATCACTTTGGTGGTAGGTGGGGACCTGGGTCTGTGGTAGCTTTGAGGGTCGACCTAGTCCTGTCCATTTTCCAAATGTGCATTGATTCCTGCCCGCATCTGGAGGCCACTCCAGAAACCAGAAATGATCGCCATAACGAAACAATAGTCACAGCTAACTCTTGCTGAACACTTTCTATAGCCCCACGGCACAAAGGAATTTACGAATTCTTACAACCACAAGGAGTGGGTACTTCGTTATGCTCATTTTTTGAAGGTGGAAACAGGCTCAGAGAGGTTAAGCAACTCACTGAAACTCAACCAGCTTGTAATTGCTGGGAACGACCCTAAACCCAACTCTGTCTGATTTAAACATCTGACGCTTATGGAGGACGCTGCCCTGCTCCAGCCCTGCCTCCTGCTCCTGACATTCATCAGAGACCTTATTCGGGGGAGCAGACAGTGGCAGTGGACTCAGAAGTTCTGGGAAAACAAACTTAGGCCAGCTTGCCGAGTGTTCCAAGGCTTTTGAGCGTGTAACCCTTCACGTGTTCACAGGTGGGTCCTTATGTGTGTTTGAGATGTTGCACATGCCCACATGCCCTGAGTTGTGTTGTGTGTGTCCTGCTGTGTGTTTGCATTCTCATATGTGTGTTTGCAAGTGAGTGGCTGGGTGCCTCTGTGTTCTTGTATGTACATTAAGTGTGTATACAATTTTTATTGGGTACTTACTATGTTCCGGGGAGAACTGTAAGTGCTTCACAAGTATCAACTAATCTCATCCTCGCAATAATCCTGTGAGGAAGTACTATTAATATCCTGGTATCATAGATAAGGAAATCACAGCACAGCGAGGGGGCCAAGTTGCTTGAGCATCCCTTCTTCTGATTACAGAACGTGGTTTCTTCCTTTACATCTGTCCTCCCTCAATTTTGGACCATATAGGTTAGGTATTGATTCCCTACTTCCTCCACACCTGGGTTGGCCGTGGGACCCACCAGGTGTGGCAAATCAGAGTCACTGTGATTGGCTCAAGCAGCTGAACCAACTTCATGAGAAACACCTGAGGATAGTTCAGTGTTAGTAAAATCATGGTCTGCAGATAGCATCGAATTCCTAGTTCCCACCCTAGAACTCCAGAATCAGAAGCTATGCAGCTGGGACCCATGAGTCTGCACTTTCACAAGCCCTCCAGGTGACCCTTGTGTACTTGAGAGCCTGGATCCTGAAGCCACACCATCTAGGTTGGGTTGGAATTCTAGCTCCCCCACTCTTTAGCTATGGACAAGTTATATAAGCTTTCTGTGCTTCGATCTCATCCATGAAATGGAAATAACAGTAGTCCTGACCTTTTTGAGGGTTAAGTGGGTTAAGACATACAAGTGCCTAGAGTAGTCCCTGGCATGTGACTTGTTGCAGGAGGGCTCACTGTCACTGTCACTCTGCAGGGATGAGCGTGAGACTCAGCGCTGCCCAATGAGCATGAGTCCTGAGCCTTTTGCTGGTACCATGACACCCTAACCCAGTAGAAAGTGGCTCCTTCTATGAGGGTAGGGTATAAGCCTGGAGCTGCTGGTGACCGCATGCCTCCTCAGGGGGAGAGCTTGCCTGAAAATAAAATGACCAAGAAGGAAGTAGCGGGGCAAAGGGTCCCTGAGGACATTTTTGGAGCTCCTGGATCCATGCCTGGAATCACTGGACTTGTCAATTTCATGAGCAAATTCTTTTCCCTTTGGCTTCAGCCACTCTGAGTTGGGCTCCTGGCAGTTACACACAGACAGCTCCATGCCAGGTGCCTCATCTGACTTAAACAAAGGAGTGACTGCAAGTGAGTCCAAGGCATCAGTGAGTTGAAGCAGTCCTGGAATTCCTAATCCCCAATCTGTCCCCTCTTATTGGCTGTCTTTTCCCAAGAAGGCAACCCCAAACCGCATCTCCCAGCCCTCAACAGTCGGTTCTCTGGGTGGGCATCTGTAGGCTGACCCTGCACATGGAAGATGCCATTGTGTTTCTTTGTCAGCGTCACATTTGCCTGGGAGGGGCGGCAGAGCTTCCTCCTGGAGTCCAGGCTCTGCATTGTTCAGTCTCATCATGATTGGAGGCACCTTAGCCAGGTAGGGGCTTTTGGATGAGGCTCCTTGGCTTTTAGAATCTCAGACAGTCAGTCCTCTGCCAGGCCATATCATGGTGATGTTAAGGACCAACCCTGGAGGTGGGCTGAGGTTGGAGGCTTCGTGGGCAGTGACTCTGTCCACCTCCCTTCCTGATTCATGTGTCGTGTGAGGCAGGGTCAGAGGCTATTTTCTGCCTTAGTTTTCCCAGCTTGTAGGCCTCTGGCTTCCTGCTCCCATCTCAGCCTGACCAGGCTCTCTCCACCTTCTGCCCCCATCCTCCTTGGTCTTGGTCTGCCCTGCCTCTTGCCCAGTTTCCTGTGGCTCTTTAGACCCCTCCCTCCACTCCCATCCTCCCCATATTGCCCCATGTCAAGTTCCCACCTTCTCCCTCTCTCCCAGGCTCCCAGCCTCCTTGAGCCTCCTCCATCTGACCTCTGTCCATCTCTCCCAGGCCTGGAGCTCCCCACTCTTGTCAGTGTCCCCATAACTCCTGTTCTCTCCCCAGGGTTCTCTGAGTTTCTGCATCCTCTCTGCCTCTGCCTTCCTCCTCTCCCACAGCCCTGCCTCAGGCAGCCACCCCATACCTGTCTGCCCCTCCTCCACCCCTCTCCTCCAGGTGGCCTGCTGCCAGCCGGGTACCAGCTGGGTTGCCATGGGAACCACTGAGCGGCTTAGGAAGCTGCCATAGATCTAATCATGGGCTGTGAGGCTTCAAGGAACAGCTCTTTTCGGTGCTGACAGCCGATTAGGCTGATGCTGGGAGGCAGAGGGCAGGGGGAACAGGAGCCAGGGAAGATGTCAGCCAAGGCAGGGCTGGCCCTCGAGGTACCTGGGAGCAGGAGCCCAGATCTGCCCAGCCCATGCTGTCTGTGCCTCACCAGCACTCTCAGACCCTCTGGGATTTTCCTGAAGAGATCGCTGATGCTACATGTATTCGCTCCTTGCTTCCCTTTCACTCACATTCATTCATTGGTTTGTTGATTCATTCATTCACTCATATGGGTCATGTGCCTCTGAGGCCTTCCCAGTGCAGTGGGCGAAGCAAACCCTCACACAAACTCCTGCCCCCAGTGGGCCCAGGGTTCTGATTGGGGGCATCAAGGTCTCTGGGAGCCCCAAGGAGGGCAGGAGGTCCAGGCTACTTGGAGAGAGTGAGGGAGCCTGGGGATGCGCTTCGCAGGGCATTTAGATCTGCATCTTAAGGAGGGAGGAACAAGAATTTGTCAGCCAAGAAGGGGAAAGCTTTCCTGGACCTGCAAGTTCCATCTCTGAAGGGACCACGGAATATGTTTTTGAGTGTGCATCCCAGGCAATTCAGACACAGACCAAAGAGTGAGTCACACGAAGTCACTACAGATGGAGACATTTCTGCGGGGGCTGCAGGGTGACTCCTCCAGCAGACCCTTTTACAGCTGTGCTGAGGATGGCCTGAGGAGTAACCCCACTTCAGGAAAAATAGCGCAAGGTTCACAGCAGCCAAGTCTCCTGGGGTTGATGGTCCGTGTTTCCAGAGGGCAGAAGGGCGGGGGATTCTCTGGGGGGGTGTTCCCACCTGCTCACACCTCCTCCACCCCATTTTAGTTGTGTAGCCAGCAGGGCTGCGTCAGAGCTTTGCGGGCCAGAAGGGCCTGCCAGCTTGGTCTAGTCTTAGATGGCTCCCCTGGTACCAGGCTTTTGGTTTTTCTCATCTAAGCCAGAGACTGTGTTTGCACATAATTTGCATACATTTGCATATGGTGTCGGTGGGGCCCAGCATAACACATGCAGAAACACATTTTTCTCGCCAAGGTGCTTTGCAGCCTGGGTTAGAGCCCAGGTGTGCAGAGATCAGGAGCTATAGAACTCTTCCCTCCTGTGGCCCTTGTCCCTCCAACACGCTCTCCTTCCTGCACCCCTCCCCATTGTGGAGCTTAGGCCCCAAGTCAGCAGGTCTGGGGAAGCCATTCCAGTAAGGAAGCCTGGATTGTTCTGGGTCTGGTTCAATTATACCTGCTGTGTGACTTGGGCAGGTCGCTTTTAGTGTCTCTGCCTGCCTTTGTGTGAGTCTAGGTTTTACTGAAGATCGGGGGAGGAGGGTGCAGAAGCTCACTTCATTCATTCCTTCCCTTCTTTATTCATTCATCTGATTCTATTCATTGTGTGCTTACAACATACCATGGCCTTGGTTCTAGAAGGAGTGAAACCAGCCATGTTCCCTGCCCTCGGGGGGTTTCAGGGAGACTGGCTTTAATCAAATGGCCACATCAATCAATGTACAATTGCAGTTTTAATCAGTACTACACAGAGACATACGTGGTGCTACATGGAAGCCCAGAATTGGTCTGGTAGGTCATGGAAGACTTCCTAGAGAAAGCATCCTTACACTGAGATGTTATATAGATAAATGGGCCAAAAGAGCTTTCCACTTAGAAGGAACAGCATGTGCAAAGGCCCTGGGATGGGAAGGAACAGGATGAGTGTGCAGAGGGAGAGGAAGGCAGTGTGACTGAGTGGAGAGGGGTGTGATGTGAGAGTACGCAGGAAGGTGGAGCTGACTCCTCAGGGCTTTTCTGGCCCATTACAGAAGGTCGTCTTTAAGAAAGTGGTGCCTTTATTCTGAGAGCAGTGGGAGCCACAAGGCGAGGAAGTAACATTAACAGCGTGTGGAGCGGAAATGAAACACCAGTTAGGGGGCTGTGGGGGCTGTCTAGGTGACTCAAGGCAAGGGCTTGAGTTAGGGTCATGAAGGTGGAGATGGAGAGGAGGGGAAAAAGTCCGGAGATCATCGGACAGTAACATAAACAAGGCTTGGTGGGAGGCGGAGGACAGGGCTGTGAGGAGGTATTGACAACGACCTCTAGACTTCTGAACAGACTTCTGGACGGGAAGACGAGCCATTGACTGAAGTGCTGAATGTGGGGCTGGGGGAACCCAGGTTTGGGGGTGAAGAAAGGAATCGAATATGGTTAAGTTTGCATTTCCTTTCAAGCATCCCAGTGGTAGTTGGGTAGAAGGGAAGAGGCAGATAGGGGTGCTATGTCCTTCCACCCGAGTCCCCCAGCTACAGGAAGGGGGATTCCCTGCATCCTGCAACTTCCAGAAGAACCTGGCCTCATCTGTCTATAGATTCTTGTTTTAGACCTATTTCTAATCTAAGAGCAAGCAGAACATTGGGAAATGCACTGAGCACCTTCCTTTACAAGCCTAAGAGGATTCTTAGGCTTGTTCCAGGACTGTTGTGTATTATGGTTTGCGTGCTATATAGGAACTGGGAAAACCAGAAGAGAAGGGAAAGGAAAAGGGACCCATTTTTAATGAACTGGATGCCAGACCTTAGGCAAACATTTTCTCTTTTACTAGCATTACACTGTTTAATTCTCACAAAAGTAAGGTAGGTATTATTGAGCCCGTTTTACAGATGAGAACTCTGAGCCTCAGAGAGGTCAGATAAATTGTCCCAGTTGCACAGGTAATATGGGTTGGGGGTGGAATTTTAACCCAGGCCTGCCTGTGTCTGAAGCTCATGCTTTTTTCACCACACCAGTCCTATCTGAAAGTGGAGTTCTAATCTGGGGCCCCGGAAGGATTTGGCTTTCTTCAGGGCTGGGGAGCTGGAGGGCAGAGTCTACTTGGTTTATGCACTGCCCATCCAGCGGGAGCCCAGAGCTGAGCTCTCTCAGTCCGATCGTCTGCATCTGGCTCCCACCCCAAATTTAGCAGCTTCAACTCCCGATTCACCTTTCCACTGCAGACACTCTGCTCTTCTCACTGTCCCGTGGGAGTGCCAAGGGCTTTCTCACCTGTGCACCGTTGCTCCTGCTGCAGCTCCTCTTAGAACACCTTGTTCCGCCCAAGCCCTGCCCACCCTCCACATCCCAGCTCCCAGCACACCCCTTCTTGCCCTCTGTGATCACCTCTTCTCTGTGAACCCTCCCCCGATTCTCTGGGCAGAGTCGAGCCTTCCCTCTCCTGGACCAGCAAGGTGCCTAATAGTCTCCCAAGGCCAGGTTCAAATCCTGACTCTTCCACTTAGGAGCTCAGTGATCTGTGGCAAATTACTTAACCTCTCTGGGTCTCAGTTTGCTGCTCTGTAAAGTGGGGATTGTAATGGCACTGACTTTACAGGCTCATGGAGAGACTAACGTAATGAATGAGCGAGATGATGCCTGGCATACTGTGAGCCCGGGATTGGCGATGGACCCAGGTGGCATGCTGCCCACTGTTAAGCGTGTATTTATTTACTCATCCATCTTCCCCTCCAGGCTGGGAGCTCCTTGAGGACAGAGCCTTTCTTTTATTTCAGCATTCCTGGTACCTACCACAGGCCTGATACGGACTTGTGTTTATTGAATGAGTAGACAGATGCCAGAGTTTTTATTCTATGTATTTTGCCTTCACTTCCCTGTGTTTAGCTTTTCAGAGGTTATAGCTGGATTTCATGCTTAGCTATGCCCTTAACAGAGCCGGGCCCGTACACAGTAGATTCCCAATAAAGGTTTGTGGTTTATTTCTGCAGGCAGTCCCTTCCCAAACAAACAGTATCCAGCCTGTGATCCACAGGAGCAGCCGCCACCCTCCTGGGTGTAATGGATACATATTTATTATTGCCCACGTGTCTCTCCTCCCCTGCAGAGCACCGTATTAAATGGCTGTTCCGCAGCTCAAGTGCACAAATATTCCTTTCAAAATTATTGCATTCACCTTTTGTTGGCAGAACATGCCATACGAAACAGCTCAATCTCTTATTGAGCGTGGGTGTCTGCTTTCTGCTTTCCACCTCCACAGCAGTACTGAGGCCAGAAGGCCTTGTCAGGTTCCAAGTGCCTGCTTGGCCAACTATTGGCTTGACTCAGGGGGCCAATGGGGGAACTGATTCTGGGTTAACCCGAGCTGACCTAGTCAAGGCTATCATCATCACATCATTGTCTTCATCACTGATACATTACCAGCATTACCGCCTTCACATGGCCATGGCCACCATCACCACTACCACTATCATCACCACCATCACTGCTATCATGACTGTAACCACCGCCGTCACCACCATCATCACCACTATAACCACCACCATCACCACAATCATTACCACTATTACCACCATCACTACCTCCACCACCACCACCACCATCATCTCCACAACCACCATTGTCACAATCATTACCATCACTACCCCTCACCACCACCATCACCAACACTATCACCACCATTACCACCATCACTACCTCCACCACCACCATCACCATCATTGTCACCACCATCATCACCACCAACACCACCGCCACCATCACCACCATCACCACAATCTCATTACCACCATCACCACCATCACCATCATTGTCACCACCATCACCATCACCATCATTGTCACCACCACCATCACCATGATCACTACCTCCACCACCACCACTACCACCAACATCACAACTATCATCTCCATAACCACCATTACCACAATCATTACCACCATCACCACCCCCCACCAGCACTATCACCAACACTATCACCACCATCACCACCATCACCACTACTGCCACTGCCATTAACACTACCTCTGCCATCACCACTACCATCACCACCATCACCACAATCATTACCACCATTACCACCATGACTGCCTCCACCACCACCACCACCATCACCAAAACTATCACCACCATCATCACCACCACCATCACCATCACTACCTCCACCACCACCATCACCATCACCAATACTATCACCATCATCATCACCAGCACCATCACCATTAACACTACCATTACCACCATCACCACAATCATTACCACCATTACCACCATCACCACACTACGTCCACCACTACCACCATCACCAACACTATCACCACCATCACTACCATCACCACCATTACCACCATCACCACTACTGCCACTACCATTAACACTACCACCACCATCACCACTACCACCACCACAATTATTACCACCATTACCACCATGAGTACCTCCACCACCACCACCATCACCAACACTATCACCACCACCATCACCACCACCATCACTACCTCCACCACCACCATCACCATCATTGTCACCACCATCACCATCACCACCACCATCACCACTACCATTACCACCATCACACAATCATTACCACCATTACCACCATCACCACACTACGTTCACCACCACCACTATCACCAACACTATCACCACCATCACTAACGCCACCACCACCATCACCATCATTGTCACCACCATCACCACCACCATCAGTGTCACCACCATCACCACCACCATCACAATCACCATCACCACCATCACCACTACCATTACCACCATCACCACAATCATTACCACCATTACCACCATCACTACCTCCACCACCACCATCACCATCATTGTCACCACCATCACCATCACAAATACCATCACCACAATCATTACCACCATTACCAACATCACTACCTCCACCACCACCATTACCATCGTCACCACCACCATCACCACCACCACCATCACCACCAGCACTACCAACTTCGCTGCCATGGTTACCACTGCCATCTGCACAGCCACCATCATTACTTCCATTATCAACATTGCCACATCACCATAACTGTCACTTTCACCATCACCACATTCATTACTACCACAATTAATACTATTAATTACTAACATTTATTGAGAGCTTTATCTATGATAGGTGTAGAACCTAGCCCCTTATGTGTGTGACTTTACTAATCCTCCAAATGACCTTAGAGGCAGGTACATCTTAAATTGTTGTTTTACAGATGACAACACTGACGCTCAGAGAGGTTAAGAAACTTGCTCAACATCACACAGTCAGCAAGTGGTGAAGTTTTTTTTTAAACTCAAGTCAGCAGGCATTTAATGAGTGTTCATTAGCACGTAGGATACGGTACCTCCCATTACCAGAGACACAAAAATGAGTGTATTTCCTAACTACAGGGATCTTTACAGCTTTCTCAAGGAGATTAGACATATAATTAATACAACACAGCCTACGGGTATGTCTTTGAGAGATAAGGTAAACTACTATGAGGGCCATGGGCGGGAAGATCATTTCTGGTTAAGAACTATACCTAGGGGCATCCTCATAATACAAACATTTTGATAAAATCTGTCCTAAGCTTTTTGGTCATGGAAGAGTCTTCTTGATCGGGCGCAGTGGCTCACGCCTGTAATACCAGCACTTTGGGAGGCTGAGGTGGGTGGATCGCCTGAGGTCAGGAGTTTGAGATGGGCCTGGCTGACATAGTGAAACCCTGTCACTACTAAAAATACAAAAATTAGCCAGGCATGGTGGCGAGCACCTGTAATTCCAGGTACTTGGGAGGCTGAGGCAGGAGAATTGCTTGAACCCGGAAGGCGGAGGTTGCGGTAAGCGGAAGTCGCACCACTGCACTCCAGCCTGGGCGACAGTGAGACTCCATCTCAAAAA